>NC_092202.1:4622027-4967652 GCF_043641665.1 Enoplosus armatus | reverse complement strand
TCAATGTGAGTTTTGCACTGCTGCTTTACTAATTTATGTAAAGTAGAACAGAAATTGTCGAACCTGCTCATCCACCAAACTGCCAAGCTTGATCTCCAGACTTGTCTTGTTGATGCTCAGAGGAGTGGTGCTGGTGGCAGGTCTGGGTCTGACACTGCTGAGGCTGGAGCTAGTCACATTTGGGGAGTACACACCTTGCTGTTCCCTGATAAGGACCTGACAGGAGCTCTCTACCAGCTCCTTGCTTTCTTTACCCTCTATTTGGAAGTACCGTCGAACCCCTGGTCCATCTAGAACCAAAGTGTCTGATATCAGACTGGCTAGAATTGAGATTAGGGCCTGCTGGGCCTCCTGGACCCGACAACGGGGGCCAGACACAAGCACACAAGGATATGGAAAATGCGAGGCTTTTAAGGTCACCTTGGTCTGCGTCATGCCAATCAGTATTAAGATTCCATCAAAACAGTCAACCAGTTCAGGATGCGGCAGGTTCAGCACTTCTTGTGTCCCGACTTGGTTCATCTGGTAGTCATGCAGAAACTCTTTGAGCTTGTTCACATTTTCACTGTAGCCCACCAGTCGTACTTTGGTGATTGCGGTTCCACTGGTTCGTGGAATGAAGCTGACTTCCACTTTGAGTTCTCGACTGTTTGCCTCGTTCTTGGCTTTCATCATGATGTCTTTCACTCTGTCGAGTTCTGGAGGTACAGCTAAAGCTCCCTGCAGATGCACATTGGTTACACTCAGGTCTCTCAGCACTGCTGCCAGAGCCTCATCCAGGGCATCAGAGGACGAACTGGACAGGACCAGGTCTGACCCCACCTCCAAGAAAACAGGATTTCTGAGGCTCTGCTGGAAGTTAGCCTGATACTTGGAGATGGCACCACTGGATGTCATGAAGGTAATTAAATCTGTGGGCAGCTTAACTCTCTTTTCCTTCACCTTCAGTTTTGTAGCTCCTGACTGCACCTCCTTGCCAGGGCCCTGCCAGATGAAATCATAATGGAAATTATAAAATTATATAATGAAAATTGACAACTTTTGCTGTAGCTAACACATTTTGGTTATCAGATGTTGACTGTGCACAGACCCCCCCCCCCCCAAATGATCGGGCCAGAGGTCTCATTTAGTACAGGATCCATAGTAAAAGTGTATTTGCGCACAAAAGCTGAAAATGGCGTGCGCCAAAAACGAAATTGACTTTATTATATTGAATACTGATGCATATAAATGAGCCTGCTGATCAATGGTAGGTCACGGGGAATCGTGGCAGTCCATGTGCAGGTGGTGAGGTGACTGGAGAAGGCTGAGTGTGTGTGGCAGCCACCGCGGTGTCTCCAGTGCGCTCTGTGTTTACCATAATCATGACAGCGTCAAGCAAAGGTTTCTAATGGACAGTATTTGCTCACCTGTGATTGACTAGCGGACGAATTGGTTCGGCTCACGGTCAGACGTAGTTCTCCACAAGGGAGGGAGATGGTGTGAATCTTCCTCTGCAAAACTCTTTCATGGTCTGTAAAAAACAAAACAAAGTCCAAGGTCCCAAAAAAGTCCAACATTTAAACTAAAACTGCAAAGTATATTCCACCTATAACTAATTTTAACAGTGGGATTCCCGACCAAGGTATTTTTTGGGTTTTTTTTTCGATGCATTTGATAGTGTTTAAAAAAACAAAAAGGACAGACAGACAGACAGACAGGGCTATGTTACGATCACAGACCATTCTTGTATTGTGGCTATGATTCCGTTTCGTTTATACAAATCGTAGCAGAAGTTATCTCAGGGCACTTTACATATAGAGCAGGTCTAGACAAGACTCGTTGTAATATCATTACACAGACCCAACAGTTCCCATCATGAGCAAGCACTTGGCGACCAATCGGAGCCAATCAGAAGTAAGGGAGCGCGTGTTTTTGTTGTTTTGTTTTTTTTGCCCAATGCATCGAAAAAACAAACGGTTAAAACGTACCTTTGTTGATTCCTCACCTTCTTTATCCTTGAAACTGACTTTATAGGTGTTGTATTCAACCTTCTCGATCGTCCCACAATCGCCTCCCCCAGAAACTCGTCTTTTCATAAAGTATCTCCGGATCTTCCCCTTCTCTTTGTCTGCCAGATCTTTCGCTTCAAAGAACAACGGATGTGGGTATTCATCCATTTTACCTGAAATTCTGAACTTCCAGGAGACTTTGCATGTACCAATGTGACTCTTCAGCGGTGTGCTCTGAAATGCGTTTAGTTTCACTTTCACTTCGTGTGTTTACTTTTTTATTCAAATAACGTTATTGTAAAACAACTTAAACAGCGAGTTTAAACATCGTGAAAGTTTAGCTCCTCGGTGCTTTAATTTAGTTTCAGTTACAAGTACTGAGCATATTATTGTTCTGGTGAGAAACTGACACTCAAGGGCATTACCACACCAAACCACTAGATGTCCTCCTGAGACTAAAAACTCACTACACTGACAACAATGAAACAGCAGCTTTCAGCCTGCAAATACAATGAGCCTTTACAACCTCATACAGTGACAGCCCAGTCAAATTTGAACAGAAGATAAACAGATCATGTCCACTAATCACAATCCCAGGAAGGTTGTCACCATAAAATTGTAAATTCACCATGTTTTTTGCACCAGGAATTTTGTGTTAGTCCCATTTTATGTGGTTAACCAACCTGTATTCATTATGTTTGTTTTCACATGTTCACAGTTGTGGTCATCAGGTAATCAGAGTTTGTGTTTTTCTCTCTGTAGTAGCCTGCCTGTAGAGTTCATTGTCATAGACAAGTTAGACTCTTCACTGACAGAATAGTGTTCTACCTCCATGTGAACAAGAAGTACATGTAATCAAAATTTGTCAGTGCAAAATACAAACTACTTTGAGCATGTGTGACAAAATGATCTCAACTCAAAGGTCTACTTACTAGCATTTGTCAGAGCTTTCAACTGGATCTCACGGTCTTCATCAGCAAATGGAGGAGATTATTCACATCCAACACCAAAGACCGTCATTGATCGGAGACAGGGGTTACAGTCTCCCCCCTTTCATACATATTTAGGTCAAGTGATGACAAATGAGCCAGACTGTGCAAAGGAGCTATTGGGTCGACCAGATGGACGCTGGGGGTTCCTTGAGCAGACCAGATCCAGGAGCAGACCACTTGGGCAAATCAAACAGGCACTTGGGGGATACTTAGGCTGACCATAGGGTCACTTGTGTGCTGGGACAATGAGTTGAGCATAACCTGGGATGCTTTACAAGAAGCAGAGAAGTTGAGAGACAACTCAATCACGTGGTTTGGCTCGTCTCTCATGGAGAAGTTCTTCAGGATTGTGCAGTAATGTTTCCCTTTTTATTCTGACTCATGCAACACAGTTGTAGCTGTGTTTCTGAGAATCTAACCCGTTTTTAAACTAGAACTGATGCAAAGCAAGCAGAAAGATGTTATTTGTTTGCTATTCATTTGAATGATTTTGAGTAACATGCAAACATGTTGAAAAAGTGATTAGAAACATCCTGACAATGAGAACCCTAATAAGGACCATGAGCTTGGTGCTTAATTTGGAAACCACAAGATACAGAACACTTCAAAAGTATATTTTTCTGCTTTGATATCTGTATTTTGATATCTGTGTGTGTTAACTGTAAATGACGTGACACCCACAAGGATATACAAGGAAATAATCCCTCAAAAACACATTGCCTTGCATTTTTATACAATCATTTGCCACTCTGATGTCTGTGTGTTAATATGAAGCTACTGCGAGAAGCCATTCAGCCATTCTGAATGTGGGTCATGCTAACTTTGCACTCACTACCTCCATAGTATATCATGAGCAGTGTGAGCCTCCCAAAACTTGTTCATGCTGTTTGGCTTTTGAAGACAAGCGATAGTTCCCATCATGAGTAAAGCTGAAGCAACTGACCTGACTGAATGACTGCATGTCTCCTGGCTGAAATCTGTGCTAAATTTGGTTTCAACACAATTCCGAGTCATACCAGGGCCTGAATCACCGATATCAATACCACCCCTGAAGGCAAGCTTGTCTCATGAGGAACCCATTCCTCAACACACAGGAAGTCTTTAAAAGGACGTGAATAGTGAGAGCTAAAGTGGATTCTGAAGAGGAAATGGATGGATTACAAAAGCTGGGGTTCATGTATAGAAAAAAAAATGTAACCACTTCTTAGGAAATCGTGTCTACCTAACTGTGAGTGTATAAACAGGAGGTGCAGTAAGCATCAGGCTCACAGTCAGAATTTACACAGCAGGGGGAGATTCTTCAAATCTGAGGAGAGGAAATCACTGCAAAAACACAAGGCTTTGCCTCAGTTTGAGACTCAGATACAGAGATTCAGCAGATCCTTTGTGAAGATCACTCGCTAAAAGACGAGTATGAATACTGCAATCCAGTGCATCATTCTCCTGGCTGTTTGCACTTCAGCAAGTAAGTGTGCTATTGGATTGTGGAAAGGTTTTTTGTTGTATTTCTGCATTTATGGCTTTAAACAAGCAAAACTTTTTTTTTTGCTGGGCTTATCTTGAAAAAAATGAAAGGTAAAACTGTAGCTATTCCATAGATTATTTATACTGTTGTCTTAATTTTTCCAGCTACTATGAGATGCTGGTGTGTAAAAACACACAAGGCTATAAATCCCTCTCTCGTCACTGATATCAAGGAGTATAATCCTCGTCCATACTGCGACAAGAAACAAGTCATGTAAGTACCTGCAGTAACATGAACAGATGACATAGTTTTTATTTTTCAGGGTTGATGAATGTTTTTTCCATGACAGTAATTTCTAAGTGTTGTTTAAAGAGTTGTTTTACATTAAAGCTTTCTGTTTCTCCTACAGTGTCACACTGAAAGATAACAGCCTACGGTGTCTTGACCCCAACGGAAGATTCACCCAAATACTCCTGGAAAGAAAACGAATGTAAGTCCAGAGACAAGCTTTTATTGCATGGTGCTTTTTCATTTGTCATTGTTCAACACAGCACAAACTAATACGTAGTAATTAAATGAGGGAAAACTCGCCAAATAAAGTGCTCCCATGCACGTCAAGCAAAGGTCAGCAGTCGCTCTGCTCGTCAAGCCGTCATCACTGTCAGTTTGCATGAAAGAAAGAGGATGTAACATGTAATTTATGTAGTCCTGCAACTACTTGAGTAGAGGCATCTGATTCAAAAGGAAGAGGTTTCTAATAAGAAGTTGTTTAGATATATTGGACCAACATTTAATGCATTTTCTCTTGCACACTAGCAGTGGTTCCCAACCTAGGGGTCGGGACTCCCTTAAGGGGTCGCAAGATAAATGTAAGGGGTCATCAGATGATTAAAGGAATGGGAACCATAAGAAAAATCTATTTCTGCTTTTTTTTTCAGACTTTCCTCTAATCTTTGACGTTTTTCTAGTAAACTACCAGATCATTTTACTTCTTCAGGACTCTAAAAATGAAATAAAGAAAGAGATCACAGATTTGTTTGAACTGGTCACATTTGATGATTAGGGGTCATTAGTAGATATTGCTTCTTTTTAACCAACCAAAAAGGGTGGGATCATTGCTTAAATGCATTACTAGCATTGAATTAAGTATGTTGAAGTAATATGAATGTACAAAAATCAAGTTTTATTTTCTGCCTTTTTTCAAATCACTTCTTTTTCCTTGTGTCATTATTGAATAAGGTTTACATCTTAAGACTAATATTTTCAAATGAATAAATTAGAGAAGAAAAACTTTGGTTGACCTGGCCACCAACCAGTGACATTTGCAACCTGTGATGAAGGGTGACAAGTTGACATAGCTTCATTTTAAGCAGTCACAAGCCAAAAAGGTTGGAAACGACTGTTTTAGAGGATTGAAATGTCAAATTAAATGTTGACCGTGATATGTTTTTTTCACAGGCAGAGGGTGAAACATGCAGCTAAGAAGAACACCACCAGCCCATCAACAGCATCAGCCACAGCACACAGCACCGGCCGCAGTAATTAGAAAGATTAGTACACCTTCCAACAGTAACGGTATGGTTGGTGTAGTTCCTGCTTGTTTCTATTAAAAAAGTTGGTACGATACTGAAACAGGTGAAATTGTTTAACTTTTTTTTCTAGCACACTGGTAGCTTTTTAAGACAGTGTTGGCACATAGGAGACAGTTTGTGAAGTCAGGGAAGTGCCGGAGTAAACAGGGTACATGTATGAGGTTTGGTGGGATGGGATGGGAAGCTCTTCTCCCACTTTGTCATTTGCTTTTGCATTTCCAGACTAAAATACTGCCTTGAGATTGAATCCATGATTAAAGATAAAAGTATTAAAGTTTTTTTTTCTGTGATTGTATGTGTGTCCACACCGCAGTGCTCTAACTTCTTCACTACGTCCTGTATCATATCATAACTGTCATCTTTAAAACTTTCAGTAAAAGCATTGTTTGTGATGTAATTCAAGCTGGCAGATAATAATGTGTCAGTAATGTCTAATAACCTTTTCAGTATTTTAGAAATTGTGTGTGCACCAGACCAAGCACCACACACTAGTATATTGTCTAACATCATTAAAGTGTAGCAGACTGCAATTCTGACCTTACGTTCAGGGTGTTGCTGTTGTGCAAGATTATTTCATAGAGCTTTAAAGTAATAGTACGACATTAAAGGGAAATTCTAGTATTTTTAAACCTGGGCCCTATTTTTTTTTAAATCAATTTTGGTGTATAAATGAGTAATATTTGCTAGAAGGTTTGGAATTGGTCCAGTAGGTCGCCCCAACTGGCAGCTGTGAACGGGTTGCAATGGCTGCACCATAATACTTGGGGGGCAGTTGTGCCCGTGAAAAGTACGTCCACTAAAAGTGTTTTTGCCAGTGACAGGCAGGTGATTGTTTTTGTAAGTGTCTGACAACATCATGGAAAGGATCCCCGCAGACATGGACCTAAAGACTGTTGTCTTCCTGCAAAAACTCAACTCAACTTTCAGAGTGAGACTTCTGTTTCTGGTTAAACAAAAAGGATCTTACTCTTAAAGGTCTATTCTCTTCTGCTCTTCTCCTATAATTATGATCAAGGCGTACACTAAATAAATGCCTGAGTATCTTATTTATTCATGCTCTTTTGCTTTTGAAGACAAGCTCCCATTGCATGTCTCCTGGATGACGTCTGTGCTGAGTTGCAACATGATTAACCCACCACACTCACAGCCAAACATAAACACATACGCATGGAAGCTGTTGAACAACTCCTCTTTTGCTCCCTGTATATTACTATACACTGCAACAATTATTTGGAAATCTTTTTTTTTCTGAAAGTCATGTTGTAAAACAGAGGATCGTAGTGTTGACTCTTTCGTCTCTGTTGTCCTTGAGGAAGTATCTTGCAGGATAAAGGAAAGTGGTGTGTGTAAGTTTGATGTTAGCTCACAATTCACATGAGGTGAGAAGGAGGGCCGCACAGCAGAGCAGGGCGATGCCACAAAATTAGGTTTGTATCCAATTCCCCTTCATAGCAGGGCCAGAATCACCCATATCAATATCAATACTGACAAATGTACTATAATGTAGGGGAGAAATATGTCATGACTGTTAATGTGTCCTCAACATGGTCTAATGTGAGACATTTTTGGCATGGATACGATTGATACTAGTATAGATACTCAAAACATGGCTTAGTATTGGTAGTATTGATACTTTCTCCCACAGCACACAGTTAATTAATTATTCTAGCCTGTCGCCGCAGAGCAGGAAGCTATTCGGTTTAAACTCATCCCTGTTCCTGTCTGAATTTGTAAAAGTATCCTGTTCAGACAAATGTGATTGAAATTTGATTGGTTGACTTTCCTGTAGATTGGAGTGTTAAAAACTCTAAAACTCTCATTGAACAATGTTTTTGTTTTTTACTTTATGTCCAGAGTGCTGTTGGGATGAATGGCCACAAGACAATAGTGATGCAAAGTTAAGAAATTGTATTAGTTAGACAAGGAAATATCTCAACCAAAGGTCCATTTACTAGTGCGCGTTGAGCTAAGTGTTTTTCAAACTACTGTTTCAAAGGTTAGAAATGAGTGAAAACATTTTACTAGAACAGCATTCATTCTAAACTAGTGCTAGATATAACCCACATGGCTAACTACCTCTCTAGACAAATGTCACACCCTAACAATCAGAAAGGATTATATTTCTAAGTAGAAAATAATAGTTTGTTTTTTTAAAGGGACAAGCATAGAATAGATTAATTCCACATTATAGCTTGAGATAGTTTGTAATGCTTGTCCCTAGATGGGCTTTTAAATGAAAGTATGATGCTGTAAAATGCACAAACAATGAACAGAAAATAGCAATTACAATGAAAGTACCATAGGAAAATGCCTGATCACTCTAAAATGATTCAACTTGGATTTAAAATAATCCCAATTGTGAACATTTTGTGTTCCAAGGAAGAAAGAAAGATTTCTTTTTTTTTATTTTACCAGATATTATAGATACAGATGCACAGGCACTATTACTAAAATACTATTGCTAAACACTTTTCCTCACGCGCACATGTGTGTGGTCTTGTGGTCAAATCTGCAGCATCAATGAAGAAGATACCAGAAGACCGTGTCTCAACCTGAGGAACCCATTCCTCGACACACAGGAAGTCTTTAAAGGGAAGTGGAAAGTGGAAAGTGGATTCTGATGAAAAACAGATGGATTCCAGAAGCTGGAGTACAAATGTGGGAATAATTTTAGCCACTTCCCAGGAAGCCGTGTTCACATAACTGGGAGTGTATAAAAAGGAGGCGGAGTGAGCATGGGGCTCACAGCCTTCAGAAGACTGTACATAGCAGGAGGAGATTCTTCAGATCTGAGGGCAGGAAATCACTGCAAAAACACAAGGCTTTGCTACAGGGATACAGATACAGCGATTCAGCAGACCCTCTTGGAAGATCTCTCACTAATTTCTCCAATTTAAGACAAGGATGAATACTGCAATCCAGTGCGTCATTCTCCTGGCCTGCACTACCATTTGCTCTTCATGGAGTAAGTGTGCTAATTTATTGGATTGTGGAAAGCTTTTTTTTGCTGTATTTCTGCATTTATGTGGTTTTAAACAAGCTAAACTTTCACTTTAACACTGTAGCTATTCCATAGATTATTCACACACAATCTTTCCAGCTATCATACGCTGCCTGTGTGTAAAAACACAAAATGCTGTAAATCCATATTTGGTCGCTGACATCAAGGAGTATAATCCTCGTCCATACTGCAACAAGAAAGAAGTCATGTAAGTACCTGCAGTAACATGAACAGATGACAAAGTAGGTTTTTTTTTTCAGGGTTGATGAATGTTTTTTCCATGACAGTAATTTCTAAGTGTTGTTTAAAGAGTTGTTTTACATTAAAGCTTTCTGTTTCTCCTACAGTGTCACACTGAAAGATAACAGCCTACGGTGTCTTGACCCCAACGGAAGATTCACCCAAATACTCCTGGAAAGAAAACGAATGTAAGTCCAGAGACAAGCTTTTATTGCATGGTGCGTTTTCATTTGCCATTGTTCAACACAGCACGAACTAATACGTAGTAATTAAATGAGGGAAAGCTCACCAAATAAAGTGCTCCCATGCACGTCAAGCAAAGGTCAGCAGTCGCTCTGCTCGTCAAGCCGTCATCACTGTCAGTTTGCATGAAAGAAAGAGGATGTAACATGTAATTTATGTAGTCCTGCAACTACTTGAGTAGAGGCATCTGATTCAAAAGGAAGAGGTTTCTAATAAGAAGTTGTTTAGATATATTGGACCAACATTTAATGCATTTTCTCATGCACACCGGAGTTATAAGAATTGTTTGTTTGTTTAAGAGCAGTGGTTCCCAACCTAGGGGTCGGGACTCCCTTAAGGGGTCACAAGATAAATCTGAGGTAAATCTATTTTTTCAGACTTTCCTCTAATCTTTGACGTTTTCCTATGCTGCTATGTTTTCTATGAAGCTATGTTTACTTGTAAACTGTAAATTTTAAGGGGTTACATGTTCAGGATTGAAATTTCAAATTGAAATGATTTTCTTCACAGGCAGAGGGCCTCACATGCGGCTAAGATGAACACCAACCCCAAAACAACCACAGCACCAGCCTCAGCACCAGCCACAGCACCAGCCTCAGCACCAGCCTCAGCACCAGTCACAGTAACACCAACAAACATCATACTGCAAATTGCTTAAGTTTATCATCATTACAAGTAAAACATGGTATCAGTTTGTAAGAAGAAAGATCAGCACACCTTTCCAAAGTAATTGTATAGTTGGTGTAGTTCCTGCTTGTTTTTACAAAATAAAAGACAGGCGGTATAATACTGAAACAAGTGAAATAGTTTCACTTCACTTGGTTTGACCTTTGCACATTGGCAGCTAAAAATGACAGCAAGACATAAAAGTGTGAAATATTTAATACTCCAGCAGCCATAACTGAGCATTGGCACATTTAGGAGACAGTTTGCGAAGTCAGGGAAGTGTTCATATTCTTATATATATATAATATCCATTTGTGTGCATTGATGAGGTTCCAATGTGGTGGGATGGGAAGCTCTTCCCCCAACTTGCGGGCAGATAATAATGTGTGTAATGTCTATTAACTTTGTCAGTATTTTAGAAATTATGGTAAATGTGAACTGTGTTTTTATGGTTCATATCTTAAAGCATAATTTGTTTTTGCAATTTGAAGGATTTTTTCAGTTTTTCTTGTAACAAAGAAATTTGTATTTACGTATATATCTATATATGTGTTTGTTTTTTAAAGACTGAAATCATAATGTACAATTGCCATGTGACACTGTTGATGAAGAGCTGAAAAACTGACATAAATCTAGGGATTGCAAAAAAAATTGACATCTTGGCATTTTATTATAAATAAATAACATGTTTTTCAGTTCAAATTAGCCAGTGAAGCAACTTCAGATAGCTGCATTGTTATCAGTATTTGCTACATACATTTTCAAAGTGTAATTGTGTATATTTTATAACATGTAGCTTTCCACCCTGACCTGTAAACACAAGCACTCAGACTAAGGTGCATATGGCCCAATAATCAGAAATTTCGTTGGACAATGTTGGACAAATTTAATGAAAAGTCAGAGGATCAACAACGTGATTACAATTCATCCTGAGGGGGATGTGTACCAAATTTCAGTTGTCTGTACTGAAGACGATGAACGGCATTCTCCCATAGGTGTTGTTATTGTCCAGGTGGGAGAGGGCGTCCTCCGTACACCTGTTCTGATGGTGGGCTAATTGGAGGGGTCCAGGGGTAGTAGGTAGGTTTTGAATGAAAGGAAGACTGACAGTCCAAACGGTCAAAGGTCAATTGTGCCACAGATTATGTAACGGTAAATCAATACCTTTACAGATGGCAATCACTCAGGAAGTTCAGTCAGCCTTCAGACAGCACAGCCTGGAGTGGATCCTGGTCCGCATGCAGGGAGAAAACACAAGAATGAACGCCAGCAATGCTCTTCACCTTCATGAACAATGGACAATAACTTGATCAGCCTCATTTGTCCTTACTGGAATGTATCTTTATTTCAACTACACAAATCTGACGCCAGAGAAGCCTTCAGTACAGGGAGCACACATAGGTACAGCTTTAAGAGGGACGTTAAGTGTGTAATCACGCCATGAGGGAGGGGTAGACAAGGTGTCTGTAACAACCTGCCAAGACCAGTTCTTATCTGTTGTCACCAGACCATCCCCATGGTCTGCTGCTGATCTTTATCGCCAGACACCCAAAATCTCCACACATAAAGTAAGTCAAGTGGGAAGGACACTTGAGACCTCACAAAATCTTCATGTCCCATTAATATTTCTACCACACAGCCATCTCAATCTCCTCGCTTTACATCGGCCTGCAATCACATGAATAACAAAGTCATATTTTATCAATAGAACCAAGCAAGCAAGTAAATTAGAAGATTATAATTTCTGATTTCGTGTTCTTCTATCCTTTTTTGGCTCACAACAGTAAGTACTGGCTGCCATCACAAAACAGTTTAAGGGCAGAACAAACTGGAAAAGGACTTTTGAAAACCAGAAATCACATTGTCATAGGTATTTATTTACATTTGTAATTAACTACCTCATTAAAGTAGGTATGATACTATGATTCATTCTGTGCCCTCAAGGTTGTTTTTCAGAACATGACAATTTTGCTAAGTCATACTGTAATACGTCATTTCATTTCTTGCAGTCATGTGGTCTTGAGGGTTTGCATGATGACCCACTTTTACACCACATTTATGACCCAAACGTCTGATAAAGACACATGCCTTCAATCATAAGAGAGTAATATTTCCCAAGTCCAGTCTGAAAGCACTTTGTTGACAAAAGTATTATTTCAGTTGTTGTGCTTGTCACTAATTATACTTGGTGAACAAATGCAGATAGATATGGGCTCAAAGAAACATTCATGTGTGGATTTTTGGTGTTGATCAAATTGCACCTTTTTACAAATTAACAAAACTAAGAGAGATAGAAACTTAATGAATCAATTCAACTTCAAAACAAATTGATGGTAATGGTGGTACTTTTTTTGTTTCCTCTTCATCTTTCCACATGACTGGTTTATATCATCAAATGAATATATATAAATTTCCCCCAATTCGTTTCTTGTAGCTGCACAGCTTGTACAATGATCGTCTTGTAGTTAGTTAGTGTTTGTTTTTTTTTTACAAACAAATGGATGCTCTAGTTTTATTTTAACCCAGTTCAACATTATACACGTAGTGGAGATTATGGGTATAACTGTAAGCTGAAATGAAAGGAAAGACTAGGTGTTAAAACATTGTAAATATTAAAACAAACACTAGATGACATTTTAAACAGTAAAACTAGAATAGAAATGACACATGACATGTGAAAAGGGGGGTATTTGAGGTAGTTTACACAATACTAATTGATATATGTCAAAAACAACAACTATGTCAAAAACAACAACTCATCCCGCAAACTACCAAAAGCTTAAAGCTGCATTAATCACTTTTTTGGGTAACAACAAGCTAACCATTACACATACATTTGGGATATTATGGCCTGAACAGCTGCCTATTTTCAGGTTACAGCAGTTACAGAGAAACACTATCATTCATTTAAAGTCACGTTTCTAGCAACAAGATGAATACCAGACTCTTTAGCAGCTAAATGCTCCAATATGTTCACCTGTTAGTCGGTAGCTGTGTCTGTCTGCCAGTACAGAGATCTATCAGCCAAAAACAGCCAAAAATGACCCTGATGAGAGCGGTGAGAGTGAACCAAAACACTAAAGTTACAGGCCTGAATACCAAAACAACGAGCTGAAAGAAGCTAAAACGCTCCATAATGCTGGAACTGCTGAGTTGGGTGATAATTCTCTTGTGAGTGACCTCTTTCACGTTACACGTAATCATTTGAGCCTTTGCTTACATAGAAATATTGATTAACGCTGCTTTAATGACCCCCGTCCTCCATAAATCAATGAATAGTTGCAGAGAATAAACTAAAATACATCCACATCACAAACTAACACCAAATGTAAAAAGAAACTATTTCACATAGTAACTGTATTGTACTGTATACTGGGTCAGAACAAAAAAGATAAACAACAACAACACTATGTCTCAGTATCATATGCACAGTAGCCACAGGTAAAACTGTTTGTTTACAGAACTGTATCTGATCATTTTATTATTTTCCTCTTTTTGAGTCATAGGAAAGGAAAATACTTGACAAGCAGAAAAGATATGAAATTGTTGGCTGACCGTCCAGACAGACATGTTCCGTCTGTATGACTATTTTCTCTGGCCGCTGACCACAAGCATGCCGTCTCTCAACCTCAACGGGGCCTCTGTTCTGTCCCTGAACCCACGGTCCCATGACTACCTTCTGCTGCACATGTGAATACACCAAAGTGAAACCAACACACACACATACACATACAAATGTTTTTTTTTCCTCAAATTTCCCACAGCTAACAGGAGCACATGATCACTTTATGTACAAATATTGGAGCGCAGAGTATATATAAGCAGTCGCAACAGCTGTATGGTATCTGAAGTCAACAAGCATCTGCAAAAACAAGATGAAGCTCTGCATCCTGCTCGTGTTCGGGACCCTGTTTGTCATCATTGATGGTAAGAGCACAGCTACACAGTGGGACAGTGGGAATCCTGTGTGACTAAATGTGAAGTCTGCAACTGTAAAGTAATACGCTTGAGTAGTTAGGAATGAATTGGGTTGTTGAAGGCTGCTACCGGTAAATGGAATTCACTGGTAGGTATAATGTGTCCTGCAGAGTTGTACTCTTGCCAGAACTTGCTGCCTAAAGCTGGAGCAAGGGAATTCTTCTATAGAAAACCAGTAGGTAATCCACTGCTGTTTTGGGAATTTTAAAGCAAGAATGAATCCCTTGAACTTTCCTTTACAAAATTAAATCATTATTCTCGTTTTTTTGCAGGTTGTAGCCCAACAAAAAGCATGTACTTGATGATCACTTTAAAAAGCGTGCTGCAGTGTCAAAGATTTTTAACAAATGTGTTTCCCCACATTTCAGACAGCCACTGGTTTTTGTTCTTTTCTCTATATGATATGAAAATACTTTAAACTTTTCACATCATTGCTTTCAAAAGTCTTTTAAACTTGCATTGTTGCATCTGTGTGTGTATTGCATTACCACACCAAAATAAGGTAACCAGAGGTGTGAGAAGTATTCAAACCCTTTGGTAAAGGAGAATAAGCAATATCGCAGTATAAAACTACTCCACTTCAAGTAAATGTCCTGCATTCAAAATTTCATTTGGGTGAAAGTACGTAAGTATTATCAGCAAAATGTTTAAAGTATTAAAAGTTAAATCACTCACTTAGCAGAATTACCTTATTGATGTTTTACCTTAGTGATGTTTTATTGTTATATACAATAATATTGATTATTAATGATGCCTCAATGTGTAAGAAGTATTTTAATGTTATATTTGGTCGAGTTAAAGCTTTTTTTTTACAGTGCAAAGACAAAGTTGAGGTAGAGCTAATGTCTACTATGTTACTGTTTTATCTATAAAAATGGATCATATTTAATTAGATGATAGATGTGATATCATTTGTAAAATCTTAATCTGCAAAGTAACTAGTAATTATAACAGTAAGATAAATGTACTGGCAGTAGTAGCCCAGTCTGGAGGGTAGCCGGTTCAAGTCCAGCTCGGACCAACCTCAACTATCTAATGTGTATTTAAGTGGTGCAGTTGTGTCATATTTTAGCATGCTCACTGATAGCTTTTACTCCTTGGAGTTAAATTCGCCGTATGTTTCTGTAACTTAGCCGAACTTGACCTTTAATACACCATGACTTATACATTTAAGTTGTAGTGAAGAGGAAGATAACTGGAAGAGAAAAGGGGGAAGTGCCCATTATAAGAATGTCGCAATACCAAGGCTGATTTGGTTGTGATGAAACCATGCAGTTAGAAAGTGCTCTTGTCAGCATTTGATTCATGGAATAGGGCAATAAGGCGATGCCAAGTTCCCAGTAAAATAAAAAAGGAAGGAAGTTGAAGTGGCATTGCAGTTAGTGTAGAGGGTAAACGCACAAATCTTGCCAAACGTTGGCAAGGCAAAGCAAAATAGAGCCTCAGCAATCAATATTAGTGTTTAAACTAACAAGATTGCACAAACACAGTGTTAGTCAAGCACAATATTTATAACTACTAAGCTGAGCTAATTACATTTTTATGCATTGCAAAATATTACGAGCTTCAAAACTCCCAAGATAAAATTATAAACATCTGCATGCTCTGACTGTTCTGCCAAAGTAATGTCAAAGCAAGAGGTCATGTTTATTTTCACAAGCAATTAAGAAAAACTGAGAAAGAGAAGCCTAAGTGGTATGTTTTTCCGCTTACACTGTATTTAACTCACAATCAGTATTCTGACTGACTGTCTTTTGATGACAGGTATGCCGCCAATCAGCAGGGACTACAACACACACTGTCGGTGCCTGCAGGTGGAGTCCAGGATCATCCCTCCAGACAACCTGAGGAGCATCAAGCTCATCCCTGAAGGGCCCCACTGCCCAGAAACAGAAGTCATGTAAGTTTATTCAAAGTTAAAACTTTCTGAAAGAGAGAGAATCAAAGTAAAACCTGACTGTGAAAGTGCTCGTTTCACAATTTTGTGTGCTGGTGCCAAAAAAACACACCTAAATCAGTTAATTGGAATATATCCATGTACATCGAATGATCTCACAATTACCTCAGTCATCATCTGATCTTATAGGCGCATTTAAATGGAATTAAGTATGCTGTGTGACAAGGATTGCAAATACAGACAAGGTTGAACTGATAGAAATGGAGATGGGTGTTAAAATCTACAGATTTTACAGATAACAGATTATAAAGATTAGTTATACGACCTCGGGTCACATGGCAAACTTCCATTATCTGTCATTTTCCATTTCATCACATTCACAAATCTAGTCAGACAGCTTGGAGTCCTCTTCCAAAGTCTGCTCAGATGGAAGATTTCAGGTTTATGTAAAAACGTTGAGCTTCTACATCCAATATCTGGCAGGACTGTTATCCTGTTATCAAATCCTGGTTTTTCATTTCAGTATTTGGATTTTCTCCTTTATTATGAATTACGTTTTTGATTAGGAATGTGTTCAACACAATCCCACAGGCAGTAGTTTACAACACAACCAATCTTGTATAAATTATTATGGTTATGGACGGTAAGGATATGTTCTTGTTATTATTACTGGGAATTTGGGGGCTTTAATTGAGGATTAGTTTACATTCTACAATTACACATGGTAAGATTGTATTATAAGTGATGGTTTTTGAGTCAACATAAACTAAATTTGACTCTTTGTAAGCTAAGAAATACTTTAATATAAAGGAATTTTGTCTTCTCTCCCTGAATTCTGACATTGTGGAGAGGGCACTGATATCTGAAATTAACTATTGGGTCACTGCATTCAGTACAGTAGACCACAACAAATTACTACACAGACTGAAAAATAGGGACTACTTTATGTCGAACGGTAATTACACATCTGAGTGAATAAAAAAAGCATGTGGAGTTCCTCAAGGCTCCATTCTTGGGCCTCTTTTGTTCAACATCTTCATGCTCACACTAACTCAGATTATAGAAAACAACTAAATATCTTAACATAATTTGCGGACACCACTGTCCCATACAATCAGTGAGTCAGCACATTGAACAAATCAATGATTGGAAGGGCCAAAATGTACACATCCTGAATGTTAAAGACCACAAATAGTGCAGGACATCTTGGTGTAGTCATGGACTCAGGCCTAAATTTGAAATTGACCTATTGATCACTTTAAAAATAGATCAAGAATGAAAGGACTTACGTCTCAGCAAGACTCATCCTTGTTTTTATCTTTTGTAGGCTCCAGTGCTGTAATGATGTCTATACAGGTCTCTAAAAATTAAATTAGACAAATGTTTCTATGCACCACATCTGGAACAAACTCCCCGAAAACTTGAGGTCTGCTCCAAATCTAAATTCTTTTAAATTGAGATTTAAAACATTTCTGTTTGCCACTGCCACTTTTATTCATTTGAATATGGGGCTGTCAATTTTAGCTTATTTTTGTCTTCTATTGTATTTTACTCATATTTGAAATCCTACATTTCTGGAGGGTGTGTGGTTACTTTTGGACTCATGATCTCATTGTTTCTAAAACCCTGGCTACTGCTCTAATTTAGCTACTTTTTTTTTTAACAGAGCTGGACTGGCAAATGGGGGTAAGGTCTGCCTGAACCCTCGGTCCTCATGGGTGAAGAAGCTGATCCACTTTGTTCTTGAGAAACAACTACATCAGCAGGGAGGAACACTTCCCAAGAATTAAACATAACATCATGATGCAAGAAAAAATTTGCATATAAAGCTGTTGAAAGTTACTCCTTTCTGCAATTATGAGCCATGCTGTTTTACTTTAATAAATAACAAATGACACAATATTTAACTCAGTTTGTGTAACTTAAATAACTTTTTATAATGTTTTTTTCTGGTTTCTGTTGTTAGTATCATTTTTAGCTTACTTGAGTTTTCATTTCACATTTCCATTGAATGTTTTTCACCAAATATTGATTTTGGATTGATGTTGTTTAGAGTACACAGAAGCAAATAAGTGTGTGATTATGTTAGGAAGCCAGCTATAATGTAAAAGTGTTAGAAGACTTTGTGTGCATAAAGTATTTAATTGTGCTTGTAAAAAGTGTGACATGAGATGTAAATCATTTCTCTCTGTAGAAAGATTGGTTGTGTGACGTTTTGAAAGCAGATACTGTATGTAGCATGAAATATTTACATATAAATTATATGTAAAACTCTTTTTGGTGATGCTTCTCCAACAATAGCAAGAAATGATCAATTCCTTTGTCCCTAAGTCCAAAATTAATTAAGGATTTTATATGAAAGAATATCAAAAAATCAAATGTAAGGCTTAAAAGAAAAAAACAAATAAATGTTTGAAAAGTAAAACGTGTCACTTCTTGCATTCAATCTTACACCTGCCTTTACTCTCAATGTGAATCCGGCTGTACCATATTTGTGCACATACTCTATTGAACAGTTAGCGGTTTTGCAGCTAAACTGTAATAAACTTTATTGTCCTTAAGGGGAAATTTGTTTTGCAGCCAAGTGAACTGCAACTAGAAACATATTATTGTGCTATTGTTCAGCCGAGCCAAACGTATTCCAATTGTATTGAGGATCAAACATAAGTAAAGCCAATCGAAACACAGTCAGAGGACAAAGACTGTTGTCTGAGGCTAAACATGTTTCAAACTTGCAATATCAGCCTACATTTTTGGATCATCCGAGCCCCTTTGTGATTGCTCCTTGTTTCAGACTAAACATCCAAATTTGGACCAAAAAGTCTCAACAAAGACAACAACAAGAACTTCTGTACCTGGATTTGGCTGGATTCATCATGCAACATCGCCTAGTAAACCAAAGTGTGCCTTGATCCCTTTCAAATAATTGGAAATGACATCATCAAGAGATTTACCAGAAAAATATGGGCCAGAGTTCTTAGGAAAACATGATTGATGATGGTTATTCTCCAGTTGCAACCCTGTATCTTTCCTCTCAGTCCATAACAGTTAGATTAACCAAAACCCTTTGAAAAACAATTGGATAGTAGGCAAGTGTTGTTCTTGTTCGTCATTTAACCATAAAACATAGAAGATGATACAGTTGATTTCTAACAACATACAACAGTTTCCAGACACCACTGCTTTGATTTCAATGGCTGGAAGTTGGAGGGATAATGCATCTTGTTGCTGACACCTGTATCATCTGCTGGGACCACGATAAGTTTCAATTGCAAAATACTTTCCATGTGCCTGGCCAAAACTGTGTGACTGTGACTGAAATGCCAAATAAAACAACATACACAAACACTAAGATACGTTTGTATTAAGATTTTATGTATAAAAACTGATTATATAAATATGTTTCAAGAACACATTAAATGCAGGAAGACACGGATAAAACCAAATAAGTCATTTACTATTGCAAAGATAATTATCTTCTTATCTATAAAAATCTCAGGGATTGGTCTACTTTAATAAAGAAATGTAATTGTCTAAAAACGAATGACTAAAATACAATTATTAAATTCCTGAAGTCAGATGTGATAAAAAATTTGACATTATTTAGGTTTCAATGTAAACAATACAGAGAAATGTTAAACAACAGTGTGCTATTTTTCTTTAAGGCCCCTCAAGTAGTTAACATGGACAGCGATGAGCCAAAAAGGGTGCCATATAAAATGAGGCCATATGAATCCATTTGCTATGTTTGTGCTGGAGAGACAGAAAGTGGTGCGGGATCTTCTGGTGCAACAACATAACCCTTCCCCTGGGGGAACCATGCCTGCAGGGCTTCTGTCCAGCTGCCGGTGTGGCAGAAAGTCAACAAGATGTCAAACACTGTGGACAGAGACAGACTTTATTAACAACAAGATACAAAACAGCTTCAGCTGTATTGCAAATAAAAAATAATTATAACTCACCTTGATTAACAGCCAGGATCTTTGAGTGGAAGTTCTTAATATTGTTTTTCTTCACCATGCACTCGTCTATGGGCAGCCTCGCCGTGTGGACGCTCAGTTGTCTGGCCCTCGAGAAGCTCAATTTCTGCAGGGAAGAGACAGAAAGAAGCTCAAAAAAACTGGTACAAATCCAATATATTGCATATCACACAGGCATTGATATAATCTCATGGCATTAATAACAACAGCTACTGGAGTTTATTTGACCTTAACAGAAAAGAAGGTTAATGATATACTGATTCAAAAATCAGTTAAATTGAATTAGCTGACAGAGTGGCTTCCATGTCATGTCTGTGTTGTGCCGTTATAATGCGTCTTAATGTATAATACCTTCTGGATGCTTTCATCCACAAGGCCGCCGAGGACGTACACCTTGTCAGCGTCCACTGTTTCTAAAGCTGAAAAAAAAGAAGATTAAAAAAAAAAGTATCAAAGACAATGAAAGCAAAAGACACTAAATCTAGACACATGAATATATTAAGTAAAGTGCTAGCAGTAGTAAAAGTTGTAGTGGCAGTACTGTATGATCAATTGGGGACACATGAACATGGTCAGAGGGCGCCCCCTGCTGGCCAACATATATATTTCAACTAAAACATGAATACATATCTGTGAGATTCAACCCTTCTGAAAAGTTATCTCCTCTGTCCAACACAGATATTTCACTCATATTGAGACAAATCATTCAAACCTTCTTCAGCATCTGGTGTGAGGTAGACAACAGTTTCTGGAGGAAAAAGGTCCAGACAGCTTTCTTCTGTTATGTCCATCTTAAAAAATGAAAAATAATCTGAGTTTGTTGCTAAATATTCAAACTATTCCTGGTCCAGATTACAGAGGAAGTGAGTGAAACTACTGAAGAAACTATGAACTTGTTCTGTGATCGATGGATGTTTAAAGTGTCATTTTTGCATTTTACCTTGTTCACGATATAATTAACTCAAAGCATATGCAATACATACATATATACATACATACACACACATATATATATATATATATATATATATATATATAGACACACTCACAAGGCCTTGTATATCTTATGTATTCAGTTTTAGGATAAAGAGATTTCCTGCTTCATGAATGGATGTTTTAGGATGTTAACAATAACAATCACCATGTAGTTGAGGAAGCCGTCGTTCATTCGAAGGCACTCTCTGTAGACACGACTATCCTCTCTCAGGTCTGTGAGGAAAAGGTGAAATGGTCGAGCCGCTTTCTTGTTCGACCCGTACAGCCTCCTTAACTGGCCGGCCAGTCGACTTATCTCCTGAACCAGACAAAACAAACAAAAAACAGCTGTTCAAAATTCTCAAAAGCGTTAATGATGCTGTTTTTCTCATCAGGCACCCACCTTGTCAGACATGCTGTCTGTCATACTCAGGTCAATGCAGAGTTTGAGCCCTGTGCACTGAGCCTCAGCTAAACGCTCTTTGGTGATTGCTTTCATGACCCGTTTGGTAAACTGAGGACGATCTGCTCTAGCACCTGTATGACAAAAACACAGGAAAGACATGTGTTCTGGTTATAGAAGCTCTAGAGTAAAATGTAAATCACCTTCAACCTCCCTACAAACACATAATGGGTGTGTGATTCTCTCCACGTGATCTTTACCTGACTCCTGCTCGCGGTTGAGCTTCCTCCTCTGCTTCTCTTCTTTCCTCTTGCTTCTCTTCGCCGCCAGCTGCCTCTCCCAGTTCCGCTGCTTCCTCAACACGTTCCTCTGTTCATTAAACAGACACAACACCATTAACAGCGCAGAATAACTCAAGACGTCCACAGATTTTTACGGGATACTACATTAACTGTTTTATTCATTCATCAAGTAAAAAGACCATCAGTTTACTGTAAAAACAGGCATCTGTGTGAACTTCAGGAAAACAAGTTGTCTTTTAGCTTGTTGACAATGGAGTTTTATTCTTTTGCCAAGGGCTTTTAAACATGAACAAACGTACTGAAAAAGGCGCATCTTCTCTCCCTGGCCTGTCCTCCACCACGTCAGCCTCCACGTTTATCTGAAGCAGATCCATCACCTCTGAAACTCCATTGAGCTGCATTTCACACACATCTGGGGGAATATGTGCCATTTCAGTCTGCTGATCTACTCTGTTTCGACTGACTTCATAGGCATCACCTAAACGGAGAGCGAGACTATTCGTGTGTGGAGGCGTTTAATAGTTAAAAGGCATATTTGTGCGGCTATCGTTTCTAAAATCCAATGAATGACACATTAAAAGCAGCATATGAGTGATTTAAAAATAGAGATAGAGAGAGAGAGATGCCTGAGCTGAAAAAGGTGTCGCTTCCTAGTTGAGGACATGTGAGCTGTGAGCGGCGCATGTGAATGACGTCAGAGTAAACGTGAATAATTCCATTCGGCCAGAAGAGGGCGGTGTAATACCGATGTATCTCGTTCAACATACGCTATATGAAACTATATTGATCAAATACTGAGCCCCGGAGGTTTATTACTGCTCTTTCATTTTGATGTAATTTGAGAAAAATAATCATAAATTCATGTTGGACAAATCAGCTATAACTGTGAAATACATACATTATTCCAAACAGACAGTCTGTGTTTCATAAGAAAACTGGAATTTACATTTTAAATATATGATCACTGACTAACATGGTTAAAGAAGTGTCTTTGGTGCTATTTCTATGCATTTTATTGTATCAATCTGTTTTCTTTTTTTCTGCCTGAAAGGACATTTCTACACATCTTTTTGTAATATGTTGAAAATGTCTCTTTGGTTGGTTTCATTACACTTCTGCCAAAGCAATTAGTAGTACCATATTAGAAGTAAATGGACATATTCATAAATCGCAGTATTCCTAAAAGTAATTAATTCTTTGGAAATTAGATAATTCATTAAGATCATTTTGTATTCTATGAAAGCTTCTGATATGTAAGTTAAATGGCATAGTTTGTCGTCTTAGTGTATGTTCCTATGTCATTGCATAAATATTACGAATAGAAAAGTTTTTTTTAGGATTTCTCACCACGTATGCATACTTAATAAATTATTACATTTTTAAGTATTATCACCTTCCAATCCTGATTTATTCAACTCCACACTGCATCTTCCGTTTTTAGAAATAACACCAAATATTCAACTGTCAGATCAAAGATACAACTTAAAACTTTATCAAATTAAACTTTGTAAACGTCTCTTCCTGTTTTAATTAAGCATGCGCAAAGGGGCGCGACTTGTGTTAGGGACATTTTACCATAGTTACCTTACTGATGGTGAGTAAATACTATCATTTTATATGTATTGTATCAGTCTAGATGAGAAACGTATGTAAAATGTCAAGCATTTGGGATTGCTGCGAAGTAGAAGTAAAATACTGGTTGAAAGTTTAGACGGTTTAGCGTTAGCTAGTGAACGTACATTTAACGTAAGGATAGCATTGGTTTATTAGAATTGCATTAGCTCACATTAGCTAGCTTAAAGTTAACCCGTTACTAGCTCGTAGTGTATCTTATCACGGCAATCAACTCATTTTAACAATCTTTTCAAATACTTGTTAAAGATATAAAGATGAACCTTTATATTCAGTCTGGCTCCAAAAATGTGTCAAGGTCGCGGTGGACTGACAATGCTAGCTAACATAGCGCTAGAAACGCTAAGTCACGTGAACCGTTAACTTAGTGTTCCGTGAACCAGAAATTAACTTAGCTTATTTAAATAAAAGCATACGGGAAATGGTATAATTTGTGTGATGTTGGATTTCTAAACTCAAGAAAGAAAATGGGTCAACGTTGAAGGAAATGCTAGTAAAATGCTGTTAAACTCAATCTTTGACCATCATTTAACGTGAGTGTCTTAATTAAGGTGTGATAAGCAAGGTTGATAGTGCTGGTGGACTCTATCTAGCTAACTAGCTGTTGCCGCTGCTGCATCTACCTTAACATCAGCTAGAGTGCTTTGCTTAATAAGTTCATCATATATGGAATAATCACTGCATTTACAGGTGGAGAACTAACATACACACACTGTGCTCCAGCCAACAACAACTGAATGAAAAATTGTCTTACCGTAAATCAGGCATGATCTAGTCAGGGTAAATTGACTTTTCCAAGTGCTGCTTTTTTTTGTAGTTATTAACTACATCGGCGTTCTTGAATCACTGATTCAAAATGACATGATAATATAACAGTAACAACCTGACGCTGTACGACTTAATGACTTTTAATATAGTCATTAAGTGAGCAAGAACATTTTCACATGAGTCTTAATAGTTTAATCACTTTGTTGTAGTGAGACAACGGTGTAAAATATGTTCTTACACTTACACATGCTTAAGTCATTAAACTAAAAATGAAATTTTTAAATACTTCTCAAGTGTTTTCTTCATACCGAGGTAGGGTGTCTTGCCGCGATATTTGGTCATGCACAGGAACTATCGTGTAATCTCGTTTGAAGTCGGTAGCCAAAAATTGGTGCACACTTGGTCTGTTACGGTATAGCTTTCCTTAACGTTAAAATGGAATTTATTCGTATTTTCGTCAGTGGCAATATTTCTTTCTCAAGTAATTTGACATTGTGTGACAACGCCATTCAGCCAATGTACATGTCTTGAGGATTGTTTGAAATCTAGGCTCTAAAAACAATGGTTATACCCTTGTTGTTGTTAGCATTTGAGGCTAACACGCTGCCATGCAGCATCACAGCAACCAATGAGAGACTCGGAGGAGGGGTATGCCTCCAGAAAGCATTGTGGGTATTCTAAATAAAGATAATTTATAGATTATTCAACAGTTAGTAGAGACATTTATCGTGGGAACAGTTGTCATTTATATGTTGGGCTTTGTATTATCAGCAGAACGGTGTTAAAATGTATTTCCGGAAGCAAATATTGTCATTAAGGTGCGTTTAAAATGTTGTTATATCTTGCTAACAAATGCGGATATATGTACACATGGTGGTTTTTATTTGGTGTGTTCGGCTGGTCTATTTAGATGTTCTTTGGCGTCATTTTCTCAATATAAACACCTGTTTTACAGTGTTTGGGAGTTAACACCATGACAGTGAAGTCCAGGATCGTCATACTAATAGTGGGGCAAGAGCTGTTAATCAGTAAGACTATACTTTCAGGGATCATTTCTATAGTTTCTTACTTGAGAAATGTGTTTCTAAAGTGTTTGGTCTCGCTAACCACGATGAAGAGTCGGTGATACTCCTTCTTGAGCGCGAAGCGGGCGGAGAGACTTGATTCAGTTCACATGCTCTCTGCTTTTGATGACCGTTCACTGTTTCCTCCGGGAACATTGAGGGAAGGAGTATGATCAGAGTGGTAGTGCAATAGTGTTTAAAATTAATGACATACTAAACCTAGCTTGGATCGGGTTTATTAGATCTAGAAGATAAGGAGACTTACAAAAAGTTAACTGATTTTGTCCAACGCTGATAAGGAAGCAGTATATTTACTTAATTACTTTAGGGACCTGATGAATCTATACTATATTACTTTAAATGCACTGTATTTAAACTTGTACTTCATTGTATTTCAGGGGGGCATAGTGTGTATTTCACTCCACTCCGTTTATTTTATTTGTATTATTTGCTATAGCTACTAGCTACTTAACAGATTATGGTTTTATCTACAAAACATCTGATGGGCTTATAAAATAAGGTGAATTTAATGGAATAAAATACCCAAAGTAGCTAAAATGAACTACCCTTTGACCAGCTAAAACATAATGATGTGTCTTACATGTTAATAAATCAGTAATATTAATCGACTAATGTATAGTAATAATTGAACTCCCTGAAAGTAGTATTGTGCTTTGAGTGAGTCATTTTACTTTTAATACTTTGAGTACATTTTCTGATTTCACTTATGTACATACTGACACGTTACTTTTGTGCGATTTAACACAGTTGCTAAACGACATTTCAAATAAATGTCCCAGTAACATTAATCTTACAGATGTAGTCACTATTTAGCTTGTACAATAACGTTTTAGATGCTTGGACTTTCCAGGACATTATCATGTAAAAATGATGGAAATTACATTGTGACAGCAGCCTGGCATGGAAACAACCCGTAATATAAGTCAAAGTTTATTGCTACGTTTACTAAACTAAATGACTGTAGCGTTTCTTCCATCACAGGCAATACAAGTGCGTGATTTGTTGTTGGGATTATTGCCAAGGATACGCGTGGTGAAGTAACTTTATTTCCCTCTGCAGCCTTGAATACTACGCTCTTTTTATTGAAGTAGAAAAGTGGGCTTGTCTGCTGAGCGTTTTGTTGGTAGCCCAGTGTAGGCGGGTTTTACTCCACCTGCCAAGAAGACCGCTGGGACAAATTCCGCTGTGCTGGCCTGGAGAAACACTCAAACCCCTTCTTTCTTTTTTTCTTTTCAAAAAAAGCACCAATGGGTTTTATTCTCCCTTTGAATAGTATTGGTGTTGAACCGTCCACTCCCCCGTGTCAGTGATTGACGTGAGAAACTGGAGGAGGATCAGTTCTGGTCTTGGAGACGCAGTTCAGCCTGCATGGTGGTGTTCATGCGGTCAGAAACTTCATACGGGTCAGAGGAAAGGAATTAATTTTGATCTTGTTGGTGGCTGAGGACAAACAAGTTTTTTTTTTATAGCGTTTCTTTTGGGCCTGATGGAGTTCAAATTGCATCTCCATTAACTGGACAGTTTTAAGTTAACGCAGCGTTGTTGGCCGCACTCGTCCCGGCGAAAACATGACACGCAAATGATGTTTAACATTTCTATAGATGGAGGTTCATTCTCTAAAAATTTGGAGGACTTCGACTCTATTCGCAGCGTTCTCCTTTACAGGTCAGTAAAGCCTTTATCCAAGGATAAGCTTGTATCTTCATTTTTTTTTTTACGAACCTGAAGTTGTGTGCTTTTGTTTGGCCAGAGGCACTTTCCCAGAAGTCTTCTAAATACCGGAGGGGATTTAAAAAACTCGTGCAAGTCTGCAGGGTGGTGGAGATGTGGGAGCAACAAAATGAAAGCTCAAATTTGCATGTGTGAATCTAAAATTCACAATTGTCATTACATCCTCAATTCCAACATTCCTCTGCGGTCTTTTCATTGTCGTGGCAGTCAGACGCTGGATTGAAGCGACATCAGCATGGTTCGATAACAATCTTATTTAGTAATATTTTTGCAGCGTGGTATTTTAAGAAAATGTTGCGTGTCATCCCCAGCGTTTTATTTCTATAGGTTTAAACTGAACTGAATTTTCCGGTAAATATACTATGAGCAGGCACGTGGTGCTGTCTGCGTGGGTACTGCATTATTGAAAGGGATGAGAGGCTCGTGCTGCCAAGTAAACCGGTACACGGTCGCTCCTTCCTACCTGGCTCATGCCACAAAGCAAAGACCACTGCTCAGAAAGCTTCTGCGTTGTCAGGGGCAACTACACCGCCTGCCAATCAGAGTGGGCGCATTCGCGTCACGTGACTACACCGGGGCGCGCGTCAACGCTTACAACATGGCGATAGAATATCAGCGTTAGTTTTTCCAAAAGTTGAGCTTTTAAAGACGCATTTCGTGATTGCGCGGGGAAGTAAAACGACTTACAACAAAATGGCCTTCGCAAATTCCCGCCAGTGTTCCGAAAAAACTCCTTCAAGCGGTCACGCGGAAGAAGATGGTGCCGAGCACGACAACGATAGTGACCGTGAATCTGCATCGAGTTTCAACAGCTCCGACTACTCTGAGTAAGAAGATAGTTTGACTCCGAGACTAGAACCAAACAAACAAACCGTCTGAACTTGCAAATGACAATGTGAGACCATCTGAAGCTGCTTAAGACGATGAGATGAGTCTAGTTGAACAAGCTAGTCCACAGAAAAGTTGTCACTGTTTGTGAGGAGGAGATGCTGTAACTTTATACTTCAACAGTCATTTTGATGGTTTACATCGCAGATATAAAACTATGCTGCTGTACGTGGCTGTCCTGGATAATTTATTTACACAAAAATATTTGTTTTGTGAATATAAGTGCTTGTAAATGTCAGGCCAGCTTTGCCAAAGAGTGAGTGTCTCCCTATCCACTCAGTTTCCATCTCTCCTCCCTTGTGCTTTTCATAGCTTTGGGGAGTGTTTTCAATTTGGGAGGTGAACCTTCATAAATAATTATATGCTTCTTGCCATCCTCAGTAAATTTATGGATATCATGTTGAAGCTGCCTACCACAGGTTCTTCAAAGCAGGTTTAAAAGGAGAGAAACCAAAAGGAAAAACATTGTATTTTCACTCCTACCCTTTTGGTCAAGCACACGATTTGTACATATTGTAGTTTTTAGTTTAGGTTTTTTGTTAGTTCATTACAATATATACATGGCCAATAACAGATAAAAGTAAATTTAAAAAAGAAAAAAAAATTTTTTTTGACTCAGTATCTCTAATCTGGAAACAAGTTGGGCACAACAACTGCCTAAGTACTGAAACTGTGCACGGATAATGTTTCATTCCTTTCAGGACAGAAATAATTAGTATCGTGGATATGATGGCAATAAAGTGCAGGCTTTTTTTGTACATTTCACTCAGGATAAACAGCCAAATAAATTAAACAAAATTGTCATTTAACTTCAGTATAGCTCTATCACAACAGTATAACCAAAATCTCAAATTATATCATGTCATGTGTCATCATATTAATATCAGGACATTTCTCGTCTCTACTACTGCACCCTCCCTTCCCAGTGTCATACCACTTTCATACTAGGTATCTTTCAATGCTCTGTTTGTTTTTTCTCAGTGACTTGGAACCAGAATGGCTGGATGACATCCAGAAGAATGGCGAGCTTTTCTACCTGGAGCTGAGTGAGGGCGAAGAGGAGGCTGCTTTGGCCCAAGCCACCGCTAATCAAGGTGTGTCCACTAATCATGTACGCTTTAGCGAAAAGGAGGCAGAGATCATCACAGAGCAAAAAAAGAAGCAGAGATGCGGTTCACGGACGAAAGGTGAGCCCACACTTAAAAGGCTAGCCAGGATCCTGAGGAGAAAACGCCGGCCATCTCAGCGCAGAGGAGGAGGGAAGGATGGGGGTAAAGACAACTCGACCTTATCATCAGCTCCAGCGTCCATCCTGAAGAACCAGCCAGGTCAAAGGCAGGGTGTGACGGTTCAGCAGCAGCAGCTGAAGGAAGTGTGTGTCTACCTCAACCCTAAACGTCTTGGAGGTTTGTCAACGCCTCTCACTGACAGTGGTGGCCTGCTGGAAGCACTGCTGGGGGTGGTGCATCGCCCCTCCTGGAGCAGAGGACAGGGAGACCCTGCAGTGGTCAGACAGGAGGAAAGACTGACTGTTCATGGATTAATACCCAACAGCCCGGCCATCAAATGTGGCCAAATCCTAATTGGTAAGACTATAATGCAGTTAGCTGTTATTAACATTATACAAAACTACAAAATATTATCATAATTTTATTTGTGTCTAGTGGTCATCTCAACATCTGCACAGTGTTACAAAGGCACATAGTAATCAGTTAAACTTAAAATACATGGCTATTCCTTACAAGGTCGTGTACAAGTTACTGTATAATGTTGGTTTCTCATTAAGGGATAGCAGCAATTATCAATCTTCTTAACAAGGTATGATCCATCCCCTCTAGTGTTCAGGAGAGGTTCAGAGCTATTCTAACCTGTTAAAAAGTTTACTTTTTAACTTTTGGTGACAGACTTTTTGCAGGCTTTCTCTCCATCCTGAAAATGAACCAATCACACTCAGGACAGGGAAAATGCAGCTATGCAGCAGTTATGATTTAAATAACAGCTATCTGAGTCATGAACTAGCACTGACTCATTCATTTCCACACCACACAAACGCACTGCCAAAGCACGGGCCACAATTATTACAACATAGTCAAAGTCACACACATGGATTTCTCAAGAAAAAGACCTCAAAGCCTAAATAATGAGCGTAATGTACGACACCTAATCAAGTCAGCAAATGGTAGCCATGTCATTAAAGTAGATGAACTATGATTTGTAAAGGTACCTAGATAGGTTTGTTATTATTCTGATGGAATATACTGCAAGAACTGGCCTAGCTTTGGGAGTGAGGCTATTTTATTTTTTTATTCTGCATCATATTGTCTAGATATAGACAAGCTCATTCAGGCCTTTGAATCCATAGTAACAACAGTAAAGTAATACTAATCATTATCATTGTTTCAGTTTTCATCTCTGTGTTGTAAAACCACAACGTTCTTGTTAAAAGTGTGTAGCACATTTAATAGCTACTTCTCATGGCCAACTCTGAGCAGGAACTATATTCAGTCCTAGTGAAACTTTCAGCACAGATTCGTAGAGTGAATGAAACTCTGAATGGTAATCTGTCTGTTTGAAGTGATTTTCTTCTATCTGGGCTAATGATCGGACAGTTTTTACTAGCAGGCAGAGGAACGCCAGTTGTGCTTCACCACAAATGACTACCCACATGAGTTACTGTTTAGAGAAGCTTTTATGCAGCGCAGCTACATGCTTAAACAATTAGAGTGGTTAAATACCTGAAATAGCTCTGTTACTGGGATAATGGTGAGGCTCCCTGCACACAAGCAGGTGAAACTCTTTACTGGTTTTTACTATATACTGCACAGCCTAGGGCTGAAGCACATCACAATTCATACAAGCAATCAAATTATTCTAAGTTGTGTTCTTACTGACCATATTAGCCCCATCAATATTTAATTACTGACCAAACACAGGTCAAAAGTTTACCATGAATACTGCTAGACGGTGGATCAGTCAGTAACAGTTTGGCATGTTGGACAGGACAGAGTTGAAAAGCCTTTGTTATTGTGTCAGTGTGCCTTGATTTTTGGTGGAATTCATTCCCTTTCTCCCGGACAGAATTATGCTTACCTGCTCAAAAGAATCTGCTTTGTGTTTCATTACTGTCAGATCCATGTACCACTTCCTCCCTTGTTTTTTAATTCTAATATATTTCTTAGTCCTAAGGTGTGTGTATAACCTGTTTTTACGTGGGACTGTAGGCTGGACAAATATACACAATTAGCATTATTTGTTAGCATTGCTTTTGGACTTTGTGTTTACTTTGTGACTCAGGTCTGCCACTGATAAATGTCTCTATGTTCAGGTGATGTGCTTGTAGCAGTGGACGATGTGGACGTGACCTCGGAAAACATCGAGAGGGTTCTGTCCTGTATCCCGGGACCAGCACAGGTTAGTGTGTGCTTAGTAACAATTTGTGTGCACACAGTTTTGTAGTTTTCTTTATGGTTAGTAGTAATAGCCACTGGTTGTCATGATCTGTGTTGCCATACAGTATCTCAGCTAGTACCCTTTCCTGTATGGGGTTGACCTTCCAAATCTCTAAGGTAGCACTTAGTTCTTCAAAATCTTGTCAGAAACTTTGACAGTAAATATAGACATTAAATTACTTTGAAATGCATTGGTTCTTCTAAGCTGCTAAAATGTGAATAGAAAGCAGAAGTCAGCGCCATTTAACATTAGAAAACCTTCAATTACTGAGAAATTATCCTTTGATCGGTAGCTAAAAAATCCATAGTCTGTGCCTCAGTCGTGCATTTTCACCAAAAAGCAGACCATCAGAAAAGTAGGAATTTGCAAATGACAGAGTGTGTACGGGTTGATGGCGAACACGGCGGATAGACGGGACTGCGGTGTGACTCTTATTCGGTGCCACAGGAAGCTGTTGTGGGATTGAAAGCTCAGCTGATTAAAAGATGTTGTCAGAAACTAAATTACATTGTAGGGAAAGAGCGAGGGAGATTTTTTGGAAAAATACAAGGTTCCTCAGGCACCACGATGACTCTCAAAAAAACTTGAAATAGAGTTATATTGCAGACAGAATGATTGTTTTGTGTGAGTATGTGCCTGCTTATGTGTTTTTCTTTGCGCCAGCCCTCCCAGATGGAACGTAGACAGTACTTATTATGTTTGGAGGAGCAAATATTAGTATTAAAGTCAGTCCACCATGCTTTTTATGCTAACCTTTACAGCTTAACAAGCTTCAGTTAACTCCCACATGTGTGTGCATGAGTGTATGTATGTGTGTGTCCAGTGCTAAATGACTGACATCAACAGACTGGAATTCCAGTGAGAGCACACTCCACTCTAACCACATCCTTATTATTTATGATGAGAGAAAATGCTGCAGTTAGCCCACTCAGCCTCTTTACCCAGTGATTTCCCAAATGTAGGGTTTGCCTATTTGAAAGTTTTCTTCCATTCTTCATGTCTGAGTTTGACGCCCTCAGCTCAATCCAATCAAAGCCATTTCTTGCATCCTTTGTGAATCCTAAACAATTGAGGATACGATAGCTTTAAATTCATTTCACAATTTTTACCTCTCGCTTCCAGGACTGAGTGAACCAGTCAGAGTCACCGATTGAAAGGTACATCACATGGTGCTCCACCACTACTCGGCTCTTCTTTAATAATACCCTTAAAATTGGCTAAAATGGCTCGCAGCCCAGATGCAGGCGCCTGCTGGAGAGGCGGGTGGCCTGTGGTTAGTGCTGACAGGCCTTGGAGAGTTCTGGGAGTGATCGTTGGATTAGAAAAATACAGTTTCGACATTTTTGCCCAGGGAATATGATCTTTTAAAAAAAAAACATATTTGGTAGGCACCATGGGATCTAGGAATCAGAAAAAAAGACGTTTTTGAAAATAATGACCACAATACAATACTATAATTCTCTGAGCATACTAAATGGCTGTCTTAGGTTAGTTGCAATGCCTTGGATCACCCGTTCCAAATACTATGTGTGTAAAACAAAGCTGTCATAAAGCATATTTCACAGTCTGTGTTACAGTCAAACACCAAAATGTTGTTGGGGCATGTCCAGTTAAGATGTAGTGGTTAAAACTTATAACTTGATCTGCAAGATCCCTGGTGGTTTGAGGTCAAATCCCAGCAGAACCTCCACTGTTCTTCCTGCCTTTTTGCTTTTTCACTAAAAGTCTCAGTAAGGGAAAACACCTCAGACCTACTGTATTCCCCTTGCATCCGGGTTACACAGCATTATTCCTCCAAGAAATAAAACCTGCATCAATATTGCTTTACAGTTGTAGTGTTTGACGATGAACTATGCCTTTAGCCACAACTTCATATTTCAATAACTACAGGAAAGGGCCTAGCTGAGCTTCTACAGGATTGTCCAGGTCACTTGTTACTTCTTTAATTTTTTGTCCTTGGGTGTGTCTTGTGAGAATATTTACGACTGTAGTTTTGGCAGCAGTTGGTTCATTCAGTAGTAGAACCCAACTATGGTTGTTTGTTCAAATTAATTCAATTTCTATTCAATTTTATTTATATAGCGCCAAATCACAACAAGACTTAGACTTAGACTTAATCTAAGTGGGGAAATTTACACGTCACAGCAGCAAAGACAGAAAGGTGCAGAAACACACAGCAGACAGCACTGTGTCAATAAGAATTAGAAGTATTTTTTTCAAAAAGAAAAAACAATATACAAATAATAAATACAGATATAAAAACGATGGGAGACAAAAATAAATATATACACGGAAAAATATAAAGTATGTACAAATTGTGCAGATTTATGTGCTGTTAAACAGTCTTATAGCCGTAGGAATGAACGACCTGCGGTAGCGCTCCTTCTTACACCGTGGGTGTAACAGTCTGCTGCTAAAGGAGCTGCTCAGGGCCCCCACAGTCTCGTGCAGGGGGTGAGAGGTGTTGTCCATGATGGATGTCAGCTTGGCTAACATCCTCCTCTCCCCCACCTCCTCAATGGAGTCCAGTGGGCAGCCCAGAACAGAGCCGTCTCGCCTAATCAGTCTATTGAGCCTCCTCCTGTCCCTGTCCGTGCTGCCCCCCCCCAGCAGACCACAGCGTAGAAGATAGCCGAAGCTACCACAGTGTCATAAAAACAACAAAAGTCATCTCATGACATTTCACACACCGTAGCCATAATTTAGCCATTTGTGTACAATGGTTGTGTTGCTCGCATCAAACATCTCACTTTGCTTGCAAATATCAATAAAATTAAAATTGTTTATCTGTTAGGACACTTACTCTACAATTCTCCCTGACCAGTGATTTCAACCAGAGATGTTAAACTCATTATTTTAACCTTCAGGATGCAGCTGCTCTTTCTCACATCTGGAATCTAGTTCTGATTTTCTTGAATTAACTTAAGTTTAGCTTCATAGACGGCCTTTCTAGTGCTGACAGGTTTCAGCCCAGAATCAACACAATCTGTGAACAGGTATGCCACCATAGCGTGTCTATGACCTGCACCTTCTGTACTTTCGTTGTTAAAGAATTTCCCGAATTGGATTGGTGTTTCCATCGATTACGTACAAGTTTAAACTATATAATGCTTTGAATGTAGTTTATATATATATATATATATATATATATATATATATATATGCATATGTACACAGAATACCAGTATATATTTATATATACATGACATTTTGGGGTATTAATGATGTATAGTATCTAAATTTGTGAGGCCTACACAGCCTCTACTAGATATAGACTGTGTATAAAGACGTGAATGTAAGTTTAACAGATTGTTTTAACAAAGACACCACCGAGCTGCAGTTTCTCATCCTTTTGTGCATCTTGACTGCATGTGTTTCCATGTGTGTGCTTGTTTGATTTCCATGCAGCTCTGTTTTTCTGTTTCCACTGTGACTTTTTGTGAAAGGCCGTGTAAAATTGAGTACTGGGATATGGAAAGTAAAAAAAAAAAGAAAAAACTGCATGAACGAGAAAAGATAGGCCGTCTGTTGTCTTGCCACTGTTTCTTTGGGTTGCAGAGGTCTGGTTTTAATTTAGTTAAACACCCTCAGACAAGCACACACACAAAATAACAGACAGATTCCTGCTATTTGTTATGCTGCGGTTAGGTCTGAATGTCGGTGTCACTTTCTCTCTGACAGTTGCCATCCTGCTATTCACTTTTCAGCCTTTTCCTGAATGAATGTGCAAGTTTTTCTCCCCTTTGGAAACCCGGCACACGTGCACACCTCTATTTTCCTAAAACAGACACATGAGCACCATTAGAATATCTTGCCAAGTATAAACATGTGGAGCCGTAGTGGCTTATTTTTAGAAATGAATGAAAACTCTGAGAGGGACTGGTAGCGAGGCTGCTGCAATGATATTATAACAACATAAGTGTGGTTTTCAAATCCTCCTCTTTTTTAAATTATTCTCCTTCCTACAACTTGCCCCATTCTTCATTTCTCGCCACCTTTTCCTCTCTTACTTTTCTTCTCTCCCCCTGCCACCTCCCCCCAGGTGAGGCTGACCTTAGAGACGGTGGCTCTGGTGGACGGCAGCAGTGCTAGCGACACTTCATCTGTCCGTAAGACGAAGGCCTCTCCGCCAGTCAGCCAGCTGGTGCGTCTGCTGTGGGGGGAGGACACAGCCGAACTTCAGATGTCCATAGGACACATCCCGCATATTGTCATGTATCTCTCACTTAAACTGGACTCTGCGTCACCGCAGGAGGAGGTAAGTTTTCTTTACTGCATTCACATTTTAACACAGAAATAATTAATGACAAATAACACCACAAACCATGACGATCCTTTAGCATATTGCTTTCTCTGTCTCCACATCTCCCCTCTGTCCGCCAGTCTCTGTGGCGCAATCGGTTAGCGCGTTCGGCTGTTAACCGAAAGGTTGGTGGTTCGAGCCCACCCAGGGACGGTGGTTGTTTTTAACCAGGTAACACCATGTAAATTAGTAGCCTGGTGTCCATGGTCACAGGCAAGGGTCAGAGAAACCAGGAGCAAAAGCGTGACATCACTGTGGCAGAATGACACATCATCAGTGGCAGTATGTCCTTGTATCCTAAATAAAAAATAAAGTACACATCATAAGTCAATAACAAAATATATTGCTAAATATATGAATTTAGGAAGCAGCGTAATCAGCAATATCATCCGAAAGGTTGGGGGTTCGAGCCCACCCAGGGACGTGTTGTGCTTAAATAACCAGACAACAACTTCACGTAAATGAATTAAGTAGTTTCCATGATCAGGGGTAAGGGTTAGAGAAATCACAAGCAAAAGTAACACTGTGACAGCACTGTGGCAGAATAAATAGGACACATCTTCAGTAGCTGTATGTCTTTCTTCCCAAAATAATCAAAATCAGAGAACAATTGAAACTGAAACTCTACACCAAAAAGAACTGCACCCCGTTAGATTTAGCACATTGCTTTCTGCGTTTCCATTGTATCTTAAGCCCCATTCTGCTAATTAGGCACTTGACATATCATAAAGTGACAGCTATGTTGACTTGAGAAATACAACACTTAAAACTTCGGCTGTTAACCGAAAGGTTGGTGGTTCGAGCCCATCCAGGGACGTTGATTGTTGTTTTTAACCAGGTAACATCATGTAAATTAGTAACCTGGTGTCCATGGTCACAGGCAAGGGTCAGAGAAACCAGGAGCAAAAGCGTGACAGTGACAACACTGTGGCAGAATGAGTAGGACACATCATCAGTAGCAATATGTCCTTGTATCCTAAATAATAAATAAAGTACACACCGTAAGTCAGCTTCCACCTTTTCCAAACAACAACAGAATATATTGATCAACATATGAATTTAGGAAGCAGTGTTATCAGCATTATCAACCGAAAGGTAGGGGGTTCGAGCCCACCCAGGGACGTGTTGTGCTTAAATAACCAGGCAACTTCATGTAAATGAATAAACTAGTTGATCAGGTTTGAGGATTAGAGAAACCGGGAGCAAAAGTAGCCGTGACATTCAAAGTCAGAGTACAATTGAAATTGAAACTTAACACCAAAAAGAACTGCACCATGTTAGATTCTACAAGTCTGCATAAGTCAGCTTCCACTTTTTCCAAATGTCAGCCTGTCTTTTCAAATTAAAAAGCAAATGCAAGTGGGTGTGGCTTGAGTATGTAGGCCACGCCCCCTTTTGTATTGACCAGTCTCTGTGGCGCAATCGGTTAGCGCGTTCGGCTGTTAACCGAAAGGTTGGTGGTTCGAGCCCACCCAGGGACGTTGATTATTGTTTTTAACCAGGTAACATCATGTAAATTAGTAACCTGGTGTCCATGATCAGGGGTAAGGGTCAGAGAAACCAGGAGCAAATGTATGACTACTTTCCCATGATTTTGACAGGCATAGCCAAAGAATTACATTTAGAGAGTGAATAGGAAACATCTTCAGTAGCTGTATGTCCTTTTGTCCAAAATAATTAAATTCAAAGTTAAGTCACAATTGAAACTTAACATCAAAAAGAGCACCCTGTTAGATTCTATAAGTAAGCTTCCACTTTTGTCAGCCTGTCCTTTTGAAGTAAAAAGCACATTCAGGCTTGAACAAGTAGGCCTATTTTACACAGTCTCTGTGGCGCAATTGGTTAGCGCGTTTGGCTGTTAACCGAAAGGTTGGTGGTTCAAGCCCACCCAGGGACGATGATTATTGTTTTTAACCAGGTAATATCATGTAAATTAGTAACCTTGTGTCCATGATCACAGGTAAAGGGTTAGAGAAACCAGGAGCAAGTGTGATTGGGACAGCAGTGTGGTAGAATTAGTTGGTCACAAAATCAGTGGCAATATGTCTATGTATCTAGACCCTCGATGGCCACTTATTTTTCCATCCCTTTGGAAAGATAATGGGTCTTGGGGAAACCTGATCATGTCTTTGTGGTCTGATCAGACCTATAAAATTAGGTTTAAAACATCAAACTTGATCACACTCCAATACAGAGGTGTATTCTGATAACTGAGTGTTAAGTGTATAGGAAATCCCAAGTCCAGGAGGGGAAAGTTTTCCCTGAATTCTGAGTCAGACTCGTACAGAAAACTACTACTCTGGACGGATTCCAACACCTGCGGGTGCCACTAACAGAAACCAGAAAGAAAGGGGAGAGAGACGGGAGAAGTTGAGGGGCTCTCAATAAATTATCTGTCATTTTAATGCTGTTAACTTCATTCTCTCCAGGGTGAATCCACACGTCCCTTTAACTGAAGTGCAACAGTCTTTAAACAAAACAACATATTTCCTTTTTTATTTGGATCTATGCACAGTGTTTTATATCCCATAAGGTAGGACACAATCAGCTTGTAGTGAAGTGCTAATCCCAAAGTGTGTGTTTTCTTGCTCTGAGAAGCAAACTACTCATTTGCTGACCGACATCTCCTACACTGTAATCACATTTTCCCCGTGGATGACTATTGGCAGGTTGATGTTGTCTTTATGGTTGTAGTTCATGGTTCTGCAGTTCCTTTTTGTGTCTGAAAGCCAGATTTCATGAGCTATGGGGCAGTGGAGAGGGTTGTCTGGAGCCACATCAGCCAGCAGTTGATTTTCTAAATGACAGTGCAGTGCAAGAATGCTAAACTCTGACTTTGATTTTTTAGTCCTGTGATTGCAGGGTAGCAGGAATTGGAGAGGTTCAGCTGTGGTATTTTTGAGTTTTAGCTGTATGATGATTTTGTGACATGAGCATTTTCATTTGCTTGTATGTACAAACAACATGCAACACAAGCGCGTAACTGTGTTGGCTGTTCTAGTTTCTTTGTTCTGGTTGCCAAGGCTGTAAGGGCTCGTTCATTCAAGGTTTTTATCCCCTCACCCACCACTCCGTCCACTGATCCTCTCAGCAGCTCAGCTCTTATCCGCCCTGTAGCCTTCAAAGTTGCCAGCATGCTGGAATGAATACTAACATCACAAACAATACACTGCATCTTACCAGAGCACTCTCTCGTCTCAGCTTTGTAGTTTGTATGAAGGTTTTTTTCCCCCGTCACATTTGGTCTTGTAAACTATTTGAAAATGTGTTCTCAGCCATTTCCCAAAGCGCAGATGAGAGTTTCTCTGAGCTTCAGTCGAATTTCTGTATTTCATGAATCTGCTTTTGTTTATTCTGGAAAGTCAAACATTTCAGTAATGTTCATCTTAAAAGTAACATTTCTTTGTTCCAAAGTGAGAATGGGTTTGACAGTAAAACTGAAACCAAACTATCATTGGTGAGGTGACAGAATAAACATCCAGTGGTTCATCTATTCAATTTTCTTCCCTATCCATAATTCAGAGGAGTCTGTCGCATCCAACAACAGATATTTCACATTTTTATGTGACATTTTTCTGTTGATAGGTTAACCAGAGTTTGTTCTTTCTGTTGCATGTATAATTTTCAAGACACAGATTCCAAAAGACACTGTGTGTTTATGTGTTTGTGTCTGCAGGAGGAGATCTTGTACCAGTACCCGGTGTCTGAAGCTTCCGGCCAGCTGAAAGGAGTGAGGGGGATCTTCCTCACGCTGTGTGACATGCTGGAGAATGTCACAGGAGGGCAGATAATCAGGTAGAGGGAAGCAGCATGGAGAAAATAGTAATGCAACTCTTTTTTGTACATGTAGAGTTTTTAATCACCAATCTGTAAAATAAAATAGATTTTAATCCACATTTTATGTTTAACCAACCAGCTTTGCTTCGAACTGGCTGGATGTTAAGAATTTAACATTGTATTTATGTTAACCCCGCCATCCTCTTTTTCTGTTCTGTCATTTGTTGACGTGTTTGATTCCAACAGTTTGTCTTCTCAAAATAAAAAGCAAGGGCAGGTGGGTTTGGCTTGAATAGGAAGGCCACGCCACAAGTCTCTGTGGCGCAATCGGTTAGCGCGTTCGGCTGTTAACCGAAAGGTTGGTGGTTCGAGCCCACCCAGGGACGTAGGTTATTGTTTTTAACCAGGTAACATCATGTAAATTAGTAACCTGGTGTCCGTTATCAGGGGTAAGGGTCAGAGAAACCAGGAGCAAATGTATGACTACTTTCCCATGATTTTGACAGGCATGGCCAAAGAATTACATTTAGACAGTTGAAATGCAGGTATTCCCAGAGTACCTCTGGTGGAAACAGGCTGTTATTAAAGAGAAACATATAAGGAACAATGAGCAAACCACTTTCTGTGACAGTCAGGTGTGCAGGGGACAAACAATACTTAAATACTGCCAAAGTAAAAACAATAACAGAAACAACATAGATGCTGTTGGACAATTTGTTCATTTTGGCATTCTGTTGTTAATCCATGTTTCATTACTCATTTCACCATCTTCATCTTCTCCCCCTTAGCTCTTCTCTCCTGCTCGGGAAACATCTGGTGCACGTGGGCTACTGGAAGGAAAGCAACAACCTGTTGGTCGTCGGTCTTCCTGCTGAGAGGTAGAGGAAGGCAGCCACAAACACACACACACACAGATTATTACACTTAGTTGCCAGCTGAGAAATCGATAGATATTACAGGGCAAGTGTCTATTCAATATGGCGGGCGTAAAAGATGCACACAGCGAATGTTCAGGCTGTTGCTGATGCTGGTGTGGTAATACATTTTCTGAGCATGACGTGTTCTTGAGAAATAAACTATTTTTGGAGAAGAGGAAACATATTTAAGAGCACGATCTGTAAAAACAATTGAACCGTTTTTTCTCAATTTCAACGTGCACATGTGCTTCTTTTTGTCCTTTGTTGGCAGGATGAATCCTGGTGGTTGTAAAACGGTTCATGAGATGAGTCATATTAGCCACCTTTTCAATCATCATCTCAGTCAAGAAATAATCTCATTCATGCTTAAAGGTTCGCAGGTTGATTCTTGAGGAACACCCACGTGTAGACAAAACAATAACTTATACAATGTTTTTCCTTCATGGCTCCTGGCTGTTAGTCCAAATATTTGATAATCAGTAGATCTGCTGAAGCTGAAGTTTATCCAGGCCTGACATTTTTCCGTTTCCCTCCAGGGTTCCACTGCTGTATCTGCAGACGGTGGTGGGAGACGTAGTCCGGACACTAAAAGTGATGTACGGCTCCTTAGACAGGTTTGTCGGTCTTAGCTTTACTGTGGTCCTGCTGAGAGAGCTGGTTGAAACTTTCCGTCTGTCATTTTTTAATGCTTAATGCAAAATGTACTGAAATAAAAAATAGTGTGTTTCACCAATTCAAAACACCAGCTGGATTTTACACAAAGTCTTCATTGTCTCACTCTCTTAGCCCCCTTTTCTTTGCTCTCAAATATCTTATTTTTTCTTGAAATGTAATCATTCCTCTGTATTTCTATGAATTAATGTGTTATCTTGACACTCATTAGTCATCTTCGTTGTGTCATCCACAGTGCCTTCAGTAAGGCGGACCACGCTCCCAGGTTGGACCATTTCTTCTGCCTGTTCTTCCAGCAGCTCATCCAGCCGTCTCGCTTGAGGGACGGCTCCTCAGCCCCGCCACCCGACGTCTCAGGGACCCTTTTCCTCGACGGACTGCCGGCGGTCCGATGGCTCACGCTGCCTCCAGAAATCAAGGTGCATTTCTGTGTGTGTGTGTGTGTGAGGAGACAAGAATATTATTTATGGATCTGATTTAGTCTTGGAGCAGGAGTTAATACAGCGTAACAGCTGTTTGTACATCAAAGGGTTGCTGTGAATGTGCCAATGTTGTCACAAATGCAGCTGTGGTGCCCTCTAGTGTCCACAGAGAAATAAAAAATTCTTGACTTAAAAAATACCAAGGCATATCCCCTGTATGTATAACTACTTGACAATAAACCTGATTCTGCTAATAATTTAATGCTCTGAAGCTTATATTTGATTTCTTCTGCCCGCAGATGGAGGTAGATACTGTTCTGTCTGATTTTGAGTCTTCCGATTTTGGAGAAATGGTGAGAAATTGTGAAAATATGAAATCAGTTACACACTTTTACATCAAACAAATGACCTAAACCACACCAATACTGCTATCTTGCAAGCATAAAGTATTTCTGAATGTGTGCCACCTGTTAGGGATGAACATTTGAAGTTATATTCACAGACGCTGCTTCTGAAATTCTTTCCTGTGCTTAAAGAACGTCTCCTCTCAGCCCTGAAGTGTCTTAACAAAATAGCCAATTACAAATAAGTGGTGTAGGCTAAAGCATTATGTCAGTGGCTCATGTTGTGTTATGATCCCTTATCCTGCTGCTCAGTATTTGGGTGAACACACATGTTAGCTGAGAAGCCATCTGTCTTCAGGCCTCAGCCAGGGAGAGGAGAAGGTTAGACTATTTTTAGAGGCTTGTTTCTGTGTGTGTTGTGTATTTTTAATGAGAAGCTAATGGGGTCGGGTTTGTCTTTTGTACGTGTGGTGTTAGCTGATTACATGAAGGTGCACTTGAGGACAGAAAACATCTGAGACAAAGTGAGAGAGAGGGATTATTGATGCACGTAGTAGTTAAGCGACATTGATGGTTATTAGCCTCGAGTTTTCAAATCATCACACCAAGCATAGTTAAGTGTGCTTTCTTCTTCTGTTCATTGCGATCAAGTTTTACTCCTAAAATAAGACAGATGACCAGCATTTGAGTAATGTCTCATCTGCATTTTTACAGTCTACACGAGATATGTTTGGGAATTTAAACAATGTCAGTACTTTTGTTTTTCATCTTGTGCCACTATCAGCGTCCTGCAATTTGTTTGTCTTATCTTTGTTAACTTTCTTGTAAATTTATATTTGTCTTTATTTCTTTAACAGTCTGAGGACTTTTTTGGCCTGAGGCGTCTGTATGTAATTCTTGGCTCCTGTTTGTTCTACAAAGTAAGTGTCCTAACAAACACACACACACACACACACACACACACACACACACGCCCCAGTGCCAGCGGCCTTAATGTATTTATATCCTCCCCTGGTGTTAGTACCCTACCATCTAGACAGCTATCCTTTAATGGCAACAATAGAAGACCCAGCTAACCGTCACTGTGTACAGAAGATGACCTTTCACATGAGATAACATGATGAGCCTGTTCTGTGGCCCAGTGGCAAATCATCAACCTAATCACACCGTTAAAATATTAACTGAAGGGTAAAGGGGGGAGGAGGACAGCGAGCAGCAGACTGTGGTATAAAGGTATTTTTATATAAGAATGGAAGTATATTATGATCCATTGTTCTTCTGTTGGTTTGCCATCATAGCAAGGGTTTTAAGATAAGATAGAACTTATTTACTTACTTACTTAACTATTTATACTGAGAAGTTGTTGTGCAGTAGTTTCAGTATAAACTAGGAAAGAATGTGATTATAACATATCAATGAACAGATGAACAATATACACAATGTCAAAAATGTCCTTCTTTGTAAAAATAAAAAAGTAAGTATAAAAGTAAACTCCCCGTCGGGGAATCGAACCCCGGTCTTCCGCGTGACAGGCGGAGATACTGTCCACTATACTAACGAGGAAGAGATAATGTTCTAGGTGTAACTGAGACTTTTATATCCTCTAGAAGGAAGACAAACTATATTAGGACTGTAGGAAATTTATTTATTGATATTCATTAATGAGATCCTTTGATGTTTCCCTTCTCATTGTTCCAAGATCTAGACTCAAACACAAAGGAACCTTTTTCTGCTAGGGCTGCTGGAAAAAACTCACCTTTTCAAAAGGGCTTTATTTGTTTCAGAATCAGAAACTGTTTATTGCCAAGTAACATACATTACAAGGAATTTGCTGTGGTCTGAAGGTGCTATTGTTTTGATAACAAATAAGTAGAATATAAAAGCTAAAATAAGAATAAGAATAAAAATAAGATAAGATAAATAACAACAGTGCAGTGACCAGAATAAAGTAAAGTGTCCAGGTAAAGTGTCCAGTAGGGGGTGGGTGCGTTAATGTAACGCAGGGGGGACAGGGGTGATGATTAATATAACGTATAAGTAGTGTTTGTGTTCGGGGGGGGGGTCAATGTAAGTTCGTCAGGTTGACTGCAGAGGGGAAGAAGAAACTCACCCTGTATTGGGTACCTTCCTGCAGAGAAATGAGGTCTTATCTTCTGGAAAGATTTGTTTTATATAGAAAATAGTAATGGGTCCAGTTTTTAGTTTTCATTTAGTTAATTACCAATAAGATCAGAAAAGGGCTTTTTGCGCTCACTACAGAGATTTGATTTAGTTCTACAACATTCATTTTCTCTCAAAATGCTGGCTCCAAGTCCTCAACACTTGTTTACTAAATCGTCCACAAACTCACCTTCCAGTCCTACCTGATTGCCAACCATTTGCCCAAAGAGGACCTGCTGGATGTGTGCCTGTACTGCCAGCACTACTGTCTGCTGCCGCTGGCGTCTGAACAGCGGGTGGGTCAGCTGGTCATCTGGAGGGAGGTGTTTCCCCAGCAGAGAGCTAACGGCAGCAGCAGCACAGCGCCAGGCTACAGCCAGCCTCATGGACGACACTTCCTCCTCATAGTGGGGCTGGTAAGAAGGTTGTTTTCATCTTTGTTGTAAAGTGTTAGTTTTTTTAGACATCAATCAGTCTGTTTCTTACAGTGTGTTCTCAAAAGTTACACTTGAAGCAGTACAATCAAGCTGTAGAGGGATTTTATCCCTCATGTCTATCCTCTCGTTCCCCTGTGGTATTCTTCTGTCAGTCTGTCTTCACCTCATCCCCACATCTGTACATCCTTCTCATTGTGATATTTATTTTTATCGTACAAATGATTTTGTCTCTGCTTGTATTTCTTTACCTCTCCACCCCAGAGGCACTTCATGCAGTGTGTGCTGTTGGAAGCAGGTGGCTGTGCTTCACCAGCTTTGGGCTCTCCAGGACCTGATTGTGTTTATGTAGATCAGGTGAAGCTTGTTGAACTTTAATGTAAATGCCTAACATATTGCACATACATATTGCTCATCTACATGAACAAAAACTGCTTCCTGTGTCATTCGTCTTGTAGTTGATCGCTACAATATGAACTGAAACTCTCTTGCGTTCAGGTGAAGGCCACCCTGCTGCAGCTGGAGGCGTTGGAGGCAGGTATTGAGGAGCGTCTGAACGCTCCACCTGCTCCCTGCCTGTCCTGTGCCGACTGGTTCCTCCCTGCCGCCACGGCCCGCGACCGCCTGGACGGCCTGGCCTCATCCTCCCCTGTCTTCAGCAAGCTAGCCGGGGCAGTTAAAGGCTCCTCCACAGGGTCCAGAGGCCGCAGCCTGTTTGGGGAGAAGGCCCGGAGGTCCAGCCCCCAGAGGAGCCTGTCGGACAGCGGGAGTGAGGGGCAGATGGATGCTGGGTCAGGGTCTGGTTCATCAATGGCTCCAGGCCTCAGTCCACATTCCACCCCGGACTCAGGGAGGAAGCTGGGGGGGCGACGGGACTCGCTGGGGTCTGGAGGGTCTGATGGGAGTGGTGGCAGCGTAGGCCTCTTCAAGGTATTTTAAGTGTGTCAAGGAACTTATGTTTGTTCCCATTTGGTCGTTTCTTTGTTTTTCCTGTTAGTTAGCAGGCATAAAACCTGACAACAGATTTCACTGTAATTTGGTGCAGCCATGACAAGGAACAAGCGATTAGACTTTTGATGCAAATCCAGGAGTTTTTTTTTTAAGGATTTCACATCGCAAGATAGGTAATTTCACATTTTGTTTTGCTGATGTCCAAAAGTGAAGAGACGACAGAAAATGAGGGCAGTGAGATGGGGACTGAAATGAAACAAAGGGCCCAGACTGGACACGAACCAGGGATGTCGCTGGTCACCACTATTTTCTCATGAACCCTCGTTTACTAGAATGAAAACAGTGTGGCACATGTAGCCTTTTACATGTGTCTTTCCTGTGTGTCATGTAAAAAAAACATTTATTTTTAACATTTATTTTTGTTAAAAATAAAACAAAAATGTAATTGATTGTGCAGTCAAAGAGTTGCATGTTATTGTTTTATGCTCTTTGCTTTGTTAGCCAATATTTTCATCACTAAAGAGCAGCCTAAAACACACACTACTGTTGACTTGTTGTTTCAGGGGCTGGAGTAAAAATGTATTTTTTGGTCTACAGGTCAGAATTGCTTTATATTAGATTATAATGTAATGTATTGTTATGTTCTGATTTTTGCTTTGACATCAGATTTCCAGGATGAAGCACCCAAACCCGTTCTACCTGGGTACCCTGAAGAAGACCCTGACTGAAAGAGAGACAGAGGAGATGTATAACACCATGAAGTGGGTGATGGGAAATAATCTGTTTCTTTCAGTGTAATTGCATTATAACTTATGTTGGCTAAAATTTGCCAAAAGGTAAAAAGCTTCTCCCTGTCCTGTGTTTGTGACAGACTAACCTCGGGTGCAGAGAACACCTTGTTCCACTACGTCCTGATGGAAACTGTTCAGGGGATCTTCATCGCTCCCACTCACAGAGAGGTCGCTCAGCTCAGCGGCTCCATTCACCCACAGCTCATCCGCAACTTCCACCACTGCTGCCTCTCCATACGGGCGGCGTTTCAGCAGAGCCTGCCAGCCAGGGTGGGACGCAGTTACACTGTTATTAATATATATATAGTCTCAATATCAGACCATATCTCACCTAACTAGACAGTTCAAACCCTTTGCGTGTAGATGAAATGAGGTTAAAACTAAAACCACAACATTGCAATAGCATGATTAAGTTGTGTTAGTTTGCCATCATAGCAAGGGCTTTAAGATAAGAACTGTACAAAGGAGGAAAGAGTGCAAATATAAAAGTATAAAACATCCATAATACACAAAATGTGAAATTATAATTGAGGTTAATGGCAAGGTTGCTCCTGGGCGGGAAAAAGATATTCTCCCCGTCGGGGAATCGAACCCCGGTCTTCCGCGTGACAGGCGGAGATACTGTCCACTATACTAACGAGGAAGAGATACTACAATTTGCCTGACTGAGGTTTTTATTTCTGTTCTCATATTTTTAGGTAAAGAATTGGAAAAAGACTGTAGAACAATGATGCAACTGATTTATTAATATTGATTAACGAGTTCCTCCGATGTTTCCCTTCTCATTATTTGCTGGTTATGGACTCAAACACAAAGGAACCTTTTCTGCCAGGGCTGCTGCACGAATGACTAATCTACTCTCTTTTAAAACTCACCTTTTCAAAACAGCTTTTTATCGATTGATTTATTTGTTTGATTCTTTCTCAACTAACTCTGTTCTGCATGTTGTTAAAAAACCTTTTTGTCCTTCACCCCTCCCCCCACATTTTTCTTCCATTCCTAGTGATTGTTGGTGTGGTTTTCTGTCCTGCAGGGTCGCAGGGCTGCAGACCGGCCTCAGCGCGGTGGTTGGGGTCTGGGTCCAGTAAAAGAACACGGGGTTCTGTTCCAGTGCAAACCTGAGAACTGGACCGACCAGAGGAAACCAGCTCCCACCATGACTTACTGGGTTATAGGGTACGTCAGCTTCCCCTTTGATGAGAGATTTATTTCTTTTAATCTTTTGTCATTTCTGCTTTCTATTTTAATCATGTTCATTGTGTGTTGTCTTCAGTGACATTTGACATTGTAGCAGCAAAAAACAGGATATAGCTAGTAAAGAATATTTCTTTCTTAATAAAAGGATGACTTTGATCTACATGCAGCCCCTATTATCTGTGTTTCCTCTGAGAGTGGGACCAAATGTTTGAGAGTAGCAGTAATTCTGTCAGTCTGCTGTGTTATGACAGGAATGAATAGGCAGCATTGTACAGGGCTTTAGCTGAAGGAGAGGGAAGGAAAGCTGTCAGTCAAAAATATTTAATTGACTGTTGGTACTTTGGATTTGTCTTGGAGAGGCTACGCAAAGAGAGCCAAAGAGCAGGAAGGTCAGAGCAGCGGGGGTTAAAATAGGGATTTGAAGAAAAGGATCATGAGAGAGCGAGGGTCAGCCTTTCTCTGTAGCTGGTCCCCGTTATCAGCTTCATTTCTCTGGTCAAAGACTCAAGGTCTTTCAGCTTCACCCAGTTGTAGTGTAGAACGTCATTTTTAAATTCCAATACAATATGTGATAAATATGTGATATGATAAATACATTCTGTGATTTTTATCTCTAACTAAACTAATTTTTCCTTCACTCAGACGGATGTTGCTGGAGCCCGTCCCTCAGGAGTTCTATGTCTGTTTCCATGACTCGGTGGCAGAGATTCCTGTGGAGATGGCCTTCAGACTCTCCTTCGGTCTGGCCTTGTGATGTGTCATCTTCAGGAGATTTGAAGATTTGAGACTTGAGCTGTTGAAGCCTCAGTTGCATTCTCAGGAAAACAGTTAAAATGTGGAGACTTTTTAATGGTAGTTGTACCAGTTTCTATGGGAAACTCCAACAGAGCTACGTGGAGTCTGAATCTTACAATGTGCCTCCATTTTACAGACGATAATCTGCAGATTAACAGCCGAGCGTGACTGTGGCCTTACAGCAGTGATAAGCAAATAGCAGGCCGAGTGCTTTCGAGTGCAAACCAGGTCATTTTTGTGCCTTGCTGCTCACCAGAGATGTGTGCCACTCAGTGAATACCTCAGACACTTCGTTTAAACCTCTGATCAGAGTAGACGAGACCTTCCAGTGAGAGCAGTCGCCCCTACAGTTTGCTGCCGTAACGTTTACTAAGATAAACCAATAACAATTATGCTGCTGCACACATCTCCAGAGCAAGAAGGGTTGTATTGATTTTCTCAATTTGTATGCAGTGTTGGAAAGGCATTTCATTTGTTACTTAATTTAAGATGTATAGTTTTTGTATGGAGTCATTTGTTACAAAAATGAACATTGAGATTAAAAAAGCAATACAGTTTCTCTTTTATTCTTTCAAAATGTGCTCGTCTTTGACGGCCTGTCAGCCTCTAAACATAATCTTTACATTATTGACAAAATGAAAAATGAGCTAGGGCAAACAATGCTACTCTTTTTCCAAACGCATACAAAAATATTCATTTTCTGTAGTCTTCAACAATATTGTATTATGTGTGATTGATTGGTACACAAATTTTTTACTACATACATAATTGAATTGTGTAACCAGCATCACTGCAGGGGAAACCATAATTATCAATATGACACAGCCAGTAAATCCAAGCTGCATATAAAGATTTATGTTTGAAGTGTAAAGGTCAGATCATACCTTCCATATCTGTGCAGTCTGTGTAACGTAAATGTCAAACGTTTATGACCACCTGTACGCACCGTCATCACACCACACGTAGTCGAAATAGAACTACATCTTTGTGTATTCGGTCCTTTAGAGTTCAAGCTGCGCTCTGAACAAGCAACAGGTTCCTCTTGTAACACTCAAGGCTGCAGAGAGGGACCCCTGTCTTTGAGCAGGAGTACTTCTTGAAGTTGGTGCAGCCGCTGACTCCACAGTTCACCGGGGCCGCCGGAAGAGGGCAAGGAGACGTCGGGGCCGGAGCGGGGACCCCTGTGGGGTAGGAGATGGCCAGGCCCCGGACAGAGTCGCTGTACCGGACCATGGGACACTGACTCAGCTTGGACTTCCTGTCTTTCATGCTTTTGATCTTGGCCTTGCTGGTTTTCGTCAGTCTCTCTATCGTCTGGTTCTTGTTGTCTTCTGCCTTCTTGGCGGCCTGCAGGCGCCTCTTTCGGGCTCGTTCCTCCCGCTTCTGCATCATCTCTGCGGTCATCTCTTTCTCCTTGTAACCCATGGGGAGCTCCAGGAGGGGCTGGCTCTGCTGCTTGTGTAGCAGCGCTTTCTGAACACAAACAAACAAAAACACTCAGGGATATAAAGATTGATCACCAAGGGACTGAACTACACACGTTTCATGCTTCTGTCTCTTCCTCACCTGTCTGGCTGTGAGCAGAGACTCGTCAACCTCCTTCTTCAGTTCACCGTTGTCGTCGAGCTCTCCCTTCTCCAGAGCGTCCAGCCACCTCTCCTCCTCGTCCACAGGCCTGCTCAGCATGGAGTCTGAGTCCATGTCTGGCATAGGGGATGTAGCCAGGTTGCTGTCTTCATCTGGTGCAGAACAGAAAACACAAAAACACAATGAATCTATTCTTCAACCAAGACCAGAAAATCATCTTGACCATGGTACAACAGAAAAATTACTAATATGAAGTTAACTTCCTCCTGAGAGAGCAAAACTTTCAGGTCAGAAATAATTCTTGCTTTCTTATGCCCCCTTAGATTGAACTTTGGGCTTCATGTGGTGTCCAGATGCCTAGGTTGGGAACGGCAGGGTAAAGATATTAATTGTTCATTTGAGTCAGTTCACTGTGTGTCATTTAACTGTGACGCAGCCTTTAAGACCTGGAGAGGATAACATATAAAACCCCTGGTGACATCAACTCTAATAACCGGATGTGATCCAGTATACCAGTATACAGTACCTACAGGCTCTACTTGTAACCTACCCAGCCAGGCCCGATACTGCTCCAGAGGCACAGAGGGCTCATCATCGTCCTCATCATCATCTTCATCTTCATCGTCGTCATCATTAACGTCATTATCAATGATCATCAAGGGAGAGGGAGGACAAGCCACACCGGGGTGCACGGTGAAGGTAGGAACACTGACACCGACGACAGGAAATCAAAAGGAGACAGATAAAAACTCACTTTTGATGAAACTGACCAATGAGCACAGAAACGTGGTTCACGAGCACCTTTCAACATCCCGCCTCACCTCTTGGTCCCCAGCGTCTGTCCACCGAGTTTGATCTTGAGTCGGAGCTGCGGAGGAGGCCGAGGAACCACCACAGGCTCAGGCTCCGGGGCCTCGGCGAAGCTGTGGTGTTTCCTCTTGTGCTTCTTGTGTTTCTTGTGCTTCCGCTTGTGAACGCTGTGCAGGCTGGAGCTGCCTTCAGCTGCAGAGGAAAGCACAATAAACGTGTGAATTATGGTTGTTTTTAGACCACAATCGCCATTGCCATTTCCTATAGATGCACCTTCTGTATGTCCATCAATGAGATTTATATGAAGCAACAACAATAATGTTTAACTGCTGATATTTGGTACATTTCATGATCTTGTAGTTTTTTGTTTTTAATTCTCAGAAGCTGCCAACTGTACTTTACAAATGTAAAATGTCTAACAGAATAAACAGCTTAAAGAAATTCAAATTGCATTAAAATCAAAAAATTACAATTAACTGAACACCATATACAGGGACCAAAATCAGTTGATAAAGTAGTTGTTGTTCTATACACCCTGTTTCTTAAGTACACCTAGCTAAAACTAATAAAACAGCTCTGCAATAAATCCTGCCAACATTACGGTTGTATTGTTTTTGTTGAAACTGTTTTGGAGAGGTGTTGATTCAACTTTAAGACCACTATGAAGGTTGCAGTTGGTGGTGCTGTTGAACTGTGTTGCATTAAAAAGGGAGGTGTTTCTGTCATTTATTGTTGTAAGTGGGGTGGACAAGGAAAGCATAACACTTCCTATATACTTACCGAGAAACCTGGGGTGAATCATGTCTTTCCTTTTCCCCATTGAAACGACGACAGGGATGTAAACACCAGGGACAGGACAGCCAGTCTGCAGCTCTACATAGCAGCAGAAATCTCAAAGTCTTCTAGAAAACAGGGCTGTTGCTACAGATGAGAGAAACACACCTGATACCTTAAACCTGAAGCAAGAAGAAGCAAAAGTTTAAGTGTATGCAAAGCTTGTTTCTCCTTTTGATGTGTTAGCTAAGCCACGAGCCATTTAAAATGATTTATTTACATGTGGTTGATTTCAACAAGACCGTCAGCTTCAACTCAAACCGTACCTTATTTAGCCGGGGGATAGCTAACGTTAGCGATCATGAATTCAACGCTTACAGCTATCGTTAGAAAACACGTCGCAAGATAGACGTGAGTTACCAGTTTGACAGAAAAAGACGTCGCACAGCCTTCAAATCTGGACCGTAACAGTTTACAATTAATAGTTAGCACGACTGAGCTAAGCTAACAACACGGAAGTTCACCCACTTCATCATTTCCGGTCGTTTGGATACGGTTGACTGCCCTCTAGCGGCGAAAAAAAGTAACCCAGCGACTGCCACGTCATTCTTCACACCTGTAAGGTTTTACCGCCCATTTCTTTATTTTGAATGAATGTTACTAGTTATCTGAAACCGACTTAAACAAGGAAACGTCAAAAACCTTCGCCATTTCGTGAAGCAGAATCGCTAGTTGTAATTGTGTTTTACAGCTTGGGTAATGTAGTTCACGTAACGGACACCGCAGGTGACTACAGTAGATCTCTGTGTATGAAGAACTACATTAACCAGAACCCCCCGGGACGGTCAAGACGAGTTACGCAAGGTCAGTTACACAGCTGAGCGTGTTCGAGTAACTACCGTAAATACCTTTAAATGTATGAATTATATTCGGTGTAATTCATATTCACCTGTCCAGTGTGTCCCAGAGAGTGTGTGTCTCTGCTTGTGTCTCTGTTAGTGCACTTTAACACCCTTTAGTGTTGATTTACATTAATGTAACGTTGCAGTACTGCTTGTCTGGTTAACTTAGTAGTGATTTCTGTCATGTAAGCAGAAAAACCTCCAGTCTATGTTGAAACTAAGAATTAATTTTGGTCAAGTTGTCCTTGATCACACAGGATTCTTTTAATAAGTTCCAGCGTTTTATTTGAAACAGAAAATAAGAGATAACAGACCTGTTTCAGCTACAGGTGGAAGCTGAATGAATAAATAAACCCAATATTTTCATGTGTGTGTGTGAGGGGAAACTGACTTTATAAATTCGCAGGAATCATGAACTACACCCGGTTTCTGACAGCAGTCAGTGCAGCCAGAAAGCCCTCCCCCATCAGGATGCTGAGTGAGTACTCCGGCAAGTCTGGTTTTCACAACAAGCTGAACAAAGTAACAGTTAGATAGGTTTCATCTGAATATACTCAGTATGTAAATATATCAGTATTGGCCTTAAAAAATTCAGTCTGTCAGCTCTAAAGTCTAAGCATCTTTTCTTTCCCAAATGTCCATCTCTTAATTGATGGTGTGGCTTATACTGCAGGTTATAGTACAACTTCTGTGAGCAGTTTTCCTGCATTAGGCTCTTATCATTTGTATTGCAACCTCAGTATGAGAGGCCGGTCCTCATCTTCTCTGTCTCCACCTGTGTGAAGCGGAGCTGCAGCAGCGGTCGCCTCCATCCCTGATCTCTTTGGCTGGAGGAGCGCCCAACCCCAACACCTTCCCCTTCCTGTCAGCGTCCATTAAGGTGAAGAATGGACAGACGGTCACCTTTGACGAGGCGGCGATGAAGAGGGCTCTGCAGTACTCTGCCTCAAATGGGTGAGAGGTCAAGACAGGAATCCTAAAATCAGTCACTTCTCCTTCATTAGTAGAAGCGCGTGGAGGTTATCATTCTGCGGCGACCTTTATCTTTTTACGACCACCTCTGTAAACTTCAAAGCTCAAGTGAGTCCACCTGAAGACTTAATGGTTTTTGTTGAGTAATCAGTGATAATGTATAGATTGTATTGTGTGCCGAGGGATTAAGACGCTGACCATGAACTGCAACGTCTCTGGTTCGAATCCAGCTGGGGACATTTGTTTCCCATCTCTATCCCTCATTTCCTGCCATCTCTCTCTTCTAGTGCTTTCTAATAAATACATAAAATGCCTTAAATGAGTAATGAGTATCATAAACCTACATGCCCAAGTCTATAGCTTTTGGTGCTCGGAGCTCTCTCTCTCTCTGCACTTCCAACATATCACCAGTCAATCAAACAGTGTGGGCAGTAATATCTTGTGTCTGGAGTTTTATGTTAATGTTGTATACGTTTATGTTGGTGAAAGCTTTTCCTTTGTTCATCGCTACATTACTGAGTCCTTTTTCCACTTACCCCAAACATTTTTGTGTCTCTATCTGTAAACGTATTGGTTGGATGTGGAAGTCCTGACAGAAAGAAGCAAAACAGAAATGTACTGTTTATGTAAAAACACCATCGATTATTACAGTTTGAAGTAATTTCCATTCCTCCATAGAATACCAGAGCTGCTGACGTGGATGAAGAACCTGCAGAAGAACCTCCACAACCCGCCGACCGCCGGCTACACCCCCGAGAACGGCCAGATGGACGTGTGTGTGACCACAGGGAGCCAGGAGGGGCTCTGTAAGGTCAGCTGTTAGAGAGAAAAGCAAAGGATTGATTACCAACATGTTTCTGACTGACTTGTTTGTTCACTGATTTTTGGGGTTTTAGGTGTTTGAGATGCTGGTCAACCCCGGAGACAACGTTCTGCTGGATGCACCCACATATTCAGGCACACTTGCAGCGGTGAGGATTTTCTTTCTTTTATAACAACACACACATTTACATGTTTACTTCTCTAACTTTTTTCTTTCCTCTGTAGCTCCAGCCGCTCGGCTGCAACTTAATCAACGTTCCCAGCGATCAGCACGGCATGATACCTGCAGCCCTGAAGGAAGTTTTGTCTCGGTGGGACCCCTCAGAGGTCCACAAACCCAGCAGCTCCGCTCCCAAGATCCTCTACACCATCCCCAACGGAGGAAACCCCACCGGTGCCTCCATGACGACTCAGAGGAAGCAGGAAGTGTACGAGGTTTGTCACCAAAGAAAGACTCTGTATCAGCAGTCAGTGACCCTCTGACTCTTCTAATTAGAGCTTCTTGTGAAGCTGATTTCCCTGCAGATTCACTCTGTCGCTTCTATTACTGTCTTTCTAATAGCTGGCCAGGCAGTACGACATGCTTATCATCGAAGACGACCCGTACTACTTCCTGCAGTTTGACAAGGTACAGAAAGAGTTCACTCACCTCCTCTGCTTGTCAGGGAAAGTTACTTTTCTGTCATTTAAAGAGACAAAATAGTTCAGTTCAGTCTGATCTCAACATTTTGACTAAGAAACAAACTGATTCATGTTATGTCTCATTTATTTGGCAGCCGTGGGCTCCCACGTTTCTCTCCATGGACGTTGATGGGAGGATCATCAGGACAGACTCCTTCTCTAAGATCCTGTCTTCAGGGTGAGTATCTGAATCTGTGTGTGTTGTTTAAAACCAGAGCATGTGAAGCTCTGCTGTTACCATTTAAGATTTTATTGACTCTGCCACAGAGGCCAGACTGACTGTGTAAACAGGGTGCTTGTGTAATTCCCCACTGGTCACATCTGATGGTTGCGTGTGCAGGATACAACCGATGATCCTTTGGGGCTCAAATACACTATATGGCCAAAAGTATGTGGACACCCCGTCAATTGATCTCAGTGTACTTTTTGGTCTGGGGCGGTTTTTCATGGTTTTGGCTATTAGTTCCAGTTTAGGGTAATCTTAATACTGCAGCATAATATCATAAACAATAATGTACTTCAAACGTTGTGTATATTGGTGTATATTTAAATTAACCATCGCCTAAGTCAACAATTAATTTTTGATGATTTATGATTATCATGATCATAGTTATTTCAACTCTTACATGCTTTATTTCCACTGTCAGCAGCCTATAAAATGGTATAAAAAAATAATAATTATGCATTGAAGAGAGACTGGTAGCTTTGTTTAACTCATAAGTAAGTTATCATAGCACATTTTGAAGACTTCTACAGTATAAACTGATTGTAAAGACACTCTGCATCCTATTCTTTTTTTCTTTTTTTACATATTATAGACACTTTTTTTCTTTTCACATTTACATCATTAAGCATCACATAAGATCACACTCACATTTTCCCTGATTCAAGTCCTAAAAATCTGATGTTTTGGCATAATCATAACAGCTTTGACTAGTTTCAGGCTGAGTCGTGAGGCAGGAGATTTAAACCCCCACAGATTAGGACAACGCAAGCTGACTGTCAATGTTGACCCACCATTTTTTTTGTAGACAAATCTTCTTAAATGTCAGGATAGCCGAATCTGAATTAGAATCTGCATTTATTCATTTAATCTCTACTTTACTTGGTTAGTCATTATAAAATTAAAACTGTTTTTTGTTGGAACATATAGCAATGTGTAACGACACTTTATATTCAGAGCCACATACAAGGAAATAGTGAATTTCTATGTGTTTATGTACCAAGATACACATTAATTTTTCAAGTAATATCAGGTTAAATATCACCCATGTGTCCCTGTGTGGGAGAAGTTTTATTCATAACTGTTCCAGCATGTTTATGTGTCGCTGACTCTTCGTCTGTGTCTTTTTGTTTCAGGCTGAGGATGGGTTTTGTGACCGGACCCAAACCGCTGGTAGACAGGGTGGTGCTGCACATCCAGGCCTCAACAATGCACACTAGTACCTTCACACAGGTGAATGAAACCATCTTGCATGCACCACGCCCAGCTCAATCAACATTTTGCAATACCGGCTTAGTTGCAAACAGCTTTCGGCTGTGAGGAGTAACTTTGTCATTTATTTATGTGATGAGGAAAGTGCTCAGAAACTTGAATGTCTGCCAGAGGAGAGGAGCCCTCCACATTTACTGAATGAAAGCAGTTTAAAAAAAGCATAAACCACCTTTCAATGATGCTTTCCGTGTGGCAACCTCCATCTACTTAAGATTGAAAAATGCTGTTTGACCTTGACGATCACGGCACTTCTCCATGCAGACAATGCAGCACCAGTAAGCACACAGCAGGGTCTGTTCCCACCCCTCAGGCACGCCAGATTTGCACAAACAAACTCACAAGCAAGAATAGGGTGTGTTATCGCACTATAGCCGAAGCCAAATAAGACGTTGTGGCATGTCTGGATCAGTAGCAGCTGCAGAGGAGGTTTTAATAAGGAACAAGAATTTTTAGGATCTGCTGTCATTCTCCTCTGATTCAATCCTCGCCTCGGCTTTTTCATCTAATCTGGACACAAATGTTGGCAAAGATTTAAAATGCAAAATGTTTTCTTTCATGTGATGACAAATTGGAAACATGAACAGGCCAAAACAAACATTTAAAGGCTTCGTGGTGAAAGACCAAAGGTGTGTCCTGCTCCAACTGCACGGTTGTACTAACAGAAGCAGAGATCATCATGGATTATCATTTAGCCTTTTATGAGTCTGTGCCATCACATTATGTAACCTGTAACCTGCTTCCTTTCAGCTCATGGTGTCTGAGTTGTTGCACAGCTGGGGCCAAGAGGGTTTCCTCCAACACATAGACGGGTATGTCCCTTCCCACAATGCTGCTGTACAGCCACATCTGTTCTGCATGACTGGTTAAGTAAACCATCAGAACTATTTATGACACTAACAGCACATTAGTATTAGTATTAGACAGCCACTCTTGAAGTGATGTGTGAAACTTTTCTCTCACAGGGTGATTGAGTTTTACAGGAAGCAACGCGATGCCATGATCAGCTCTGCAGACAAGTGGCTCAAAGGTTTGAACAGGGCATTACTTAAACATTTTGTAGACTTTAAACTGTAAATTGTAAACATATCCACAGTCATGATTAATGTCACAACAACCACTACATTTGCGAAGCTGTAAACTACTTTATTGAACTATGATTAGAGAGGCAAGACAACAGAAGGGAAATTGTGACTGTGGTTATGAGTCAGAGAGCACACTTTCTTTTTTCGTGTGTGTGTGTAGATGTAGCAGAGTGGCACGCCCCATCAGCAGGCATGTTCCTGTGGCTCAAACTAAAGGGCATAGCCGACACCCAACAGCTCATTATGAAGAAAGCCTTGGAGAAAGAGGTCAGCACACAACTCGGTCCTTTTGTATTTCAGTTTAAACCCTCACGCATTAATCTCTCTTTGTGATTTATTATGGAACAAAACCCAATTAACTCTGTCCACTGAAGGTTAACACATACCTACTGTACTGTAATATGCTGATTGCAGGTACCCACAGTGCATTTCTGTGCTTTTTTTCCTGTCCGTGTCTTTGTTGGTGAGCAGATGTTTTGCACCAGGGGCGAGGTGTCTGAATAGGAGTGTAGGATGGTGCATGTAAAGCGGCCATTATGCGCACTGTGAGTGGGTTTAGCAGCTGAGTGTTTTCCCTCCCACTCACACAGAGCGTTTGAAAATCCCTGCTAGCGAATAGCTGATTAGCCGTGTATAAACAAGAGTGGGTACAATCAGGATTTTCCAAGGACTGCACAGTAGGCGTCTGTCCTCTGCGTCCAGGACATTTAAAACTTCCACACAGCAGATAGTAAAGACTCCCCAGTCTCTGTCTTTTGGGCTAACAGAGGAGAAAACAATGACTTTTTCAAAGCTGTTGCAATTGCCCTCAGGCCTCAGATTTTTAAGTAACAATATTTCTGAAAGATGTTAAAGGAATAGTTTGATATTTTGGAAAATCTCTCATATCCGTTAAATATGAAGCCTCACAGTCTGTTAGCTTAGCTTAGCACAAAGACTGGAATCAGGGGGCAACAGCTCACCTGAATCTTTACAAAAGTAAAAAAAATACAACAACCAGCATCAACAACTGCTGATAAAAAAACAAAGACCAGTTTTGTTCTCACAAAAGGATTAATCGATGTATCATTCTCTTGTGCATAAAAACTGGATAAAAAAGTAATGGTGTGTGTGTGTGTGTGTGTGTGTGTGTGTGTGTGCACCAAAGGTTCTGCTGGTTCCCGGTGGCGTCTTCATGATCAACAGTAGTGAGCCTTGTCCCTACGTCAGAGCAGCCTTTTCTCTATCCACACCAGAGCAGATTGATGAGGTACACACATACACAGAAACACACTCAGAGAAACACGTACAAACACACACACACACACACACACACACACACACACACACACACAGAAACACATACAAACAAACACACACACACACACACACACTCAGAGAAACACATACAAACACACACACACACACACACACACACACACACAGAAACACACTCAGAGAAACACATACACACATACAAACACACTCGGAGAAACACATACAAACACACACACAGAAACACACTCAGAGAAACACATACAAACACACACACCTTAACTGAGTCTAATCTCTCACACATCTTCCGACAGGCTTTCAGAAGACTCTCTTCTCTCATCAAAGAGGCTTTGTGATCAAGGATTTATTTTTCCTGGAAGATGCTGTATTTTTGTAACTTATTGTTGAAGACTTTTATGGAAAAATACATTAAGTTTGAATATATTTTAATAGTGTCTAACCTCTGACTGTATCTATACCATGTCAAGAGGAGACAATAAATATTTTTCAAATGTTCATTTGGCTGCGTGTCCGTTCAACATGACTTGTTGCTGATCATTGAAAGCCACTTGGAGCAATGAATGAGTTTTAGAAAGAAAACAAATACAGTTTACCTCTTCATTTGTTGCTCCATCGTTGCACTCCAGTGAAGATGTCTTTATCTTTTCTATGTACAAAAAAAGTAAATGCTAACTTTTTTAAATCACTCTGTTTTGTCTTTTGAGTTTTTGCAAAATGTGACTTCAAACACGGCGACCCCTGATCAAATAGATCCAGTGTGGATGTGGATTTCATAGATAGGACAAATGCAGTAGCCTGATTCCAGATCTGTGAGGGTTTTTTTTCAGCAGTTGAAATACATTTCCCACCTGTAATAGAGAGGTCTTTTCTTACATTAAACTACACAGGATACAACAGATTAATGTATATGTCTCAAAGCTCAATATGTGCATGTTTTGGAAAGGTGTCATTTCAAAAAAAGTGGTACAAAGGACTAATCATTGTGAACTCTTTCAGCACTTTACTGGACAACTTGATCTTTTAGCGGGGATGTTTTTTCCTCTAAAGGGTCAAAACTCTAACAACACTTATCCTGGGGTTTATCGGTTTCACAATAAAGGAGTTTAAGCAACTTAACAGTTTCCCCTTCTATGTGCACCTTTTTTGAAGTAGGTGAAATTGTGCCAGAAACTCTTCTGACTTCTGTTTTTGCATTTGCGTATAATTTTGTAACTGTATATCCAGTGGTGTTTAATCCGGAAATGTAATAAATTAAACACCAAAACTAGAAAAACCAACTAACACCTACATTCAGAAACCATGTCGGTTTCTAAACACATATGAGGGAAGAAATGGGTCATGCATTTGAAGAGCTATCTTCATTTTATGCAGGTGTTTTGAGAACTAACAAGTCATATTACATCCAAACCAACTCATAAACAGAAGATTTCAACAACAAAAAAAACATATTGGTGGTTTTATGTCGTGGTCTTTTTGCAGCCTACATGTTGTTGGTCTGTGTCAAATCATAAACTTGACAACCTGCCTTATGATTGAAGTGAACATTCATCTGGTTACAACGTGGTGCTGGTGTTTCCTGTTGACCATACTTTGTGTCTTAACCCTGCGTGTTCAGCGATCACATAACAGTACCTGCTGACTGGAAACTGTTTTCTTTTCCTTTGTACAGACTTTCTCCCTGCTGTGTTAATATGTGGCGCTTTGTGAGCGGTGTGACCAAGCTCTCAGAAGTGTTCGTGTAAAGCCAAAACATTCATCTGTAAAGGATAACGGGGTCAGAGGGGCTGCTTAAAAATCAGGGTTTTGCAACACTTGCATACTTTGAAGAAAGGCATTAAAACCCTCCTGTAAAGACTGCATCACCATGTAAAAATACTCTTAAAATTTAACTTTTTTTAAAATTTAACTCATTTAACTTCAGCAGAAGTAAAATATTATAGCTGTCAGATGTACTCAAGCATGCAAACGTCTACAGTAACTACTTTGGCCATTAATACCAAAGCAATGCATCATATTTTATGCACTTAACGTATGTGTGCATGTAAAACCTTTCATGCAAAAATAACTAGCTGTTAAACACAGGAATAAAAATACCAAATTGCCTTTAGGTTTTATGAAATTTAGTGCAGAAAAAGTATATATTCTCATAAACATGACGGTACCACTACCTCTAGACTGTACTCTCCCCTTTGGAAATAATACAAATTATCTAATGTTTCATTTTGAGCCAAAGATTGAAAGTGATGACTTCTAACAAACACAACCACACACACACACTCCATAAATATCCATAGTTTCTACACATAGATGGAGCAGTATTGACTTACTTATTGATTTTTTGCTGGGGCCTTGGTGCAGAGTGTCCATTTCAGACTTGAACTGTTGCTTCAAGGTCAGTCAGTTATCAACTTTGGTACAATCAAACAGCGTGTGCAGCCAAGACAAATCTGGTAAACTTGGTCTTTATTTAGAGGAGCTTTTGTCCTGCATTTATGTCTTCCAGGAATGTTTTTGTTTCAATAGGAAGTTTGCTGTTTCCTCCTGCTTATTATGCCCCTGATCATTTTTTTTTGTTTTGTCTGCAACCCAAAACACTACAGTCTTTTCTTAGTCCAACCTTTGAGCTTTGATTGATAATGTATTGATGATAAATGCAGAAGGGAATGGGTCTTCACCACAGTCCATTTACCTGCCACTGTGAGCCATGTCTTAAAGCAGACGTGCACAGAAGGGTCTTTTAACTGCGCCACAAAATTAAATGTACTTAGACTTTACCTTTATGTGGGGAAGGTTTACGAGCCCATCACTCTTTGTAGAGGTTGATGGCAAACTGGGAAGCTGCCCAGACCCTGCTGCTGTCTCCTCAAGGGAGTGTGAAGGCCAGGCTGCACTAACATACAACAGAAAGACAGATGGGTGACAAATTAAAGGATACAAACTCACAGGAAGTTGTCACCCAACTCGGCTTTGCTTTTGGGCTCAGTATTTTTTAGGTTTTCCAACTGTCCAGCGTTAAATGGCAGACAAAGTTAGTGACAAGCTGGTGAACATAGTGGAGCATTTACGGCAAATAAGCAACTGCTATGATGGAGGTGTGTTTACAGCTTGTTCTGCTGCCCCTAAGTGGCGAAAAAGTCAATTAATGCACCTTTAAACAGGGGTGAGGAAATAACAGTGATAGGGATGCCTGTGAACAACAACAGCCGTAATCTTATTATATGTTAATAACCTGTTCAGAAGGCAAATTCAATTATTTCCTCTTGAAATATCCTCATATGCCCTGAGGCTCCCCACGGGCCCCAGTCGGGAGTGTTTACGTGAATGTTGTTACAGTGATAATTATTTTAGAATAGTTTAAATGCTCTAAATCATTGGCTTAATAGCCATTTATTCACTTTAGTGTCTCACCTGCTGTGGCAATTCAACTCAAGCAACTGTGCCATGTTGCCACCCAGTGTATCCTGAAGCACAGAGGAACTGACGCTAGCTGTTGGTTACATAGCGGACGACGAGCAGCGGTGGGAGGAGGATGGAGATGCCGGAGAAATAGCCAACGACAAAACATCGACACCGGTGTTTCCCAGCGAACATTAACAACGGCAGGCAATGGTGCGAGTATGAGAAGTGTGATTTATCAACTGGGAAATGTGAAATTTGTTTAGTTTTTGTCAACGTTTAGCAGCTAACGTCGACGCCGAGTTGGCCGTTTGCTGGACCGTTGGGCTCGCGCTGAGGAGGTAACGTTACTGCATTTCTCGGCATAAATCCGATGCTTTCTACGCTCTCTACCGATGATTCAGATTATTATTATCCGCGGTGATATTTATTGTTAACTGCAGCTACACGTTAAATGATCTCTCGTTTTGTAAATATGAAGGAGCCACCTTACATCCGCTTGTAAACTGTTTACAGTGGCACAATTCTGGAAGGGTCCCGTGATATAAAACCGCCGCCCAACACATAGCCGGGTCCCACGCCCTTGTTTTGCGATGTCTAGCGTTTAAACGGCACCGTGAGACAACGCAATCAACGGAAAAATAGATATGATGAATAATATAGTAAGTTATGTGCCTCGTTGCGAGTTCTTAATTTACTCACATTAGGTAGCTAACGCAGTAATCTTCGGGGGCTGTATGTTTGGCAAAGAAGCTAGATAATAGACGGAGCCCATACACAGCTCCGTTATGTTGTAGTGCCGCTTTGTTTTCATATTAAATCAAGCCAATAGGTGCTGTTGTAATAGAGAAGAAAGCTAGCCTCACTTTTGTGAAAGTATCGTTAAAATAATCTCTTTCAACGTTATTGCAAGTTAAAGACACCTTTTTATTATTATTATTTTCATACAATGTAACTGTTTTTAGCTGTGAATACATAACGATATATTAGCTAACACTAGATTTGACTTAGTGAAACCCCTGACTAAATGCTGGGGTTTTGTAATGTTAGCTAACTATGAATGAACATGAATACGATCATTATGTTGGTAAAATGGTACAGGCCATTTGCCAGTGAGGGTTTTTTTTTAGGGCTGACTAAGACGTGGGTGATTTGGCCTCAAAGAAAAGCTGTTTTTCATGAGTGGTGGTCAAAAACAACCCTGCAAGTCTTGACGGAAACGGGGCATCAACGATTGCTGTCATATGTAACTACCAAAGTGTCCAAAAGTGCAGTATTTAATTTATAATAATACAAAGATGAAAAAAGTGTGGCATTTGTGAAGTTGCAACCATCAGATATTTTGGTATTTTTTCTTGATAATGAACGAAATTAGTAATACATTTTCTAATTATGTATCTCTAAATGAATACACATAATTCATTGATGACACAATGAGAATCTGCAAACTATTTCAACAGCTGATTAATCTTATGTCATTTTTTAAACTGGTTCTAGCTTCTTACATGTGAGGACTTGCTGCTTCTCTCTGTTTCATATTGTAAAGTGAATTCCTTTTGGTTTATGGAGTGTTGGTTGAACAAAGCAAGCACTTGGAAGACTTCAGTGTGGGTTCTGGGGAAAAGTGGGGGGCATTTTTTCACTATTTCCTGATGATTTACAGGCCAAATTATTAGATTAATTAATAATGAAAAAAACAATTATAAGTTATAATAACAGCCTTCTCCTCAGTGCATCAAGTTGTTTAGTCCTGCACTATCTTTGATTAATACATGCCAATCACTCTTTTGTCTTCCAGTGAGATGTTTCAAGCCACAGAGCTGAATACCAAATTGCCTTCTACTACCAAGAGATAGCCAGTCTGCTAGATGGAGACCCAGGAGGAATGACAGAGTCTCTTCTCCCCTCGGGTGACGCACCGACAGTCTGAGAAAATGCACTGGGCCGGTGGATTTGTTTTTCTGGCCCTGGCGTCCCTTATCGCCTCTCACACCGCCGGGGCCTTATCCACAGACACAGATGGAAACCATACGGAGAGCGGCAATGTGACAGACAGCGGATTTGTCCCAGTTGTGTTCACAAAAGTGAGCCAGATAATTGCCCGGGAGGGTAGCTGCGCGCTGATTGATTGCAATGTCACCGGAGACCCGCTCCCCAGCGTTCAGTGGTTCAACTCCCATGGAGACCGCCTGGACACAGAGATGAGTGGTGAGACAGACTGCTACTTTAAACCCGGTTTCCTGTTCTCTTTGTCATTGGCACTGCCCGTCATGCAATTATAATTTAATTAGCAGCAAATGCAGAACAGCTGAAAGATTTGTTATTTGCTATGAATAAGTCTGGTTGACTCTTTCTTCTTAATTGTCAGTTCTTCCTTAAGTTAGTCATTAATCAGTACTTAGACGCTGAGATGTTACACATGCACTTCGCAGGGTTTCCCCCAGGAAACAGCAGAGGTGGTCCGCCACACAGATCCTTATTTATTAAATAATGGCCTAAATAATAGCTAAACTTGTATGGTATTTGGTGTGTGAAATGGCAACTCTGCTCTTTTTCCCTGAATGTTTTATTTCAGATCTGCTGTAAAACACTGAGGGAAACTTTCCACTATAATTCAGTTATTGTGCATAACCACAGGGTTGCTATTGTGCCACATGTCGCCCCCAAGTCCAAAAAATCCTCTCAGCCAGCTCAGTGTGGATCAACATGATTCATATACTACTTGTCAAAACTTTGTTAGCTGGGATAAAATTTAAGATGTGGATACACTATGTAAAAATAGCCACGCATCCATCTTATCTGCCTTAGTGGCTCGGTGCTTCAGGCGTCATAGATAGAGCCAATAGTTTGTGTTTACCTGGAACCCGCTAGTTTTGGGGAAGGCTTGAAGAATCTGCACACGAAAAGTTATAATGTTCTGCATTATCAGAAGAAAATAAAGATTACTATTTGTAAGAACAGAGACACTGACCCTCCAGCTTATAATTGAGTTTATTCAAGGGCATTCAGATGTTGGATGATAAAGGCAATTAATATTCCTCACTAGAAAAAAGGGAAGAGTGAAAAGACAAGACAGGAACTGTTTTAGTCCTGGTTCCAGTCTGATGTACAGCAGACGTTCCTCTTTGAAGAGTGAAACCTGACTTCCGGACATGAGGACCAGACGGTCTTGAGTTCACAAGGGATATTTGGCTCAGTTATTGCACATTTTGTCTAGCAACAGTGATTATTTACTTGCCAATAGGTCATTCATAGAAATAATTTTCATTCAAGCCGCCTGTATTTGAATATTGTGTTTCACCTCAGTAAGAATGCAGAGTGAAGAGTTGTTTGTTGTTTCGATGCGTCTCCTGAGTCGACCTGTTGAAACCTGCCGTCAGAGAGCACAGGCAGCAATGTCATTATGACCCAGAACAGCGTCTGAACCAACACAGAGCTTTCCCCCCCAGGTTAGACACAGGAATATAATTAGGGGGACTCTCGCCACCATTAGTGGCTACTTAAAGAGCAGTGTTGCTAACCTGCAGATGTCTGTCTCTTACTCAGGCTGCTTCAAACTTGTAGTATTGGGCAGGACATCAGTCGCATCACATGATCCGGTGGTGGAGGTAAAATTAGAAGTCTTGCTCCTACATGAAAAGGCGGATGGGCTGGACACTGTTTGTCGGCCAGGCTACATTTCCTGTTCATCTCCTCCAGAGGATACCAGTGTGGGAAATGGATCGTGCTAGCAGTGTAGAGGGCGGTAGAAATGTTTTCACGGCGTCTTCCAGACTTCAGGCTACAGATTCTGTGATGTCTGTCCATCTTAACTCCCACACAGGAGAGACAGCGAGTAGTTGAGGGGGAGTTGCAGTTGAATTCATTTAAAAGTTTGCTGCTTGTGGATGAAATCATCCTTGAAGGGCCAGTTCAGGACAAAGCACAAACCTCACAGTGTGTCAACAGTTCTTACCAAGAGCTGTTTTCAACCAAAGCAACTGTTGACAGTGATGAATGTTGATTATAACCTTGACATCATTTGTGGAAAGTCGCATTGGGGTTTTAATGCTTTGAACACAGTAAATTAAATTCAATCCACCTGCACTATGATGGGTTACACAACCTTGGCAGATAAAACTGAAACCTTCTGTACTAAAGTTAGGGAATAGTTCGATATTTTGCGAATTACACTTATTCACTTTCTTGCTGAGAGTCAGATGAGAAGATTGATACAAAAACAAGGGGGGCAGCTCAGCTATCTTGGCTCTGTCCAAAGGTAACAAAATCTGCATACCAGCACCTGTTACCTTTAGACAGGGCCAGGCTAGCTGTTTCCCCATTTCCAGTCACTGTGCTAAGCTAAGCTAACCGGCTGCTGGCCTCAGCTTTATATTTAACCAGCAGACATGAGAGTGCTGACCTTCTTGTCTAACTCTCCACCAGAAAGCAAATAAGCGTTATTTCCCAAAATGTCGAACTACTACTTTGAACTGCACAAAGGCTTTCACATCACCCTATAGGTCGATCAGCTTATCAGTCAATACAACGACCTCATCACCTTGATAAGAACTGATAACGGGGGAATCACTGAACATACTAAACCCAGGGGGACAGGAAGACACTAAGGAAGTAAAATTTAGGAATTCCTGACCCTTAAATCATGTTTTAATGCTTGTGTAACTTAGCCACTCCGACATGTAAATAGATCCTTCTTGTTTTGATTATTCAAACCTCGACACACAGAGCAGTCACGCCACCTGTTTAAATATTGAAGGCAAGGCAGGAATAATAAGGTCACTGCTGCTCTCTTGTCTGATCTCACAAACACAGATGCAAACCATGTTCCCTTTAAAGCCCAACCAATATACAGCACACTCTAACATGCCACACAGCGCAGAAGAACCACGTAAGCAAATCTGAGTTAGCAAGTTCCTCTTAAAAAGCAGCAAACATCAGCTGCAATAACACTGCAGAGGAGAGTTTACTGTGAATTCACACAGCAGAGAAACAGACGCATTAAGAGGATTTTCAGGGTTTAAACTTTGACCTCACAGTGAGTTAGTAGGCAAACTGCATATTTAGTGGGTTATGTAGTGTCAGTGAATAATCATGTTTTTAAAAGCAGATCAGCAAAGTCCTGCTTTTTTTGTGCATGGCACCAGAAGCAATGGATATACAGTTGTAGTATTTGTACTGCTTGATCACACAGGTTTTGAGAACTTGTCAAACATGTTGTCACCTGCAGTTAAAGGAAAACCATGAACTATGGTTCATTACAACTTGGGTTTAATTTTCATAGCTTTGTTGATCAGTCAGGGTAATATTGTTCCACATCCTGAGATCTTGGACAAATTACTTGGGTAGTGTGTCTACCATTGAGAAAACATCAGCTTATTTGGAAGAGAGGAACCCTAGTTGTTTGTCATATTCATGATCTTTCTCCGTCCCTCTGTAGGTGGGAAGTGGTGGCTGCTGGAAGATGGCGTCCTCAACATCACCAGCATCGAGTTCGCAGACCGTGGAAAGTACACCTGCATGGCATCCAACGTCCACGGCAGCTCCAACTGCACAGTGACGCTGCGTGTGGTCTTCACTAATGGAGACATGGGCGTGTACTACATGGTGGTATGTTTGGTCACCTTCACCATCATCATGGCTCTGAACGTCACACGCCTCTGCATGATGAGCAGCCACCTGAAGAAGACGGAGAAAGCCATCAACGAATTCTTCCGCACCGAGGGCGCCGAGAAGCTGCAGAAGGCCTTTGAGATCGCCAAGCGAATTCCAATCATCACCTCGGCCAAGACGCTGGAGCTGGCCAAGGTGACGCAGTTCAAGACCATGGAGTTTGCGCGGTACATCGAGGAGTTGGCTCGCAGCATCCCGCTGCCGCCACTCATCATGAACTGCCGCACCTTCATGGAAGAGATCCTGGAGGTGGTGGGGGTGGAGGAGATGAGGCACACCTTCGTCAGACAAGCGCCGGAGGGATGCCGCGAGGTAGCGGGCAGGGTCGCCTCCATCGGGGCGAGAGATGTCTTCACCATCCTGCAGGAGAGGGAGAGAGAGCGAGGGCGGGAGAGGGAGAGGGAGCGCAGCGAATCCCCCGCCGCCGACTCAGACAACTCCTCAGTTCACGAGCAGCCGCAGCACATCGCCATCCAGGTGTCGGTCCACCCGCAGCTCGCCATTGGCAATTACTGCAGCATCGAAGCTCCACCTCAGCCAGAGGCACCACCCCCCTCGCCTCCCCCCTCCTCTCCCCCACCGCCCGCTCCTCTTCCACAGGAGGAGCAGCCTGAGGTGGAGGGCGAGGAAGACACCGACCAGGCTGCGCCTGAACCGACAGCCGCAAATAACACCCCCCCCTGCCAGGTGTTTTACGAGAGCCATGTGTGACGAAACAAACAAACCCTGGAGGAATGTTGAGTTATCCTGCTATGCATTTCCACTTGAAGACAAAAAAAAAGGTCAACAAAACATTTTTAATTTCACATTTTGGAAAGAAACAATCACATTTTTATTTATCTTTTCTGAACGGAACAATCTCTTTAAACCTTTGTAGGCTGTTCCTCTGAGAATAAATCCTAAGGTTTTTAGACACTTGAGCGTTTCTCACTCTGGACTTTCATGCTTGAATGTACACGGGAGGGATAATCAATATTATTATTAATGTAATAAGCAGCGAATTGTAAAGGGACATTTCCTGTGTTGGGATTTTCATAGCTCCGAGTATTATTTAAAGAATTAGGGTGCTTCACTCTTGGGGGGTAAAGGATTTTTCAGTTTTTAGTTTCTTACAGTGCTAGGGTTTTTATGACTAACTCCAGAAATCTGCCTCAAGCTGCTTTTCATGACGTTTTTTTTTAAACCATGAAAGCTAAGCTTCCTTCATCCACTCAAGAATTCACATCCAGCTACTGTTACAGTCAATCCGCTGTTATTGTACAACGTTCTGCTCACCTAGAGATGCATGCTGGACTGAAAATAAGATTTGAGAGTGTGGTCATCATTTCATGATTGTATGGCCTACTGTATTTCTACAAAAAAAACAAGTAAGCCAGGTAAATCTGTGTGTACAGTATATTTCCTGATTATTTACATCACACAAACACCTCTGGGTAGAGTTTATATCTGTTTCCTTTGAAATATTTAGTATTATTATTACTCATTGTGGTGTGATTTTGTTTCTCAGCTAGTTTAAGCAGTTTAAAAAAAAAAAAAAAAAAGTCTTCTTTCTCCTCAGTAGAGAAGAGTAGCTTCTTTTCCTCCGCCATGTGCTGTTTTAGGTTTTCTATTTAATTCCTGACCTGATCTCAGCATCGACTCGCTTCTGCAAAGGCTTTACAGTACAGTTGCATTTCTGCTGCATGTGAAAAAGTGGGCAGGGGAGGATGTCTGACATCTTTCTCTGGGACTAAAAGGACTATTTTCTTTCTTCTTTTGCTTGGCTAACGGTCCAGCCTGTGGCGGAGATGAACTGGATGCTGTTCTGCTTTTACTGGTGCTCTTGAGATGCCTCTTTTTTTGTAGTGGAATAAAATGGAAGTACTGTGTAAAAAAAAAAACAAAAAAAAAAACATGGTTTCCTTTGGTCACTTGTGTTTATTTTTTCACTCACATTTATACCCACATCAATTTAAATGTGTTATATTTGTAGTTATTAGCAATAGTACCAGCACTTTTTCTTACGATCATCCCTCTTAATGTCTCTTCTTGGTTACCCAAAAGCTGAACTACAGTATATGTTGAAAGTTACGACAGGGCCACAACAGATGCACAATCGCACTCTTGTTTGTAGCAGAACTTGATAGATGCTTAACAACATTTAAACAGTTGAGTTGAAGCGAGTCTGAGAAACTGAACTGTATTTGTTATGTGAGAGATATTTTTAAATTAGAGGTTTTCAAAGGGGGGCTTGGAGGGAGAGACGTGAGGCAAAGACTGCGTGAGGTGAAAGGTAATTAAGGTACTTTAAAACCCTTTTCCGACTCCTCATAACGAAGTCAAATCTGAACACACAGGCATGACACATTTTGAGATTCAGTGCGATTTACACTTTGAGTGCATCATTATTCCCGATGACCGTCGCGAATGTACGTCCACAGAACTGCTTAGAGACTTGCCTGAGAATCATCACGTTTTTAAATTTTATTCAATATCCATGTAATTCGGTGATAGCTGTATGTACATCAATGAGTACACAGCCAACACGAATTACTAATAGGTAATTCGGCATACTTTTAATGGTGATAATTTGCCAAAATGTTAACAAATATAGGCTATTTGTTAGCCCACAGCTAACTGACTCCATGGCAACACTTTACTTCCTGCATTCCATTTTCAACCCTCTCTTTTGTCAGGGTGGCGGTAGCCATGGTTACAAGCTCGTCTCTTCTGATGTGACACAAAAGTAATGCAGGAAATGGGTCTGCTGAGCTGGAAACCTTCAGCCTTCAGGGTTTAGCGGGAGAAAAAAAGTGAAATGGACAGAAAATGCATCCATGATTTGCTACATACACTCTGTTGTGGAAATGAATGCCTTTGGATTAACAGCTTTTCTTTAATTCTGCCAACAAAGACTTTAAAATGTATGAATTATATATGGAATCTGGTGTAGAAATCCTGTTTTATTTTTCTCAAAAGGCAGAAGCAGTGGAGGCTTAGTGATGTTAGCAGGTGAAAAAGAAAAGTCTCAGGTTGACTGACAGAGCCATGAATAATAGATGTTCTGTAACATGACCCGAGAAAGAGACATGGCTCAGTCACTTCAGCCACTGTCGTGTCTCTGAGACTTTTTTTTATACAAAGGCTGGTCTGTATTTGGGAAGTGCCCCCCCCCCCCCCCCCCAACAACTCAGTCAAAAACCTCTCCTAAGCCACTCCCACCCCTGGATGCCAACAGTAAAGCCACTAATGACGAAGCAGACAGTCACTGCACTGTTGAGCTTTTGCAAGTCTGAGGACAAGAACAAGACCTCATGATGTGTGTCTGAGTACAGAAGGTGGACAAAATAATAGAGACATTTTACAACACCGAAGACCTGCAGTAAAGCTCATAGTAAATGTTAACCCAAACAATGTCTGTTTTCAGGGCTGTAATATATATTACATTATTAAAATAATGTCAGGAAAAAAAACACAATGAGTACCAAGAGCCACTCTGTGCAACTTGAATCTTTTTTCCTTTTAATTTAAAACAAAATTTAATCTTTACATATTTTGTTTTAAATGTACAATCAAACAATCAATGTAATCATACATAAAATTCTTCTTCATAATAATAATAATGCACAACTCTATCGACACTACCCATAAATAAAAAAACAAAACAAAACAAAAAAAAAAAAAGGGAAAAAACATCGAGATCAGTATGAAATACAATGTTAGGCAACACCACTGTTAACAAAGACGACGCCCTGTCCGCTGTCTCCACCCACAGCAGGACGGTCGCTGCAACGGAAACAAGTACACAGGATGAACCCGACCTTCCTCACACACTCTCTCTCTCTCACACACACACACACACACACACACACACACACACACACACACACTACTGCCGCCACTCTACAGGTAAGGTGCGACTGTCTGTCCCCGCTTCAGTCTCTCCATCACTTGGTTTGCTCTGGAAGGATCACAACATGTTAGGGCTGCAACCAACAATTATTTTCATGATTCATCGTTTAGTCTATAAAATTGATCATCACAATTTCCCAAAACCCAAAGACTCTTCATTTACTGTCATAAACGACAAAGAAACGCAGCAGATTCTTACATTTGAGACGCTGGAAAAAAATGACTGACACGATTAATCCTTTATCAGAATAGTTGGCATTTAATTATCTTTCGATCGACTAATCGATGAATCGACCAATCGTCGCAGCTCTACAACACGTTACATGTTCTGAGGTCAAAGAGGGGAAAGGTTAGTGGGGGCAGCAGGTGTTTCTTTCGGGGGTTTTGGAATAAAATACTTGTGTGAAAAGCCTAAAAACCTTTGCCAGGCACTTGGCAGATGAAGCCGTATGTTTGTTTTATGAGATGATTGACAGGATGTAGCATAACAAAATACAAAATAAAAACAGTTCTTTTACACAGTTCATTCTTGATCTTGGAAACAGCAGCTGACAAAACAATCTCTATATTAAGATCCAGTTACTCGCCAATTCCAGAGCTTTTGACCATATCTAATGGTCTTGATCAGGAGTTTGTGCAACAGTCACGGAGCTGGAGATGTTTAAACTCTCCGACATTATCAGCTCTTTCAGCTCTCTCTTAAAAGTCCATGTGGTACATTTGAAAGCTCATAAACGTTACGTGGAGATTACTTTATCAAGTTTGGCAGAAAGTTTAAGCTCTTTAGTGCTGAAATGTTTCATGGGGTATGTCATTCATAAAGCAAAAAATGCTTCAAAAACGTGAGGATTTATAGCTTTACTCTGGTTCATATCACTATGACTCATTACGTTTGAGATTTGGACCACAAAACAAGCAATTTAGAGACGTTAACTTGAGCTATTTTAGCAAAATTGGGCTTGAATAATTGAAAAGAAATATAAACTTTTTAAAACTTGGTGTGTTTTTGTTAGGTCATTTTAAAGCAAGTTGCAAATTATTAAGTTATTAATCTCTTTATTTAAAATTCTAAATCTTAACTAGTTTAAGTCTGAAGCCTCAACTTCCACCCGTCTGGGACACAATGCAGGTTAAATCAAACACTATCAACTGTTGGGAAATACTATTTAATCAAGGTGAGATGTGAACAACATGCCAGGTAGATACAATATCTCTTTAGCATTTTGAGATTCATTTATTTCTTAGAGTCTTTGCTCAGATGGAAAATCAGGTTTTTGTTGTGTAAATAAAGTTCATGCTTCCAAAGATGGATGGAGTGTTAAAACATTAAGCAGAGAGAAGAATAACGGTCCACTTTTCCTCTGATAAACTAAGAAAGAACATCGCATGCGACAAAAACTAGTTCCTGTTTGAAAATATGAGGCGTTGTTTCCCAAAGACAAAGACTTCAGATTTCAGAGACGGAAAACAAGTCGTCGTGTAGCTTCATCATCCTCCTCCTCCTCATCTTTAACCAATCACTTAAAACAGTGCACATTTACAGCTTTGTTTTGCTTCAAGTCGTAAAAAGTTAATTGATTATAGGAAGAATAGTGTCTAAAATTATCAAGAGAAATAGTCTGACAAGAAAAAAGGAAATTTGATATATTTTTTTCTGTAACAGAGAACAAAGAAGAACTCAACCTGGACAGTTTCAACTTTTTTTGTTCTTTACGTACACACGCTGAATGAATTGACGGGAGTCTCTCTCACACACACACACAAACAGCTCAAGCTGGCTCAGAAATGGAGACACACACTCACAAAAGGTCTTACTTTTTCACTTTTTTCCTTCTGAAAGGGAACATCTTTGTTCTTGAAATGCAGTACCCATCCATGTCTCTCTACCTCCCTCTCTCTCTTCCACACACACACACACACACACACACACACACACACACACACACACACACACACACACACACACACACACACACACACACACACACACACACACACACACACACACACACACACACACACACACACGCTTGTTAAAGCATCTCATTCAGGCCAACGTGCACCCGGGGGAGCAGCCGTGTGCCATGCGATCATTAGATGCTGCCACATTTTCGGGGTGAGGAGCAGGTGCACGTCCTCTCAGTTTCCATGGTAACCTGGACTGGAATGTAGTGCCACTAGGGACGGACACACACACACACACACACACACACACACACACACTTAATTCACAGGTAAACAATATATTTCTCTGGAGGACGGACAGGTCAGGTGTGTGTGCAGGGGGGGTGAGGAAAGTGAGTTTTTTTGTATTCTAACAGAAGCCTGGAGGTCTCAAGGTCCCTCATCGCGTCCCTCATCGGCGGTTCATTCTGACCTTTGACCCCAGCCAGGCGACCACGACCTCAGCGGAGACAAGACAAGGGTGAGGCACATGAAGAGTGCAAATGGGTGTGTCTTTACAGGTTAGGGAGTTATATATGTATGTGTGTGTGTGTGTGTGTGTGTGTGTGTGGAGGGAGAGCATGCATGTTTGAGGTGTCTGCAAGTGCAAAAGTGTGTGTTTTTGTGATTTTGTGTGTGTGTAAAAAGTGCATTCCTTGTGTGTTTGCCTTCAGCCCGTGACCTCCGCGTGTCCTCAGCAGCCAGAATAATAACAAAGTCTTTTATCATGTCTTTTCCCTCTCATGGCCGGTGAGTCTGTCGGGCGAGGTTCAGGGTCTACAAAGCTGAAAACTAAGAAGAAAAAAGGGTCCGAATGTCAGAGATTGGAGCCGTCCAGGAGGCGCACCTCCTCCTCCTCGCTGTCGTCTCCCCCTCCTCCCCCCCGGCCGTCCTGGAAGGAGCGGATCAGTTGAACATGATGGACTCGGGATCTTGGTCTGCCATTTGAGCCATGTGACGGAGGATATCTTTTTTTGTGATAATACCAAGAAGCCGCCTGCAGGGGGAGACAAAGGAGAGGGAGGAAAGGGAGGAGAGAAAAGGAGGTTTAGAAAAGAGGGGAGGTGCTGGTGGTCTGCAGCTGGAGTGAAGGAGAGAAAACATCGTCATGTTTTTGTTGGCAGGTTTTGTTCAAATGGCGTCTTCAATCAGAGAGAAGCACATGATTTGAATTGGATTTTGGTTTATTGGATATGAATCATAAACACTGATTAGCCGACAAAAACATGAGTCCCTGAGGAAGCAAAAGTCAGCAGCAGGAGGAGGAGCAGGAGGAGGAGGTGGTGAGTAACTACAGGAAATAAGGGATGAAAGCAGGTCTGAAACAGCACCCCACTACCAGAGAGCAGAGTGTCGCTTCAGACGCTGCCTCAACCATTTTATGATATCGCCCCAAAAAGCTGGTGAGAGGGAAAAACTGGATCCTACAAGGAGACAGGAAGTAGTGAAGAGGATGTGGAGAAAAGTTAGCACCTCTGAGAAGGAGAAGAGGGCGTGTCTCGTCACAGGAGTCAGAAAACATTTTCGTTTTTTTATTTTTCCCACTTTGAATTATATCTAACGGGAACTGTTTTTTAAAAATCTTTTTTTGTGCAGCTGATCACACAGCTGCCAGAAGTGACGTGAAACCCACAAAGCAGCTGGTGCACTTGGATAACGATGATGACTTAATGTATTCAGTATACAAACTGGTTGAAAGCTGGACATAAACAACACTTCACTTCATCGTCTCTAAATGTCTTTAACATGCTCTCTTATGTAAATTTGTCTTTGATTCTTTTTCTTTTAATTCCTTTTATACTTAAAATGTACATAAAGTACTTTAACTGTCTGAATTGCGCTGTATAAATAAAGTTGTCTTTAATGACACAAAGGAGCTGTTGCTGAGTCACTTAGTTTGAGTCTACAGCGGACTTTTCATTACAAATCTATAACATATAAATCCTTACAATCTCTTGCAGCTACACTTAAGTGTAAAACATATGATCTTAAATTCAAATTGCAGTGGAAATAATCTGCTTACATTAACGACAAACCTACTACACTTACTGGACCTCCGTTTGTCAGATAATCATTAACCCTCTTGCTGGCATCAGAAAATGTGACACTTTTTTAAATGTAATTCCACATTTACATTAGTTTGAAACTCATGATAGTGTTCATGAGATCATACGTGGTGAAGGCTACGACCATGAACCTCAGTGAAACCAGGTGTGCAGCAGAGTTGCTAACTTGCTAAGCTAATGACAGAGCATCAGCTCCCATCAAACCTTTACAGTAGCAGCTATGACTCATGTGACAGAGCGGCCCCCTCCTCTCCCTCTACTATAAAGCACATTTATCGACTCAAATAACAAGTCTGACTTAGTAACAAGCTACTAAATATTCAGTCAGTCACGATTATTCCTGCTGATTCAAGAGCACGTCGCAGGCTGAGGTCACTGTCAAACGGCTTTGATTTGCCGGCTGTTTCAACATCAGAAATAACCACAAAGTGGCGACACTTGTGCTCTTGAATTCAGCCGTGAATGTAGTCTGAGGTCAAGTGAAGAGAAGCATCTGAAGCCAAAGCAGCTGATAGCGGTGAGGAGAAGCTGTCCATCTGCTGCAGAGCGAGAGGAGAGCAGCGCTCAGCTGGCTGTTTGTTTTAATACTGTCAGATTTACGGGGAGGTCACGTGTTGTTCAGGAGACGTTCAGCTTCATTTGAGCCCTGGAACAGCAAGTAAAGTGCAAGACAAACATTTGAACCCAGGTCTGAGTGAGAGGAGTTGAGATGACCTGTTTACAGCTACTGAGCAGCAGGAGGCATGAAACACTGGTGAGACGTCACACAGATCAGACCCGGGTTTCCCAAGAGCTGCTGAGATCTACGACTGGTCCTGTTCATTCCAAAACCAGTGAAGTGAACAAGGACAGTCATAGAGGCTCGGGAGACCAGGTACAGATCAGAGATGAAGGGTCAGAGGGTGAAGGCAATGTTCCCTGTAAGCCAGCGTGTTTTCACTCTGTCCAGAAAGTGGTATCATTAGAGGCAGAAACATTTACAGGTCACAGAAAGCCAAATTTAAGACAAATTAAATCCCTTTTAAATGACCTTAAGTTTACAATTATTAAGGGGAGAAGGTGCAATAAATGCTCTGTATTAATCTAAGAGTGGACGTAAAGCACAGAAAGACTGCACCGCTCATTTTGTTTCCACTGAAGTTTCCTACATTTCCCAGAATGCAACCATCAGAAAACAGGCATAAATGGCTGAATTCATTATATGTTGGTGGAGAGGGCGACAGTGTTTGTATCAGGCTTTTGAGTGTGAGAACGAAATATAACGATGCAGAATAGTTCCTCTAGAAAGTTGGTTATGCTTTTCAGCACTGGTTCCCAAAGAGAGAGGCTAATGATTTACAAAATATGAAAGCAGAGGAAAAAAACACATATTTTGGTACACAGACTTTTCTCAGATTTGTGCTTTTTCCTGGAGAGGCTTCTAAAAGTTTAGTTTTTGTATCTAATTCTTATGTATTGAAATGTATTTTATCCTTTTAAATAATTGTTTTTAAATGTTTTCATAAATGTGTACTTTTTATGCAACGTATTTATGTTCTGCTGCAGAGAACTTAACATGATGTTGGTCTACAATTTATATTGTTTGTCTTTGTCTGTTTGTTGTGACTTTTCCACACTGATTTGTTTACATAAGCCAAGTTTTTTCTTCCTTTGTGAAGACGACAGGACACAGCTGGCTAAGAGGAAACATTGGCAGGTTAAAGCTCGGGATTAGTCGTTACTTCATCAAGGTCATTTTATCACCACAGGCGAGCTAGCCAGGTCACTACAGCTCTACTAGCACCAGTCAACACAACGTCACTCCACCACAGCATTCACTGCCACGACAGGATGAGGGAAGTATGGGGATGTATCGCTAGATCTTCTCCCTCCCTTCTACCAACAGTCACCACCCTCTAAAAGTACTAAAAAACAACAGCAGGCCGCTTTCCCAAGGCGGCTGGCTACTCGCCAAGTGGTTGTTAAGGTGACGGTTCAGATGTCGTCGATCTGTGGAGACCCAGGGCGAAACGGTGGGGTCGAGAAAGAAGGGGGTTTAAAAAAATAAAAAAAAAGAGGAAAAAGAAGTCGTTAATGGAGAAAATTGAGTGTGCGTGAATTCTCAAAATGAAATGAGCGAATACTGGTCTGAGAGGAAGACGGGGAAACACACAACAGGCATCATGGTTACATGACTGCACACATGCTGAGGAATGATAAATACTGACTTTACAGCGAATTATACCAAAACATTTCAAAGCTATGTAGTTACTGTACATCAGAAAACTAAAAATGTCAGAAGATAAATGAACATCTTATTAAGGTGCTAGCATGGTGCAGCTGACACGACACTAAGCAGAGCTACAGTAGGTACAAATGCAGTTTAATGGGGATGAGTTGCAAAGCTGCACTCTGGGAATCTACTGAGCCCTTTTCAGACACGGGGACGTAACATGGCCGGCTTCATCATTCTGATAAATTAATGTCTTTTTGACTACTAGAAAAGTACTTTAAAGAAGAAAAAAAGATTATGAAATCAAGTAAGGGTCTCATCCATGATGGCTTAGAAGTTAGGCATCAAAGTTAATTTTTGGCTTAGACGTGGCTGAAAACTTGTGTATAAGACATGATAATTCATGACAAATATTAAGTACTACAGTCGTCCTAGAAGGCGGAGCAAAACACTTATTTATTTTTTGGTGCTGCTGAAGCCTTTCTGTTAATATGCGTTCAATTCAAACCTGAGCGTTGGAAACTTTATGTGAATATCACAAGGTCCTACCTAGTAAGAGTGCTGTCACAGCTTTTACAGTGAAATAACTCAGGGGCTTAACATCAACCTGTTAAATTGCTAGCACATTTACGTAATGAAGCACATGTCTGAAAGGGGCTCTGGACTGATGCGAGTGACAGTTCCCATACAGGTCCAACATTACAGGACCTGGAAAGCACAAAAAAAGCTTTTCTTTACGATGACTTCAAATCTGCAACTGCTACTAGCGATGAAGATGAGGTCGGGAAACGTCTATCTACAGGTATTTCTCTAAGATGAACGACTTCATTAGAGGTGAATCCACACCAAACCAACCCACGGACAACAGAGTGCCAACAGTAAGTGAAAGAAGAAGAAGAAGAAGAAGAAGAAGAAAGGCCTTAATGTTTAGCTGGGAACTGTCAACAGTTTTTCACACTAAGTTTCATGCATCCCTCTTAAGAGGCGGAGCCTAAGAGACAGGTGCGAGAGTGGGGGAGGGGTCACATGTGTAAAGGGGCGGGGCTAGTCACCAGGGGCTCCGTGTGCTGCTTGAGCTCCTCCAGATGCTCTAATATATTCTTCTTTGTGATGATGCCCAACACAATCCTGAAACACACACCTGTTACTTGGTAAACTGCTCAAAAAAACCCCGACAACAAATAAACAAAAACAACAAACAGAGGAGAGACAGAGAGAGAACAAACAGCAGCAGCACAAAACATACATAACAGGTGTAACTTAAAATACTAAACAGACAACTCAACATTAACATAAAATACAACTCAAAATTACACAACTCAATTAACACAAAAACAACAAAACTTAATGTTAGAAATTAATTTCACGTGTTATGATGGAGAGTATGTAACTCATCTAATAAACTTTTAATCATGACGTTTAAACTTTGAGGTCTGACTGACGCTCTTTTAATTACATCATCTTGTTGCGCCCTCTTCTGTCTGGTGATGTTCTATGTTTTTCTTAATGTCAATAAGTCACATGAAAAAAACAAAATCAACAATAAATTGATCTTAGTAAGTGTTGTCAGTCTATCTAAAGCTTGATATATCTTATTCCTCTGTGCCATAGACCCTCACTGTCCAAAAACAATGAAAAACACATCAACCAGTACAGTACAACACTATTGTACTGGGCGACATATATCATTATAATAAACATGGACACTGGTTTATTTTAATTCGAGCACACATACAGCAGTTTGCTGCTGTAAATACCCACTAGAGCACCAAATGTGTATTAATCCACAAGAAAATAGTCCCAATGGTACCCAGCTGTTTTAGGAAACTATTTAGCTTTTAAAAGAAATATAAATCTTCATATTTGTGACTGGTTATCTACTTGAGTACAATGGAAAGGTGGAAAGTGTGGAGAGACTAACACATTTTTGGTTTTGGTCTTTTCATGAGATTTGTTGACAATAAGAAAAATATAGAATAACGCCAGCCTTATCCTTTAAAATGTAAATAAAAATAGTCAAACATAAAGATGTAAATAAAACAAACACTGCTGCACAGCTCCTCTCTCCCTCCAAACTGAGGGAAGTGATCTGTGTGAACAATCTGTCTTGTACTTTCTAGATCACACCAGCAGGTGGCTCTCTGCAAAACCCATATCTGTAAAAACCTAGACGAGACCTCCAGAGTCTGACAAATCATGAGACATTTATTTTCACTAGCTGTGAAATGAACATCACTGTCATTGTTCTAAATTAAATGCTCATCGTCTGAGAAATAATCTCAAACCTCAAAATGTTCAGATTTTCTTTCTCAAAAAGCTTCTTTTCACTTCTCAGTTTCAGACCAACTGATTTTCTGACATTTCCCAACATGATACCTGTTATGTAGTTGTAGTTAGTTTCAGCAGCTCAAGTCTCTTCTACTGAGGAGACGTCTGTTATTGCTCAGTAGTGGGGTAAAGGAAGTGCAGCACAGCGGTTAGGCCAGGCCATGCAGATTAATGGGTAAATCCAGGGATCTCAGAGCCCCATGCAACACCAGACAGTGTGTACATGTGCTTGTGCAATGTTTGTCGACCTCAGGCAGGTTGGTGGATCATAACAACACCAGAAAGAAGAATGTGAGAAGGGTTCACCTTCTGTTCTTACAGCACATCCTTCCTCCTAAGCCAATTTCATTTCCTACTTACCCGTTGTGAGTGACCAGGCACTGGCGCAGCCCCAGCTTTCTGAAGATGTCCACCACGATCTCCATGGGGGTGTGGTCGGTGACGGTGAAGGGGCTCATGTCCAGGATGGAGCGAAGTTTGAGGGGCCGAGGGCTGTCTGCCGGCAGGGTGGGTGCGTGCTGGGTGAAGTACACCCTGGAGTTCAACATGATGCCCTCCTGCTTGCGACGAGCATTTTCTGTTGAGAAAGGAACAAGAAAATGGAGGTTTGCGAGATATAGAAAAAAAGAGATACATTACAACCAAAAGATTGTACTCTTCCATTACTTTACATTCATTTCACAGATGCTTTTGTCCAACTTTTTCACATTGGGAGAAATTTGGGGTTCAGTGTTTTGCTTAAGGACACTCAAACCAATTTCCCACTTTGGTCATTTTGGTGATTCAGAGGGCGATTTTCTTTCTCAAACCTTAAATGAGTCAAGCCACCAGACAGGCCAAGTACCATTCTTGTGCTCTCTTACTAGAGTAGAGTTACCTATAGCGATAGTGATGTCCCTGCGCAGAGCGAAGCCCACCAGTCTCTGGGACTCCTTGGACACTATCACAGGGAAACCATTATAACTGGTTTCATTGATGGTGGCCTGCAGCTCCTCCACCGTCAGGTCGTCCTGCGTCAGCACCGCTAACGGTGGGTCGCTGCGTCGAGGCCTCATCACCTCCCTGGCCAGCGTGGTGTGTGTGAATTCCTCTTTGGCGTCCAGAAAGGGGTATCCGTTCAGACGTATGTGGGCCTCATAGATTCCCTCCCGGCCAAACGCGTCGCCCACCCATTTGCTGGTCATGACGGCAGCCATGAGGGGGACAATGTACTCCAACCCACCAGTCAGCTCGAACACAATGACGACCAAGGAAACGGTCATACGGGTCACTCCACCTGAGGTGACAGGAGAGAAATGTGACTTTTATATTTACCAGAATGAACATTATACACATAGTAGGTATATAGATTAGTAAGGCATTAGGTCTATAAATAATCTTTAGGTTGTATTCAATTGTATAATATAGTATTGTATATGGTATAGTAAAAGACAGTCAATTGAGAAACCCCTTGTTGATAAAATAACCTGATGAGAATGTTTGTAAACCCATGCTGCTCATGGAGCATCAGAATTGCCCGAAATGTTCTAAAACAACCAGATATTAAAGGGATAGCAGCATAAACGGTATAGCAAAATATGTGAGGATCAACTCTTTGGCAGCGATAACTTTGACACAAACTGGTGGCAGTGCTGAGCCACTGAAAGTACCATTTCTGCTGACTCACCCAGACATGCCGCAGCCCCAACCATGGCGTAGAGCCCAGGGGTGATGCAGTCAGCTCCCACCTCGCACCACTCTTTGAACAAGAACCAGTCGTGGTGATAATAGGCGAGCTGCTCCACGGCAATGCCAACGATTCGCCCTGCGATCGCCCCGATGGCCATGCTGGGGATGAACAAACCCGACGGTACCTAAGGATGAGAAACAGGAACTAGTTTTAGAGTCAATAAAGACACGCAGGATAAAACACCTGCCCTTTTTAGGAGAAACATCCATGGATCACCTTGAGTCCAAAGGTGAAGATGGTCATGAAGATTTTAAAGATGAGCGCCAGGCAGAGCTGCCACATGGCTGCGTAGACGCCGGACCCTGCCGGCCGGTTGGGGTTGTCAGTGAAGGCCTTACTGCCGTTCATCTGGCTGCGGTACTGGCAGAGCTGCGAGGACTCCAGCGGGCCGCAGTCGGTGAACAGCTCCTTTATCAGCTCACTGGTGTTCTGGCGCGTGTACGGGTTCGGGAAAGCAAACACAGCTGTGACGGCCGCTACCAAGATCACCTCCAGCACTGGGTACTTGCCTGAAGAGGGGGACAACACAACATGTCAGATTTTGGGAGGTGTAAAACGTGCTGTGCCTCTAACCAGGATCTCAAATCAAATACTGATGCTGATTCAAAAATTACAAAGATTCTTTTCCCCCCAAATCATTAGGTTTGATATAACAGGGAAAAAACAAGACAGACGATTTTGATCTTTTAATACAGACAAAAACCTCTCCATATGTGCCTCTCCTGCCACCTTAAGTGTTTTAAAGGCTGCTTGCTTTAATATTCTTAGTCATTTATCTTTGCTCCATAATGCTCAGAACATTAAAGATGACTAAAACGATGCCATCCTGAACATTTTATTTCCACGTTTCAATCATGCTGGCATTTGACTTCTCTCTGCTAGTACAAACAGCTGACGGTGGTCTTCCAAACAGCCCCATCAATTCCAACAACTATCTTCACTTAAAACGCCTGAGCTGGCTGACACATCCCAATTTGAATCACCAATCAAGTCAATGTACTTGCCGAAGCGCGTCGACTTGCGCCGCCGACACCAAGCGATGTTGGCTCGGATAAAGAAGGCGCCCCAGAGGCCTCCGAAAACTCCCAGAAGAATGAAAGGGATGAGCTCAAACAGGTACCAAGGCGTGTGGTACTCCACGTAGAACAGCACCAGACGGCTGTTACCAAACGGGTTGATGGAGCGCAGGACGAAGGCCGCCACCAGGGCAGCGAAGAAGGAGCGCCACAGCGTCTTGAGAGGGAAGTAATAGCTCACCTGGAGGAAAAAGAGGAGGGATGTGAACATTTTTTAAAAGTTGAATCCATTTACACTAAGCATTATGTTGTTTTTTGATTGTGGAGCATTTTGAAATGACGTTTTACCTCCTCCAAGCTGAAGAGCACTCCTCCAATCGGGGCTCCAAAAGCAACAGACACCCCAGCCGCCGACGCAGCAGAGAGAACCTGAGAGAACAAAATAAACGCACCTCAGCTGATGAGATGGTGTCTTACATGCGGTCACAAACAACTGCACTGACTTAAACTCCTTCCCTCTCACCTCTCGTTTCTTGGCCTCGTTCTTGCTGTACTTGGGGAAGAGGTAGGAGAAGATGTTCCCACAGCAGCAGGCCACATGGACCAGGGGGCCCTCTTTCCCCAGGCTGAGGCCAGACGCCACAGCCAACACCAGAGTGATGGTCTTGATCATCAGTGTCCACTTGCCGAGGTAGCCCCGGATGATAAACCCACTCAGGATGGTTTTGATCTGGGGAGAGAGGGGGCGAGTGGAGAGGAAGAGGAAGGAAGAAATTAAACTTAAGTCCAACTACAAATCCTCACAATTTAGAAGCTAGTACCAGCAATAATAATAACACAAAAAAACTATTATTTTCCTTTGTTTTAGTCTTTAGTCAGAAAACTCACTCAGGTTTTGCTCTCTACCTCCTGATCTTCTCCTCTATTCTGTTACTGTCAACGTGCTCAAAGTCAGCGTCTACCACACACTTAACAATGCACTTCCAGCTCTCTTGTTCCCATAGCAACAAAAAGATAATTCTTTGAAAGCTCACAGCGCTCACCTCAAAATGGCTTTTTCACAGTGCGGTCAAACCTGTCACGTCTCTCCCTGCTGCCCACTGAATTAACAATTCTGAGCCACTTCAAGACACTTCAAGGGAAACCCATGAGCAGGAAAAGACACTGTGTGGATGCCAGAGAGTGCGCATAACTAATTGGACCACTTTCATGGAGAGTAAGAGGAAGCTGCGGAGATTAATAGACTTTCTACTTCATGTGCTACTTTGAGTTTCTGACACCCAGAGCAAATTGATCAGACGTGAGAAAATGAGAAAGCTGAGAGATGAAACAGAACATCAATAGTCTGTTTCAGAGTGAAGGCGCTTGTGTAGGATTTCTGCAGAGAGACAGGAACAACACACAAAAACAGATATCCTGCTAACCTCATTAGTTTGATAAAACTGGTACCTTCTGTGGCAAAAAGTAGAGAGTAAAGTAAAGAATATCTGTCAAAAACCTCTTAAAAGAAAAATGTTTGAAATGTTGCTGCATGAAAGCCAACTCTCAACTCTTTAATGTTGAAGTTTCCCCACAAGAACTTCAATGCAAAAATTGTCCCACTCAGGTTTCAAGTGTACCTGAAAGGGTTTTGTAAAAGCGTAATTTTCCTCACCTCAGGTATCCCCGAGCCGCAGGCGTATGGAGCGAACACTTTGACCAGACAGACAGCCAGGAAGGCAAAGGACAGCGCCCAGTAGATGTACATGAAGTAGTTCATGATGTACGAGCCGGGGCCCTGCAGAGAGACGAGGAAGAGGAGCGCAGCACAAGTAAAAGAGTCAAAACCTTGAAACTCACTGGTACCAAAAATCATACATATAATGATGTGAGGATGTGACGGAGAGCACGTCAGCCAGTGGGCATACGAGTGTTGTGCGCGGTATGGATGTAAATTATCTCTGTTCACTGTTTCTTTCTCCATCCACATCTTTCTCTACTATAAACATTTGCCTCATTGTCACTGTAGCTTCTGCTGCATTCAGGTGATAGGAAAAAAATTGGTGGAGCCACTCAAGTGCCAATAATTAATTTAAAACTCCCTCCCCACGTAAATGAAAACAAAATGAACTATTTTCGATTGTTAGACCCTTGTGAATTTGAATGTAAAGACGCATGTGCCTGTTCGTCTACCTCGGCCTGCCCCAGTATTAGCTCAGCCCAGCTCTTCCACTGAGGACACTTGTCCCGCTCAGCGAAGGTGGTCTCATTGGACGTCCAGCAGCACTGCTCATGGTTGAACCACATGGCGCTCAGACACACGCCCTCCTTCAGGTCGTTCATCCAATCAGCAGCAATGTCAATCAGGCCAGCCAAAGCACCTGGCAGGAGGGGGGAACCAGGAAGGAAAAGAAGGGCGAAGAGGTGAAGGCAGGGAGGAGAGAGGAAGTAGAAAAAGAGAAAAAAAGAAGCAGAGGCAGTTAGCTTGCTGATTTTGCTACCAGTTTTTATATGAGCCTGTTACATATTAATTTAATACAGCAAGGTAGAGCCAAGTCTGTAAAAGTCGCTGTATCAAAAGAAAACACAAAAATACAAAATGAAACCTGACAAAGCTGTATTCAGGCTGCAATATGGAGGCTTGTCCAAATAACTGGCTCTTTCACCTGCATCCTTCCCCTAAAATTGTGTGCTAATCCCGACAGCCCTAGAGCAGGGACACCTACAGTCTTTACATCCTCTCTAAATACCTATATAAATAAAAAATGGAAGGTTTTGTAACCAAATCACTAAAGGGTATTTACTCTACACCATAAATATCCACATGAGGTGGTAGACTTTGCCTATTTCCATCCCTTTGTAACCTGAATCTTAAAGAGGCTTTTTTTATAGCATTTTACATCTTAACTTTGACTACCTGGTCCTCACAGGTTGGTACAAAGGTTTTCTTTCTTTTTGGTGGTCATAGAAATATAAATAATTTCTGATTATATTGCTCCGAGGACTGAACTCTGTCTGGTGAAGCTCTTGCAGGAGAAAGAAAATCTGTTTGTGTTTGTGAGCGAGTGGTTAAATGAGAGCAAAAGACAGAGAGAACAGGAGGAAGACTGAGCGTGAGCTGCCTGAGGCAAAGCATGTGAGAGTCACTAGCAAGAAGAGATAACGGCTGTGTGCGTGTGCATTTGTACTTTATGTGTGTGTTACCTGAAGCCAAGCCAGTGAGCGTCACCACCAGCCACCCTGACCAAGCGTCGTACAGGCTCTTTGTGAACTCCCATGCTGACTCCTTTTTCTTACTGTTAATCTAAAAACACAGAAAATACACACAACAGTTAGTGAACAAGAGCAAAGTTAAATAGACAAATAACACAGAAATCTACATTAATAAGCTTATCTAGAAGAACAAGAATTAAATTACTTATACTGGCAGTAAAGCAAGTAGGTCAAACGTTTATAACTACTCCCCAATGATAAGTAATTCACTAATCTAGTCTAGAGGCAGGATTTCCACTGTTGCTTCAATAAAACAGTTGATTACATTATTTACATTCCAGGTAAGGCCGGGTTATACAAACAATGGTTGACAAAGTATTCAAATAATAAAAATTCTCAGAGTTTTCACTTCCACGAGTCCTGCACTACATTACATCGGGAAAGCTGTAATGTTGTGTCAATATTTGAATAAAAGTGTTGACAGAGAGAGGTTGTTATCAGGATGAGGAGATGTAAAGCAGGAAGCAGACAGTTTTCATTCTGGTTCATTCATGAGTTCTGTACAATTAGATTTCTTGACCTTCGTCTTTGTCTCTAACTGCTAAAGAAGAGTGAGCTGTAGTTGAAAGCTCCAGTGTAGTGGCTGGTTCAGATAATCATAATTTTAAGGCAGAAAACATTTTTGGCGTTAGCTTGGTTTCTGTACCTAGATTGTGCTATTTTCCTTCGCCGTTAAGTCATTAAAGCTAAAACTGCTGATCCTCACTACACTGTTCTTCTTTTGTGTGACCCAAACACAGGAAGTGTGTAATACATCACTTCCCTTGCAGCAAAGCATTTTCCGCTGACACCAGCTAATGTGGAAAAGCTGTATGAACTGGAAATAGGCTGAGCTATAGTTGTTTCAAATGGCCACACTGGAAGGCCAAGTGAAAAGCCGGCCGTCACGGAGAGGGGGGAGACGGTGAATGGGGATAACGGCGCACATTTTCAGACAGAATATACTAAGTGAGACCTTTAAGGTTTAAGATTGCCTTTTCGGCCAGCTTCAGTCTCCTCACCTTCCGGTGCCTCTCGCGGTCCTTGCACTTCTCACGGACCCAGTCGATGGTGTGGAAGTCGTCATAGGTCCCCACACCAGGGATGGGCTCCTCTAGGAAGTCCAACAGGTGGGTGGTGCTGCTGGGTGCCCCGCCCCCGTTAGACATGGCGTAGTTAGACCCTGAAGAGGAAAGACAAAGAGAGTAATGAGTGTATGAGTTTGCCTTACATTCATTCTTTATTTACTTTGTATTTAAATGTTTTAAATGTATAAAAAGTATCTTGTGTTTGCAAGAGTATATATAGTGTTCAGAACAAGCACCATCAAATATTTTTACAATGTTAAAACAAAAAAGAAAAGCTTGTGATGTGATATTTTGGCCATGCTGAGCTGCAGTACATCTGATCCTTATAAATGCTCCTGTAAAGAGAAGACATCCATCACAGTTCTGCCTGCTGCCGCCTGCACATTAGAGCTACATCTCCTCCATTATCCGGCTCATCAGAAACACCGCAGAGCTAAACACACCGTCACCACTTACATATAAAGACACTGTCGGAGCTACACTGAGAAAACCCTGCAAGGCCTGCAGTCCATCACGTCATCCGAAACAAAAAACGATAAGGGAGTGGAGGTTCATCTGCAACACTGAAACGTTTGGATGAGTACATTTTGCTGAAATACCTGGAGGAAATCTCTCTTTCTCTGCTCAGATTCTCCTGCTGGTCTGAGATGCAGATCACTATAGGTGGATGTGTATGTCTATAGATCGTCTTTTAAATTTTACATTTTGAACATCAAAGCTTCCAAAAAGTCAATCAGCATCTTCTTCTTAAAGCTCTTTCTGTACAAGCCAGACTAATTAAATTACATTTTAATCATATTTAAAACCTTTAACAGATGCCTTGTTGGCTTTTTCTTGGAGCCCTTAAATCCTCCTGACTGTATCGGCCTACAGGACACAAGACAATGCGATTGCCTATAGGCCCAATAACTATGTACAGTCAGTCCAGTAATGACTTCAACATGACTATGATTAGTTACAGCCCATATTAATGATTTCACAACAGAAAACACAAAGCAAATGTTGTTCAGTGGCTTTTAGAGGATTGTGCTGATACTATAAAATGAGCATTACAGTGATTTTGCTCATTATAGTGACATGAGACACTAAATGTCACTGGTTAGGTCTGGTCTGTTCTGGCTGATTCAATATAAGGAGGGAAAGCAAAACAAATCAACCCACACACACACACACACACACACACACACAATAATAGAGTGAGAAAAGCAGCCAAAGGGCTAATTCTCTCTGCTTGTTATCTGGAAAACATCACAGGATCGGCATGACTGCATGATGAGAAATTTCTTGGGTAAAAGAAAGTGAAAACAGATCGTTATAATCGTCTTACTTATCATCCTCATGATTCAGTAACTCGATTCCAATGTTCAAGTATAAGAAGGTCAACTTTATAATGCACTGCCACGTTTAATCTGCACAAAGTGTGTTTGATAAATTAGGGAGAACCCGTCCTCCCACATTTGAAATAGTCAGAAAAGCTGAGCCTAATCCTCCCACTTGTGACGACACAAATATGTGAGACTTCTTCATCTGCAACACAAAGGCAGCACAGTGTGCAACAATGACAAAAGGGAGGCACAAAGCAACAGTTAAAGCTTCTGATTAAGTGTTCAGAAGAACAAAGAAACGTATGAGTCAAAATAAGTATATGACACATCACAAGTACAACTTGTTTCTCCTGTTTGTGTACATTCAGCAATATCAGATTAATTCATATGAAAATGGATGTAATTACTGGGTGTGTTAACATTAAGGCTAATTCTGAAACAGAAGCCAAATGTTTTTTTAAAATTTTCCACCCAACACTTCAAACAAAAGTACCTGAACATGCTTTCACGTTGTGCCTCTCACACTGATAAAGATAAAAAGTGTGAACGCAGAAATGTGGGCGAGAGTAATGCCAACTGAATGACACACCAAGGTTAACAATGAGGCGGCCATTTGAACAGCAAACATACACATTCAGTCCGCAATACATATTTCCCCTTACATTTTAATCTCCTGAGCATAACTACAACCGGAGCAGGGTCGTGACTATCAAACAAGGCCTCATTCATAGCTGTTAACCCTCTGTGATCTGCATTAAACACAAAAAAAATCCCTTTGATGGATCTGCATCTTTTCAAAGCATTACTAAACTGCAACTGCCATAACAATACCAAGGTATTACCGTATAATAAATGAGCTACATAACCCGAAAAAGAATCTACAACAGGTGAGAAAGATTATAAGGGGTGAAAATCAGAATCTAAATTACATACATCTCAGTTTGGAATAAAGCTCATGCACACAAGCGACATTTTTATCCCCAATAACTGAGACATAAGCAAAAAATAAAGCCTGTTTCCCAAAGACTTCCCACATCGCGAATGTGGGCCACGACAGAGCCTTTGAAAGTGTAGCTTATTAGCTTGTATCACTGCCTTTGATGTTTGACGGGATGTGGGAGACGAGAAATAAGTCGAAACCCTTCTGTAAGAAGCAGGAACAAAATGGCCAAGTGTAGCTTTCATCTGACCAGCCGATACTTATCCTGTCCAGAGAAGAGAAAGGGGAAGTGAGTGTGTAAGCTACTACTGCAGTTGTTGTAGAGTCAGCAGCAGTGAGATTGTCGGGCTTGGCAGGGAGACTGATGATACCATCATTCTCCATTTTGATTTGAGAGTGACAGCTACAGTCTGGACTGGCCAGGGGTTGTGTGTGTGTGTGTGTGTGTGTGTGTGTGTGTGTGTGTGTGTGTGTGTAAGTGAAGAGGAGGGGGGTGACGATGACTCAGTTGTTGACTCGACAAAAGCAGGCTGATATGGAGGTTTTTCTTTTTGGAAAGGAATGATATACGACCTTTCTGAACCTATCAGTAGACAGCACGGACACCTGCATGACAACAGTAGAGCTAAGAGCTGACTTTCAATTACCTGTTTTAGATGAAACTTTTACATGGTTATATGATCAACTTTCCTTTGAGTCATCAATTTGTAAATCTGCATAGTAAGCACAAGAGAGTGAGCTATTTCAGTCAAAATAAAGCAAGGCCTACCACCCTTGACAAATGTATTGAATTCTGGTCTACTGAGGTAAAAAGATACCAAATCTCTGACACCAGAAGTTGGTTTCAGCTGAACATGTTGCTAGTGGCAACAACTACTGGCAGAGTTTCATAGCAACTGCAGTTTATCTGACATTAGGCTTTTCTCAATACAGAGTAGGCGAAGTTCGAACTCACGTCCTTTTCAGATCAAAACTTGACGACTTGAACTCGGGAGTCCATTCCAGTAGGTTCAACTTTGCAGTGCGGACAACAACAACCAGCTCAACCAGGCTCTGGTGACTATGCTTCAACACAACTGTGCACCTGTTGCATGCAACAAATTAATGTCAACTTAAAAGGTCCACTTATCTGCCGTTATCGAGTGTCTTTAAGTCGCAGAATAGGATGTAAAACTATGCTGGAGAGTTACTCTTGCTGTCAGAGAAGTGTTATAATGAATCTTGCTCTGAAGGGAGTGGACCTGTTCCAGTCACTATTTCCAGAGTTCTGAGTCAAGACAAAGAGACAAAATGTTTCCTGAATAAACACAGGGATTAATATGAATTGAAGACACATTTATGTTGATTTCTTAAGGTCAAACCACCCATTAAATGCAATGGTGATGACTGTAACTAAGCAGGGCCAGAAAATTCAAGAAGTTATTAAGTGAATTAATTGAAGGCAAAACAATGCCAAACATTCATACGGCAGTGGGATTACTGTCCCTCATGGACCACTGTAGGTGATTCATGGTCTGACTCATGAGAAAAGTGAAACTTGATTGAAAACCAACAGAATATAATGTTCAAGTAAGAGACCTCTGCAAAGTCTGCTGCCAGTGCCCTGCAATGAAAAATATTTAAACAAATCTTAGAGCCTTATGATTCATGGAAAATGTACAATTTCATTGTTTCAATAAAATTGTATATAAAAGACTGAAGATGGCAAAAAATGTTCTATGGAGAAAAAATGTTAACAACAACAACCCAGCAACATCAGTCTCTGAAGAAAAAGGCACAAAGAGCCGCAGTCTTGGCTCTAAACTGCAGTAACTACTGCAAAATGGCCAGCTCACGAGTAAAAACAGAATGGATTTGGCTTAATTAGAAGGGAACATTTTCAACTTCCAGTAAGAAACAGGGGATTTGACTGATGAGATTAATCAGAGAAGCCCCTCCTGGTGGTGCCGCACTAACGGCACCCATCAGGCAAATCAGGAGTGTCGTGCCAAGCGAGGGTGACGCCACGGAAAACAGAAACCGAAGGGGACTGCTACGAGCACATTGGCAGCATCACGCTCCAACGGTTCAGCGGGCACGCAGACAAAAAGACACACATCAAAATAAAGCTTCAGTTTCTTTCCCCTGTGCATTGGTACAGTGACGCGGCGATTCTGTTCAGCCTGCATCACGGCTAAAAGCCACATCAGCGTGCACACAGGCTGTCAATAATACCACTTCTCTAAATGAAGAGCGTTAGACATGGCCTTCCTGTGTTACTATGATCAATCAGCTGGGAAATGAGCACCAGACAACTGCTTGTTCAGAGGTTTCTGTGTCGAATGGGTAAAGACATTCCAGGTTTACGACCACCCCTGCATTCCCCTGCATTAGGCCTACTCTACCACTGTTGAGTAGATCAGATCAGAAAGGTTTAGAGGCAGCTGGCTAGGATGGCTCAGCCATCATGTGATCAGCATCACAAACTGACTCCAACAACCTCCTTATAGCCTGAGAAGCCCGGGTGTTGACGGGTCGCAGCCTGATGACCAGACCGGTGGAATCCCCTGAGTCGCACGAAAGGCTGAGAAATAAATGGATCAAAGTCCGGAAAGCTTGTGCACTCAAATGCCCCTTTTACACAACTTTCCTTAGTGTGTTTACATATGACATGAAGGGTTTCAGGTAGTGGTTAGATGTGGATGTCTAGAAGAATTTGTGAGAGGATCACAAACTGGACTGAAAACTATTAAACTGTGTGTCTGCAAAGAGAGAGGAAATAAAAGCTTGGATGTAGGGACGTCCTATTACACAAAGTGGATGTAGGCAGCAGCGGACCTGTCCTAAACTCACTAGGGGCCTTTTGTCTCTGTTCGCTCACCGTAAAAATCTAACAAGGCCTGGACAACCAACACGCAGTTGAAAGGAAAACTCTCGAAAAGCCACACAGGAAAGACAAACAAGGATACAGGGTAATAACTCAAAATTTGTGATAATTTGGCACACCCTGAGGAGCCGTTATGTGTGATGTGATGTCAGGTGACATCCTGAATCTGGCCAACAGGTGTCCTCACACTACAGGATCATTGTGAAACGCCTCAACAACACACAGTCTCCATCTATAAACATCCAGTTCACGTATGTTGTAGCAAAGCCTCACTGTGCCCGTCTGTGGGGAAATTAAAATGGATGCCCATGATGTTGTCTTTAGTCGCTGCTACTTGCAGGCCCAAGCACAAGCCTTCACACTAAAATCAACTTTATCTAATTATCTCTGGCTGACGTGCACACACACTGCTGTTAATCATCAACAGAGGTGAGAGGTGGATGGTGAAATATGCTGGCCAGATAGCTGTTTTGCTCCCACAGAGCAGGCAGCGTTGTCATTAGCAATGGCAGCTTCTAATCCATACTGGCAGTCAGGTTCCCATGCCTCACCAAGAGCAGCTGAGCGTTTGTTTAACCTGCGCCGTGTCTACCTGCCATGCAGCTACATACACTCACTGTACAAGACGGAGGACGACCTCTGTCATCACAGCAGCGTGAGGAAAGGAGGGAACCGGAGGGAAGGGGGAGGGAAAAAAAGGAAGAGGGGACGTGGCGTACCTCTTTTAGGGATCTCCTGCAGGGGTATTGTGTCCCCTCCCCCGTCGTAGGGCAAATAGGGGTCGGCCGCCGCGTCCTCCTCCTCCATGTTGACAGTTGAGACTAGGCTAGGCTAAGCTAAGCTAGGCTTCACTACGCACTGCTCGCTGCTTGTGTTGTCGCTGCTGCCGCTGCCATGTTTGCCGGAGGAAGACAAGCGGGGCTGTGAGTGAGGGAGTGTGTGTGTGTGTTTGACTGGATGTATGTATGTGGTTGTGTGTGTGTGTTTGTGTGTGCGCGCGCGCGCACACAGTGCTCTCTCCCTCCCCCTCCCTTTTCTTTCTCGCTCTCTCTCCACTGCAGCAGCTGACTGCTAGAGCTGATGATGTCATCTCACACGCACACACATACACACACACACTCAAAGGGAAAGACGATCACACCAGACCGGTCAGCCGTGCCTGCTTGGTTGCTAGGGGAGATCAGTGAGCCCTGCCTGTATGGGAGAGACCATGGTGCCGGGTCACAGGGGTGTGTGTGTGTGTGTGTGTGTGTGAGAGGGTGAGTTCTGAAAAGGAATATTCCATTCAGAGTGCAGGGGGGTTAAAGTTAGGAGTTCTAATGGAACAGGCTGAGGAGCTTGCTGACAGGTGGATAATGATAATAAGTCGGTTGGCAAAAAAATAAAATTTCGATGATCAATTAATTGTTTGTTATTTTTCAGGCAACAATGCAAAACCCTTACTGGCTCCAGCCCCTAAAGTGCAGCGGTGGAATAAGTATTAAAATAATTTACTTAAGTAAAGGTCCTCCATTCAACATTTCACTTGAGTAAAAGTACATTGGTAAAAGTACTCATGATGCTACTAACTGTCGTTGGTCAAGGTGGAGTAAATGATTGTTCGATAACATATTCGACAGGTTAATCAATATGGAAAATGTGTTTTAGTTGCAGCTTGATCCAATCCGCTGGATGGGAATCAGGGCAGATACTTGCCAGATGTGACCAGTCAACATTAAATAGTTTATTCATCAATGTTAAAATTAAGTGTTTCTTCAATTAGTTATATTCAAAATGTCAACTCGGTTTTTAATGCCACAACAATCCCTAGCCTCGTGTTACCTTACATAAAAGTGATCCCAATGAGCTTCAGCCAGTGAGGCATACAAATTTTCAATTTAGGAAAAAGAGAGCACTAGTATCAGATTGATAATTGGCTCTGCAGAAATCCTTCAGTGAGATATTGGAAATGGGAGAGAAAAAGTTGGCTCAGTCCATCTCTGGTTACAACCCCAACTGATAAAGGAGAAAATGTTCCACAGCAGTATTTTGACAATTTAACTAAAAATCACTAAACTATTCATAGATGAAATGAAAGAAGACTTTGTGATTGCACAAACAAGAAATAACTACATGCCCATGGGAGTTATTTGCCAATTTTCCTTGTTATTTTGGTTATTTTATGAATAAATTTCAACCACAACTGCTGCCTTGCCTTCAGAATGCAAAGTACTGTTTTGGGATTGTGAGAGAAACTGCAGGAAGCGAGAACAAGCAAAAAGTGCAGAAAACAGCAGTTGCTCAGTCTTCCACTCCACAGGGAGGATATGAAACATGTGAGATATCATCTGGACGTCTCATAGCAAGACAGACTTCACTGACTTCAATGTGGAGGAACCCACGAGGACGTTACACCCTTTACACCATTTTGAACTGATGTGGATTTCATGGGTAAAATCCAAAAAGGGATCACACACAGTCATCAGTATTTCAAGGTAGAAGGTGTTTTGTAAACTTGGTGTAATCATGTGTTATTATATCAAACAATGCAGCTAAAGTCAGGTCCTTCCACATCCTTTGCCGTTCCCAGGCCTAAACAATAAGACATTTCACACACTGGAACTTTGTCATCACTATAATATAAAAAAACAGTCCGTCACACATTAAACCTCAAGGGCCCCTTACCTTTCAGCAGGGCTCCTGTTGCTAGGCAATCGCACAGGTGATGTCGGCCATAGCTTGTTACCCCCGCTCAACAAGTCCCAGTCAGGACGTCAAGGCAAAACAACAACATTAAGTTTGATCAGAAGAATCTCTCGAGTCTCTGTAATCCAACGAGTGAACAGTAAATTCTCTTCAGTTCAAGGATCCAAATTTTCCATTTATCTCGTTTACTAAGCTAACAAAAAGTTTTAGCAAAAATATCCACGGAGAGTGAGCCGGCAACTTGCTCACACTGCAGTCGCAGCCCAGAGGAGGGCTTTTACAAGCTTTCCTATGAGCCCACCCCTCACAACTATGTAAAAATAGCGCAGGGAGGCAGGGACAGGCAGCACACCAACTTCAAGGAAGAGCATTCATCCTGAAACGCTAGCTCACACCGGCTGGCAGCCAAACTGGTTCATGGGAATGCCGGCTGAATGCCTGGCTGTCACACACAAATCAAGACTGACGAGACTGGGAGGTGGAGGCCAGGCATGTACAGTAGCACATTACAATACGGTCAAAAATATCAAAGAAAGGAAGACTGTAAACTGAACAAATAGTAGTTAGAACTGATTGTTAGGTTTTGTTTGTTATGCACCAGATTTCTTCAACAATTGAAAAAAACTTTCCCACTGTATGACAGTATCACTTATGTGTTGTGGATCTGATTGTTGTAACATATTCTGAAGCTCGCTCTCCATTTGTAGCAGCAGTGACAGTATGTAAGTAAGTAAGTGGCGGCAGGTTAAGGTTACCCTATGCTTTCACCTTTCGTGGTTAGTTAGAGAGTTAGAGGTCCAGTTTCAGACACTGAAATGTAAGCCAACCCCTCTTAGATAAACACACATACAGTACATAAACACAACCTCTACTTCCTCTGTAAATAAAGTGATATGGCAAAGACAAAATACAGACTCATACTCATATATATGGAAAATCCCCAAAAAAAGCAGAAACTCCCCTTTCCATCTAGCAGTGTCTCCATTACAAAGCACTGACAATTTGATTTTTTTACACTGTAAAATGTCTCACTCTGTATATCTTGGTCACAATTATTAAAAAAAAACAAATCTTGTTTGTTAAAATGTTATGTGTTTATGCAAAAAATAAAAAATACTATCAGTTGCTATATCGTCATCACATTTTTTCAACTCAATATCAGTATTGATCTAAATAATCTAGTATTGGTCAGGCTATATTACGTAAAATAATAAGCTCACATGCTCAATTCACTTGCATGTTAACATGATAAGATGCTAAATGTGATGCTAACATCCGATAGTTGTTAACATGCATGTTAACATGCTAACTGTATGCTTGTAAACATTAAATGTGCTTTGAGCTGAATGCTAAAGTCGCCATGTTGAAATACCAATGTTCAGCTTAAAACACAACTGAGTGTAAGTACAGCTGACGAAGAGGATAAATCTTTTTTGATTTAGGTAACAACATGGCCTTTGCTGCAGCACCACCTCCAGCCCAAACTTGTTTTGTCTAAAGATAAAGGGGTGTCACTCTATTTTCCATTCATTTGTTTTACTGGTGGTGTGTAATGAGCATTACAGCCTCCCTCGCTAGAATAAACAATCCCACATCTGTCTGCATCCTGCTGCTCTGTACATGGTCGTCCATATAGTTAAGTCATCTACGTGTGTCCTACTGAACAGCCTGGTCTCATTTTCAATAATGAATGAGGCTGAGTCTAGACTCTAGAGTCCTTATATCACTGCTACACTTAGAAATCATACAACTGAAGTCAGTCAGCCACTCACTTTGAAACATTTACAGATGTAAACTTACATTATAATATAACATTTGAAGTCTCAATCTATCACTGCTGCTGCAAGTAGTGTTTCTACAGAGCAGGCATGAATGCTACCAACTAATGTATGAATCCAGTAATGGCTAAATTTGTCAATTTTCATGACAGTAAATTCCTACAGAAAATACAAGCTTAAGCATTTTTACACATTCAGATGACTTGTCATTAAAAAGTGTCGTAGCAAGAACTGAACTGAACTGAACGCAGAACTGTGAGCTTTTAGGTTTGTGCAAATGGAAACACTGAACACTAGAACACGTTTTTAGCTTCTGAGCACGTGACTTGTTGTAACTAGTGATGACTCATTACACAGTAGTAGTAACACATAGTACACAGTCTTCCAATAGCCTCTTCAGTGAAAACAGGAACAGCTGTTCTAACTTCAACTGAAGAAAGTTGCACTACAGAAAAGGGAGATGACAGATAATAGTAGAAGAAGTGGCAGAGAAAAGGTCTGTGGTCTCTACAAGCAACTGGTCCAGTTTACTTTCTCCAAAACAAACAAATGTGTATTTTTATTTTTCATTCGTTGTTCTAAACCCTGTCTGCTTTAAACTGACTCAAATAAAGGCAGTTAATCCTAATTATCCAATTCAAATGGACAGAAAATATATATCAATATGCTCAGCAAATACTAGAGAGAGTTTGTGCAGAACATAATGTCTTAATCTCATGCATAAACACTAGTTTGCTCGTTCTGCAAAGAGCAAAGAGCGCATGGATTTAAGACAAAATCAAACCAGCAAATTTCCAAAGTGGAAGCAGTCTGATTAAATACAAGACGTTCATATTTGGAGAGCCAAGCTCAGCCGACACCTGTGACGCAGCCCCTCAGCATGAGCGTTTTCTGTTTGATCAGCTGCAAGTCAAAACTAAGGAAAGGGGGAAACAAGAGAGGAATCTGCATTTTTGCTCAGACAAGGAAGAACAAACCGGATGCAGCAGATCGGATGTTGGGACACCAGACACGCCAGTCAGAGTGCCACTGAGCTGCTGAATGAATAAGAAACAGGTGCGCTGGAATGACAGGTATGACTATTATCATGTAGCTTGGCAGCCAGACAAGCAGAAGCATGGCAGAGATCTAACTATGAGGTAAGGACGAACTTCATTCATCTAACTCATCTAACAGAAAACGCAATTTTTTAAAGCTAAAATCACTTCGTCTCATTTGTACACCACGCTCCACCTAAGCTATTCTATATTTAGCCAGCCGATGACGCATTTATGAATACAAATAAAAACAGAGGCTCTGCCACGTGTCTGTTTTATTACTACCGCCTATCCTTTCATTGTCACCTGACAGGAAAGGCCGATCCACACAAGCTAAGAGACAAGACAGAGGAGGAACAATGAGCAAGGCCAAAGCACACATAAAAGTGGTAATGAGGCCACAAAACAAACTGCAGGAAACAGGAAGCAAGGACATTATAAAAGGTGATCAGGTCAAGATGGTGGATGAAGAACACAATAAACAGGAACCAGGAGCAGGTAAAACTATGAAACCATGCAAAGTAAAGTTTGGTAAAAGAGTTAGTTAGTTATGGACGGAACAACAATTACAACAAGACAAGCAAGATGTGCAAGACAACCAGACAAATGACAAAAAACAACTTAAAATAATAAAAAACACTAGAGTCCTTAGAGAGCCTCACAAATGGTTATAAAGCAATTCTTTCATTGACGTTTAACTGGACAATACAAAGAAGAATTGAGAGGATTTCACAAATGAATTAATCAATTAGTAAATAGCTCAAAATGACTGAATAAAAAGAACAAATAGGTATCATTTTCAAATGGGAAAATAAAAAAAGTGATTTTTCAGTTTGTATTTCAACTTAGCTGCTCCTCAATTTATTTAGAAATTTACTCGACTTATAAATCACTTGTTATCACGTGACTTACACTTTATCAGCTCTATCTGCTGATGAAGACCACAAGACACAGTCGAAACCTCTGAAAGCTATGTTGACTTCTGGGATCAGATCATTTCATTACATATTCTTATTTTTATACAAAGAAGTGTCATTGGTTGTCTGTAATCATATTTCTTTTCTGTTTAAATGTCAATTAATCATTTTATAACCATTGGTGAGGCTTCAGTCCAAACAGAAACAGGGTTATGACGCTGGGTGGATGCTGGGCGGATGCTGGGCGGCAGCAGAAGAGTCTGTAGGATGGGACAAGACGGCATGTGGAGCAGCTGATGGGTGTGGATGAAGATGAGGAGGGGGCAGATGGCAGAGCGGCTGCCTCACGGGAAAGCAACACACACGAGCGGACACACACTTGATGCGTCTTGACATCAGCAGTGGGGTGACTCATAACCACAGCAGCAACGACTCTGGTTGTCTGGCCAAGTGTGAACCAGAACCCCGACTTTGGACTTGAAGACGCAGCAACAGAAAGAGCACGATGGGAAGCTCAGTGAGAATTCAAGGAAAGGTCCTATCTGATTGGAGAGTGAGGGTCGGGGGCACGTCAAGCAGACTTGGGACCAATCAAACAGCTGGGGGAGGTATTTGGAGGTATCCCGTACTCCCTACCTGGGGAGGCAGCGTCCCCATCTAGCAGGTTGTCGTCCTCAGTGGTGTGGAAGTCCATGATGACGCCGGCTCCATCCAGCAGCTCCTCGTCGCTGCTGGCGCTGGCGATGCTGTTGTAGCTGTTCCTGCAGTAGCCTCTGTGGTACAGCTGCTCCGACTCCATTTAGCAACGCGCCGGTGCCCTGGATGATAAGGAGGGAGGGAGGGAAGGTGGGGTAGTGGTGGAGATATACACACCGTGTTGTGAGGATGCTGGATTATAGAGAGTCACTACAAGGTGAAGTGAGTCTGTCAGGTACACAGATGAGTAGGGTGGGTTGTTAACGTGCATACTGACTGACAGGTAAACAGCAAAGACATACGGGCACACAGTAAAGATGTGATGGAGAGATTATGGTTATACACACTTTTATAGTCCAGCAAAAATCCACAGAGCTTGTTCTCAGAGCAGCTTATAGTTTAGCACAAACAACAGAAATCTGAGCTGAAAGACAATCATCTGGTCACACCATTTACATTTGGAGAATGAGGCAACTGGTGCCTTCACTGGGAAACCAAAAGAGCAAAAATGAAGAGAAGTGCCCACAATGACCTTTAATTATTTTAAATAAATACAAAATACTTTCCTGCGAATGAAACAGAGAATTCGACCTTTCTTCTGTTGTTCTCATGTGTTTAGGTTTTTCTTTTTTCCTTGTCATTTTAAAACCCCACAGGAATTACAACCACATCATAAAAAAACTCTATACTCTATATTATAGTCAATATTATTTTTGATCCTTTTTGACCCTCAAAAAGTCCTGTTATTCTTCTACTTTCTACTTATGTGAGATTAGAGAGATTAGAGAGACAGTGTGACAGAAATATTGATATATTGAGGGCATTGTGGTGTCAACATCTCACCTGTGAACATGACGCCACTCTTTCCTTCTCAACTCTTGTCTAACACCTCTTTTTTTCTGCTTGCAACACTTTAGTCTACTTTTTTATAATCTTGCAATTTTCCCATGAAATAAATATGTAATCTGTTAATGTAAACGTAATCTCTACTAATTATAGAGAATATAGAGAGCTCGATAAATGTGAAATACGTCTACAGGCAAGCACACAATTCAACATATGTGGAGAATAACATTTCTAGTGATAAATAAATATTGAAAGAATATTTACTTTGGGTTTAGGAAATTATGGACCCATAAAAAAGCAGAATAAAATCAGAAAAATTTCAGGATATTTGGCAGCGATGTTATAATCTTGTGTTCGCTGCACAGCCAACTGGTGTATTTATAGACTAAGGGATTAAAATGACACATGGACATCCTCCCTACAATGAGAAGATGATTGTGATAATCATACAGCTGCACCAAAGAGAGCAGAGCGGCATCAACACACAGCACCTCACCTTTGTTCAAACCTCGCCCCCCTGTGGTAATGGTGGGAACTACACCAGAATACGTAACCGCGGAAGAGACCGTTGCCTAAAATGATCCCCACCAGGCCGAGCACAATGACAGACCAATGACTCCTGAAAATTAAAGATAACCTGAAGATATTTATGGGGATATCGGCCTCAAGGCATGAAGAGTCACAAAGCAAGGAAGAAATAGAGGAAGAGAGTTCAGGAGAAAGATATTTCTCATTTAATGTGCCCCGGCGCTAATCCTTTACAGTCTGATAGGCGACTCCATATTCATTTATATCTGTGAAAAAAGACCTAATAGATTTCGAAGCTCCTTTTGCTACTTGACCCTGATTTTTTTTGTCTTGATTTTTCGTTTCCTGCAGTGTGCTGCAGACTTTAAAAAAAGTGACATTCAGAAAAGGAAATGAAGAAAAAGAAAAGTTGGAGTCAGCTCGATTGATTTAGGAAGTGGGTTTCTCTACAAATGTGAAAAGTGCTGTTGAAACAAAATGATCCTTTTATCCAGAGAATACAGAAAGTTCAGGTTTATTTCATATAAAAAAATGGCGACCCTTTCCCTTTAGATGTGGGGCGTTGCGGTGAAAGTCACTCACCTCTTACAAATGAACCTAGACGCTTTGTTATGATAGTAATACCACATCACAGCACAAGCTATCATGAACAAAAGCCTTCTGCAAACGCCAACAGTGAAACTGAAGACCACTAATCCTCTCTGGCACAAACCCTATAATGTGAGGCAAAGAGGAAAGAGAAACTTTCCCTGCGCCAACAGTCTCTCTGATTCACCATGAGACAGGACTTTCCTTTGAGCTATATCAAATCAGTGGGGCCAGGAAATTCAATTCAGCTTGTTTGCAGAGTCAATGTCGAGCTCGTGATATGTTTTGCTCTTTGACCTTAGTTACTCTGCAGAATCGTCACAGTTTGGTCCCGAGCAAGCAAACCTCTTTTTTGACTATTTTTGTTAAGCATTTGTGGCAGTTCTGAGATTTAAAGAATAACACACGCTGATTCATGTAGCATTGAAATGAGCGTGAGAGTATAAAACAAATGTTAAGAGGTGAGCAATTATCTTTTCAGACACAGTTCTGATATCAAATGAGCTGCTGAGCCTCTTAACGGCGGTCTGCTTTAATTAGACTTGTCATCTTTCCTCCTGTGTCTCTCTGCAGGTGACATTTGACAGCTATAATTATGACAGTCTGCTGTATACTTGTTCATGTTTCCCCTCGTTCTTTGCAACGATAATCAAAACAGTAATTATGCCAGGGAGACTAGAGTGTGTTGATTATTGAGAAGCAACGAGTCAGGTTTCATTTCGCCGTTTGAGAATAAGATAAGGAGAAGGAGGAGTGTGTGTGTGTGTGTGTGTGTGTGTGTGTGTGTGTGTGTGTGTGTGTGTGTGTGTGTGTGTGTGTGTGTGTGTGAGGCGGTCGATAACAGCAGCGAGGGAACAAAATGTTGTAGGGTCTGCTGATGTTACCCAACTAGTTGAGGAGCGAAGGGCCTTATCTTCCTGCGGCTGGTCACTATGGAGGTGTTGCCCAGGCGACTGTTGCTGGGATGTGAGTCAGCGTTTTGCCCTCCGTCTAACCGACGGGCTCACACCTCCTCCATAGACAGGGCCACAATAAGTTGACACACATCCTTCAAAGAAAAAAGGCAGCAGGCCGTCGATATATGGATCGCTTTGTAGCAAAACATCCACCGTACAGCAGCTCCAACACAACAGGGAGCTTTCACCTCAACAACATGGAGCCAATCACAGGACAACGACAAAGACTGTAACACTGACGCTGACTAACTGCTGAACCTATGCAGATGCAGTGATGGAGGAAAATAACACACGCACTTATAGGAAAATACGCAGATGCCACAAATAAAACGGAGAACTCTCTCTTCACACTTAATGTCAGATACTAAAGTTTTAATTACAGCTTTCAGTGAATTGATCTTTTTATCTTTTCATTAAATCATTTAGTCTATTAGATAACAAAATTTTAAATTCAAATGTCCAGAGCCCAGAGTGACTTCTTAAAATTATTTATTTTATCTTGATAATGTTGATAATCATTCATCAATAATACTACATACTGGACTACTAGCCTATTTTTTCCTTAATAACCACATTTAAGGGACTTATGTAAAAACTTAACTTCCAAAATCCCGTGTCAGTCAGACTCTGGACAACTGATCATTCTGGATCATTATCAAATAAAAATACAGAGCTGGTTTTAGATCAGCTTGCTTGTCTCTGTGTCTTCAGACAAAACTTTGCAAACAAAGTATTACAAGACTTCAAGATTAATCAATTTATCACAAAAGCTAAAAGCTTAATTACCAGTGAAATTATTGCATGAATCCACATCATGTAAATTACAATATCAGTCAATAATATGATGCTGAAGACAGACACAATTTCTACTTTTACAAAATGAATGCTGAAAGATGAATAATACATATCTCATCTGGCCTGCAGCGAAAGTCAAAGAGAAGCAGCCATTCAAAGATATCATTCAGTGTGTGTGTGTGTGTTATCAATGAGGCTTTGTCAGCTATCAATTTCATCCAGCCTACGCGAGTCTGAGAATAGTATTACTTGGGAGACAGCTGTGGATGCATCCTAGAATTTAAAAGAAGGAGTCTTATTCAAATCTACCAGACTAGTGAATAATATCCAATTTCCAACAGAAATCTCATTCTGGAGATGTAAAGTCCCAGCTGATGTTTTCATCCGAGACATATAAGGAAGTGAAAGTCAAGATTTAGCAAGATTCAAAAACATCTGACCTTCTACTTTCAGATGAACAACGTAACAAGAAAACTGTAGGTGATCTTACAGACAGGGCCATATGTGATACGAGTGGAGGGAAATAAACACTTCAATGAGACGTCACGACTGTCTGGCTGTGAATGAAACTCTAAGGTCATGCTTAACAGAATGAAGACAAACACTCCAGACAGACATAACACAATCAGGAGCGCTGATTAAACCAACAGCAATAGCAAATCAAATAAGGAGCGTTGCAGTGCCTTTGGTCACAGACTCGGACAAGAGGACAGCCGGCTAATCATAAATAATAAATATACGACTGAATACCTGAAGAGTGAAAAGGTGACAGCAGGGAAACATTAACTTGAGCTTATGTTTAACATTAACACGTTATATTTTTGACAATGCTGTCTGCTAGTGCTGAAATTATTAGCCAATCAACAAAAAATTAACATACATACACAAGCAAAAATTACAAACATTTGCCGGTTCCAGCTTCTAAAATTAAGTATTTGCTTCCTTTCTCTGGTTTATATATTATGAATTGAATATCTTAGGAGTTTTATTAATCAATGATGAAAACAGTCATTTGCTGCAGCTCTACTGTCTACATCAATCGTCATATATGTGTAGAGCCGGAAAAAAATAATCAGTTAATGTCAACAGACTACATGATGATGGGAAGTCATTAACAGACCTAAGCCAAAGTAACTTAATAACTATATGTAGTTTTATTAAATACAACAAAAAGTCAATATCTGAAAAATATTAGGGCTTTTATTATTGATTAATCTTATAAGTATTTTGCAGGTCTGGGGATGGGCATTGCTAATTTGCTTAGGTTATAAATGCTCTAGTATATGGCTGTGGTTCATGCTATATACTTGTCCTTCTACAAATAAATTCTCATTTAATCGATTCATCATCTGGTCTATAAAATGTTTGAAAATGGTGAAAAACACCCATTACAATTTATGGATTTTATATTAGTTGACATTTACCCAAGAAAAGGTCCAGAACCAGGAGATATTCAGGTTACTACCATAGCAGACTAAGAAAACCAGCAAATATTCACCTTTAAGAGACTGTAACCAGTTTATTTTTGCCTCAAAGATGACTTTAATCAATTTTCAAATTAAGTCATTATTAATTTTCTGTTATCAACTAATTATACCAGCCTCTATAGTAAATGTCAACGCACTATATGATAATGGACAGCCATTTTGTGTCAGTTTCAGCTGGTATTCATAAGTTTATTAAAACTCAGCCTGGGGAAAACATATTAACTATGTGTAGTGTTGTTTTACTCAATCAAACCTCAATATTACAAAAAATACCACTGTAAATATGAATGTTTTATCCAGCCCAACTTCTTACACTGCTTTGACAATAAGTTACACTGCTTTGACATCAAGTTACACCCTGTACATTTAGTTATAGGTTGTGCTGATTAAATTAGGAAAAAACTTGTTTTTAAGAGGATGAATTTGTAGGCAAAAGGACACGTAGCCTTCACAAGCACAATGACTGATTTGATTTTCAGTGCTAATGTTAAAGAGCAACCATGACACAGCCAGCATGGCAATGAAGTCTCACAGTCAGTCCTTTCCAGCAGTTAGCCATGCATGCACTAACGTTACATCTGCATTACATGGTGAAAATGTCCAGAAAAAAGGCACATAAAGAGGGGACTCTTTGCGTGCAGCCGTTTGGTGGATGGTGCAGCTTCAGTTACCCTTTGCTGGAGTCCACCAAAGCGTCAAATAAACCACAAAATACATTCAGACGTGTACAAAAGCTACCGAATTTCTATTGAGTCCACATAAACTGCACGGCTTCGACAAGCTAGCCTCCAAGCTAGCTAGGAAACAAGCTAGCACCTGTTCGGCTGCGAGAAGGATGTGAAATCAACCTGTGTGAGCTCTCTAAATTTGGCAGCGATAGGAGGATGGATGTATGGCCTCGGATGTTTTAACACACACATATATCTATCCTCTAACCCACACTAAGCTAAACGTTATAACCGTTAATATAAGAAGGAGGGTCACGTACCTTCCTGATGCCTCAAATCCAGCTCGGACACGACGATTCATCCTTTTCCTGAGTTGAAACGAGGATATTTTTTTATTTCCTACACGAGTGGATTTGACATTCTCCTCATCATGATGGTGTTTTCTTTTTTCAGTCCCATTCCTGTGTCAGTGACGTTCACTTCCTGTTTCACATCCCAGCAGCAGCAGCGGCAGCGGCGGCTCCCACCCGCAGTCCCTGTGATAGTAAAGCAGGCAGGAGAAGAGAATCTGATCAATAATAATCAATAATTCATCCAGTCACTGCGATCAAACTCGCTGGGATGAAACATAACGGAGTCACGAAGTAGAAATGACAACCTGTGCTACTGCATGGTCCTGTGTAGCGTGGAAACAAGTGGTTGATTAATTGATTAGTTGAACATTTTTGATAATCGATTAATTCATTTATCAATCGAGAAATGCAGAACAGTGGTTACAGCTTCTCAGATGTGACAAGTATAATATTGTAAACTGAATATTTTGGGTCTTGGACTGTTGGATGCCAGTGGTGGAAAGTAACTAAGTACATTTACTCAAGTATTGTACTTAAGTACCATTTTGAGGTATTTCTTTTTTTATGGTACTTTATACTTCTACTCCACTACAACTCAGAGGCAAATATTTAAAGAAATTTAAATATTTATATTTAAATAGACTTTACAGACTTAGATTATTAATACAAAATATAGATCAACTAATAAATTATGATGTATTATTATAAGTTAAGCTACCCAGCAGTATACAAAGACATTACAATTAGCCCCACCTTTGCCAGTCGCAACATTAAACATCACTAATTATAAAAAATATAATATATATGATTCTGAAATGGGCCATTCTGCATAATGATCACTTTTATTTTGGGTGTATTTAGATGCTAATACGTTTACTTTTTGAATGCAGGACTTTTACTTGTAGCAGAGTATTTCTACACTGTGATAGTTCCTTAAGTAAAAGAGTACTTAAGTACCAACCTCAAACTGAAACCTTCTCTTTCAGATGTCAGAGTATGGATAAATGTGTTTTATATTGTAGGTGTTCATAATTTACTTTAAATTATTTTTTACCTAATATTGTCCTTCTATTACTTAATAAAAAAATCTAGGTCTGATTGTAAAATGTGTGATTTTAGGCAACATAGAGAGATGACTTGACTTGTTTCTGGGCCCCAGTGAAGAGATTAAACATTTCTTCATTTTCATTCATCATCTGATATCATCATTCTGCACCTCAGAGGCAGCGATGTGTTACCGTAAAGCAAGAGAAGGAAAGTGAACTGTTTATTTGTACTGGAAACAAGTGAAGACAACGTTTTTCAGATGCTTGAGTGTATAATCCTTCAGCACAACAGTATTTAATCACAGAAAAATTACAGTTGAATTTGTACATATTCATCCAGAACCACAGATCAATACATATCAGTAATTTAACTAGAGCATGCATGTCTTACTGTAAGCTTTTGCCATTTGCTCCTGTTTCTTATATTGTTTCGACCCAAGAGCACCATCTATTGACCAGTACTGGTAATATCATTTATAGACTCATTTGGCCTGAGCCGATCTTCTTTTATCGGAACAGACAAAATGGAATAGACAAGTCAACTAATGTTTCTATTGTCCAATCCTGCTGTTTCTGATCAAACAACATTATTTCTCTTTTGATCTTTCTGTAATCAAACAACTTGAAGTGCTCACGATGGAGTGTGACAGACACTTAAACAACCTGTAAGCTATTACCAAAAGACAACATCCTGTTTAGATTGTTGTCTGTATTCAGACTCTATTCAGCCTGTCCTTTGAGTGACACAGACTTTCTCTTGTAGTCAAGTCTTCTCCAGACTGTGATAGAAACCAGTGTCTCTGCGGTGCTGTTGAACTGGCATGTTCGTCCTGGTTCTGCTGACCTTCCCCAGGTCGATCTCCACCAGGACCATGCCTGGCCTCTCCCCTCCGCAGTCGCCCAGCATCTCACCCCAGGGGTCCACCGCCAGGGCGTGGCCGTACGACGAGCGCTTCTCATGGTGCTGGCCGACCTGCGCCGCCGCCAGGACGAAACACTGGGTCTCAATTGCCCGCGCACGGAGTAACACCTGGGAATAAATAAGGAACATTTTTAAGTTTGTGTTTGCTTGGTTTTATATCTTACAGTTATCCTTTCATGACTAGCCTGAGTAATCAAACAAGCAGACTGTTGTCTTATCATGACTCATCCCACCTCCCAGTGAGCAGCTCCTGTTGCTACAGTGAAGGCTGATGGGTATGTCAGAATCTCAGCTCCGTGCCTTTGCAGAGCCTGGGACAACTCGGGGAATCTCAGATCATAGCAGATGCCCAAGCCAACCTGTGGTAACGATATAAACATGGTCAAAACAAACACACATTTTGCCTTTTTGTTTCTCTAAATCAAAAACAAATCTCCTACTGTATCTTACACAACGAGAATTCATGTGCATTTACAGATATACTTGGTGATGATGATGATTATCTCATAAAATGACACCTTGCCGATGGGAGTTTGGACTGGAGAGACGAGGGAGGGTCCAGGGATGGTAAAGGCACTTTCTTTAAGGGATACGCCTTTTTCTGGCAGTTCTACATCAAACAAATGGGACTTCCTGTAGACTGAAATGATGTCACCTGTGGGTGTAATGACAATGTGTGAGTATATATGTGTGGAAAACATCGACTATGGGTCTTAAAAAGCATTTAATAACTCTTTTAATGAAAGTGTTTCTGTGTGTACAAGACAGAATGTAAAGAGAGACTGTTCAAAGGAAAATACCTTTATCATTAATTATGATGTGACTGTTGTAGATTCGTCTGTCAGACTCCCAGTCATGTCCTCGTTCATGAAATCCTCCAAGAGACAGCCACACTTCCAACTTCCTGGAAGAAGAAGAGGTTAAAATACCCGTAGAAATCCTAAACAAGTGCCAATTATTCATATCTGCCTCACATGAGACAATAGTTACTGGATTTAACTTAATAAAGTATAGAGTATAAAAGCCGGAGCAGTCATCCTGTAAAAGTAGCTGCCAGCTGATAGATTCAGGGCTTAACCAACCAATCTTACACACATATTTACACTATGTCACAATAAACTTAGTGAACCCAGGTTGGTTCCCTAGCTCTTATTACTACGGCACACAAGGTCTCCTTCTTTTACTCGGTCATAGGCTTTTTTTTAATCTCATGTACAAACAGAGCCAGGATGTGTGCAAGATCTTCCAGCAGTACACTTTCCTGCCAGTGTGGGAAGGCAGAGTTAAAAGCACCAAAACACATAAAACAAAGCCAAAAAGTGGAACCTATGTCAATGTTTCTTGGAAAAGAAATAAAAAACAGTTTGTCTACCTGGCCAGCTGAGTGTATTTAGAGATTGTGTCTCCTGTCAGGCTCTCACACAGTGACAGCGTCTCCTCTCGACTGGACCCAATGTAGTCGAAGCCCTCAGGCAGGAAGACCATGCCGGCCCCTCGCTCCTTGGCTTCCTCTACCAGCTGCTTACAGGCAGAGAAGTTGGCATCTTTGTCCGGGGTGGCTGTCACCTGACACACTGCAGCCACTGGGTGAGGTGAAGTCGACATCCTGCACGGAGAAGAGGTTGTTATTATATCCAGCGCACAGAAGCTGAATGCCAGGCAAAGACCAACCATGGTTGTGGATCATTAACTGAACTAGTTATTCTGTTACATATTACTAGGATATGAAAACATTCAAATAGATCTCATTTAAATGCAATATCTGAAATAAAAACTCTATCCAACAAGTCAGTCTCTATTTTCAGTTCAAGTCTTCATGCTCTGAGTCATTTATGTTTGAAGATATCAACTTTACTGTCCAAAATCATTTCAATAACACAATCCAAATGTAGTCTTTATCATAGGCTAGCTGTCAGGTATCAAAACAATGTATTCACTTGTCTGAATAGTAAACATACCTGTTTTGCAGGCTGATCTGTCGTCTCCAAGCTGAGAGAGAGGCCAAATACTTTGCAGATGTTCCCAAAATGCACCTGGCTGTGAACATTGGTCCGAGTGACCCAGACAACGCGTCACCTTCCCTGTTTAGTCCACTTAGGCCAGTTTGTAGTACAGCAGAAGGATCTGCCGGACTTCTTTCTTCTTCTCTGATGTTTATCAGAAGGTAGAAACCAGTATTGAGGCACAGCACCTCCACCTGCTGGAGAGTATTTGTCTTTGCCTGTCAATGTGTATTGACAGAGTGTTGAGTGAGACTGACTTTTATTAACAAAATATATACATATATAGTAACAAAGAAAAAAAGTAACAAGACACTAAGGGTTCATATCAAATAGTGAAATTAATACATAAATTAAAGCAAAATGTTCAGCCGTTCATATGATTATCTTGAACAATATGCATTAAGAGTACAATAACAATTTAAACGTAGGTTTTCTGTGATAAAATCTACTTTTATTGATATAGATTTGCCAAAATGACAAAACATATCATAAAAACCAGCACATTTGTATGTAGTCGTGGAAAATGAACGTGTTATATATTCTGTTTTTCACCAGAGAGAGGTGCTGATTCAGCTCAGTCAGTGGTCATTTTGGAGACTGCAGTTTGTGGTGCTGCTGAATATGGTGAATATTGTTTCTATAATACATTTTCTAAATTGTGATGTATCTATTGGCTGCAAATGCTTTGTCAACTGAGCTTGGAAGAACTGGCAGGTTACTATGAACAATCAGGTCAAAACATGACGTTCATAATTATCAAAATGGCTGTCAATTTGTTTGTCTTTGCGTAAAATATTCCATACAGAATTAAGAATATGTGCTGTCATTTAAGTTTTTCTTTAAGGAAAACAACAACAACAACAAAAAACCATCCTTCCAAACTGGACTGCATTTCCACACAGGCACTCATGTGAACCAGCTCTACACATCGGGCCTGAGGTCCTTCTCAGCAACACCCTTCCAAGATGGCAGCCAACAGTAGCAGCACGGGTAGCAAATCCAGCAGCAGCGCCGGTGGAAAACAGTCCGGCCCGTCAGCCGAACAGGTACCCTCACCTCCACCTCAGGCTGCTTTAGTCGGTACACTCATCGTCCTTGTTACTCAGTAGTGTCAGGTGTAGCTAAAGCCGCAAACTGGCTCCCAGCTAGCCGAGGCTAACGTTAGCTTCCCCATCGCCATTATCCGGGTATCGTTCTGCTTTCTCACCACAAAACGTTACAACAGAGTGAAGCCATAAATATTATTTGCGTTTATGAAGAGTTTGTCACTGGCTTGGGCGTCTAAACAAACAGTTTAATAAGGTTTAGGTACATTAAATTAGCATACTCGTCCAATGGAATGGTGTGCTATGATGAATAGGTCTTGCCCACTTTAAGACACTAGGAGAAGCTATTTTTGTCACTGAAGACCACCCAACCCTATTTCACTAACGTCAAGGTACACTAAATCTCAAAGGTTTTCAGATCCTAATCTTAAGTAAAAGTAGTAGCACCACTATGTAGTTAAACAATTCTGTATTCAAAATGTTACTTTTGAATAACTACAGACTTATCAGTAAAATATACTCTTAAGTTATCTAAGTTTTCTTTTATTAGTCTGCCGATTATTTTATTGATTAATCAATTAAATGTCAGAAAATACTGAAAATGGCCATCACAGTTTCCTACAGTAATGCGAACATATTACATTTATAGTGACATAAAGTAGAGGAAAAGTATTCCATCCTGATGAAATACTCAAGAAATGTAAAAGTATCTCAAAATAGTACTTTGTTTAAAGGAACTCAGTCAGTGCAAAATCTAAATTTGTAACCCCATCTGACAGTGCAGAGTTAATTAGTCTGATCAACAGCCAAAAATCCAAAGTACTTGATTTATAAACATACACAATGAAGAGCAAGCGCTTCAGTTTTTGTGAAGTTGTAAAAATCACGTGTTTTACATATCAGAATTAGAATCAGAAATACTTTATTGATCCCCAGGGGGAAATTTTACAGTAGTGGTGCTCCCATTCAAGATTAGAAAGCAGCATAAATTTAGAAATAAAAGTATGTACAAAATATAAAAATATACACATTTACAATATTTAAGTGAAAAGTAAGAGTTAAAAATATATTTAAGAATTGGTAATATATGTATTAATATATATGACACAAGTATTTGTTCCTGTATTGTTGCGTGACAGGTGGTGGCAACATTTCAGAGGATGCGTCAGGAGCAGCGCAGCATGGCTTCTAAAGCTGCAGAGTTGGAGATGGAGATCAACGAGCACAGGTCTGTAGCAGTTAGTAACCAGACCAGAAAATGGACCAGCTTAGTGGATCTTTTAAGTGTCTAGATGGGGTCATGTTTTGGTTTTTAACATTACTTTTTTTTCATCCAGCTTAGTAATTGACACCCTGAAGGATGTGGACCCTTCGAGGAAATGCTTTCGTCTAGTAGGAGGAGTGTTGGCGGAGCGGACGGTAAAAGAAGTGCTACCAGCCTTGGAAACCAACAAAGAACAGGTGATTGATGAGAAAAGAAAATGTATTAGTACATTATTTTAAAATGTCACTGGTGAAATGTATTAGCAAACCTGAAAACAGAACAATAAATATAAAATGTAATTTTAACATAATTTAAAACAAGTCAGAAGACAACTTCAGGCACAAATCTAAAATGTCATTTAGTGGAAAAGGTCTCACTCTCTTCCCTCCCCCCCCTACAGATATCCAAAATAATCGAGTCCATCAACACGCAGATGCAGTCGAAAGGAAGGGAGCTCACAGAGTACAGGGAACGCTACAACATCCGGTTGATGGGAGAAGGTGAAGGAGAGGCACAAGGCCAGTCGGCATCTTCCAGGGACAGCGAAGGAGGCGGGTCTAAAAGCGGAGCTGGGGTTTTAGTGTCGTAGTAATAATGGAGGGTGACAGTAGGGCCTTGTGATTTCTGCAGTACTGAAAATATAGTTATCACGAAATCTTGGTTTTCATTTTTCACAGGATAAGTTTGGTTTTGAGATTGATGAAATTTCTGATGAAACTAATGCACTTGATATTGACGTACTTTGACACAAACAGTACACATAGTGCTGTGCTTATGTATGTGAATGCTAGTGCGTGTAAAAAGTTAAGGGTGTTAGTCTTACATTTGCCTTTCAGTGAAGCTGACTTCTTTTTAGTTTCTGAAATATTATGGCTTAAATTAAACGATTAAATTCCAGCCCTGAGTACTTGTTTTTAGTCTTTAGTCATTTACACATGAGCAAGTAAATATTTTACTGTCTCAGATTACAGAAAATATGTTTTCCCATGTAAAAGATAATTGCCAAAGTGCTAGGTTAAAATTTAAAAGTTAAAAAATATTTTTAGATGCCTAGAAAATACAAGACTGTTACATAAAAACTAGATCACAGTGCATGTTTAAGTAAGCACTCTTTGGACAAACAACTTAAAAACAAGGAAATTAAAAGCTGATTTCATAGGGCCCTGAAGTAGGTCGAGCTTTGCAAACAGTCACCCTTGACAAGGCAGTACAGGTCCTTTTGACAACGTGTTATGAGCATGAACAAGAGATTATACTGTAAACATGTCACTGAAGATCAAAATTAATGTGTCAGCTTTGTTCACCCTCCCTCTGTGAAACATTTTATTCACGCTGTCTTCACACATAAACCATGCACACAAAGGCTGCTGGTTTGTACTCATAACGCTGATGTGAGGTCAGTTTGTGTTTGGTGGTTATATGACGTGACCAGTGAGTGATAAGAAGTCAGTACTACCACCACAACTTAATAATAAAGCCCTGTCATTGAAAACTGAATAAAACTTTGTCGTATTCTTTCTGATCTGTAGAACATGCTTGAGCTTGGAGTCGTTCAATTAGTTTGTCAACAGTCTGAACTGAGGACATGCCACCTAGGGCCTGATGTGTGCTGTTCAAACTGTTCATGTAGTTGTAAGGACAAAACTGTTTTTGTTGATGGTCAAGAATTAAAGAATGTCACAATTATGCTTTTTTGTGTGGTGTCTTAAATCCTTGTTAATGGATGGCACAAAGCCTTTATCGCATACTGTTAACACCATCACCTCTGTGGATAAATATTCTCATACGGCCACAGCCTTTGCTTAGTCTACACACAACTTTGCCTTACATTATTAGGCATAATTCACATTCATGGTTTCCTAGGGGAATGAGGCCATCCGTCCTGAAGATTGCTATTAAAATAGATTTGTTACCTCTATTTTTGTCCTGTGCTGTTATTGTTTGCAGAGTCTTAAATCTATATCTAAGATTAAAAAAAAAAACTTGGATATAAAAAGATGTACGCTGTTATTCTACCTCATGTATGTCTATATAGAGGGGAAGACTCTGGTGGTCCACAGGCATGCAAATATGGTATTTACCTAGTAAAATTAGTAAATAATAATCAGCAAGTCAATATTCTGATAAAGTCTATGGCTATATAAGGAAAAGCGAAAATACTAGACCCGTGATCTTTGGTTTTAAAAATAAAAACTATCGACGAGGATGGGATTCGAACCCACGCGTGCAGAGCACAATGGATTAGCAGTCCATCGCCTTAACCACTCGGCCACCTCGTCTTATGGACTCCTCTACGTCACCAAGTACTTCCTTATAGAATAAAATACCTGTATACACGCTTTGTTTACCTTAAGTCACCCTCGCTCTCACGAAACCTGATGAAGTAATAGAAATAGCCCTTTGTTCTCACCCGTGACCGTTACCACCAGCTATGCTAACAGCTAGCCAGATAGCAGTGCTCCAGTGGCGCCTTTACTCCTGACATTACGGTTATTACGTGTCGACATGCGCCGCTGTCGCAGCAGCAGCAACAGCGCAGGATGGTAACAACTACGTTATATTTTGATGGAAACCTGGAAACCGGATTAGTTTCGTCGCGTTATTCGTGCTGTCGAGAGTCGTATGAACATCTGGGGCAGCGTTGCCACCAACCAGCGAAATATGCCATCAAGTATTCGTTGCATTTCCAGCCGCTGCAGTGTTAGCATCGTGATAGCAATGTAGGTAATGTTAGCTGGGACAGAAATAGCCAGCCCTCAAGGAAACGGCAGCCTGCTCCGGTGTTTGGACCTGCTTTGTGTACAGTAATTGGCCAGTTTGCAGTTTCTCTGGAATGCATCTCTCCAAGAAATGTTCCGCCTTCAAAGTGGTGCTGAGTGCTCTGCTGATAGTGGCGCTCCTGCAGCTCATATACCTGTCCTTCCTATCCAAGTTTCACGGTAAGCAGCAGCGGTACCGATACTCTGAGCTCTTTGGAGGCTCTGGGGCCAAGAAAAATGGGCACCCCGAGAAAAACTCGAGGAAGGAGCGTCTGAGGTACTCGCTGTCTACTGGTGGGATCTTTGACAACAGTGGTCAGTACCGGGTGTACAAGAACTTGATCAAAAGTGATTTCACCACAAATCAGAAACCAGGATCCGACCCCGGCTCCAGTGTCCTGGCTTTAGCTACTCACACCACCATCAACAATCTGTATCATCTGGAATCTCTTCTGGAAAGGTGGCATAACCCTCTCTCTGTGGCCATATTCGCACATGGGCAAGATGTCAAGTTTGCCACAGCTCTGGTCTATGCACTCAGCTTCTTCTGCCCTCAGATTCAGTCCCTGGTGGACTTCCACTTGGTCTGCCTCTCAGGAGAGATGGCCAGTTTCCCTGAGCAGGACCGTGAGCATTTTGCAGGGCTTGAGGACTGTCCCTCCGTGTTCTCCAGACTGGAGACCCACAGGGATAAATACAAGAACTATGCCATCAGTGGGAACATCTCCTACCCCAACAACCTTCTTCGTAATGTTGCCCGAGGTGGCACGGAGTCCTCCTACATCCTGGTCATTGACATCGACATGATGCCAAACGCTGACCTGCACCAGCAGTTCCTGGCCATGATCATGAAGCGTGAGGCAGCGAGTGATGAGGTATTTGTCTTACCTGCCTTTGAGATCCGCCACGCTAGGAAGATGCCTGCCACCAAGTCAGAGTTGGTCCAGCTCTACCAGGTAGGCGAGGTCCGGCCGTTTTATGAAGAGCTGTGTCCTCGCTGTCAAGCCCCCACCAACTACTCACAGTGGGTGAACAAACACGTCAGAGACACTGGCACCCTGGAAGTTGCCTACACCCTCACTTGGGTGGACCCCTGGGAGCCTTTCTACATCGGGCCCCGCACTGTGCCCCTCTATGATGAGAACTTCAAGCAGTATGGATTCAATCGAATCAGCCAGGTTTGTAAAATGTGAACATTTATATGTGAAAGTTCATTCTTGACCTTGGAAATCCTAGTTTGATCAAAACAAAACCTAACTCTGGTCCTCATATTAGCTGATGAAGAAAAGGCCTGTGCACTGTCAGCACTAAGACTATTAAAAAAGGTGGTGGTTTACTATCAATAAAGAGTTATGAACCAACAGATATTCACACTTGAAAAGCTGCAACCATTGCATTTTTGGTATTTTTGCTTTAAGGGGACGCTATGCTAATTCTACACATAAAGGTCACTTTACTTGGCACGAGAAGTACCACTCAGCCTGAAAGAAAACTGTCTTCTGTGGTTCTGTGTTGTCTATCATCTACCGTTCACCTCTCCTCTCATCAATTCCCACTTCCATGTCCGCCTTCTCATCCCATCTTTCCGTCTCCCTCCAGACCTGCGAGCTCCATGTGGCCGGATACAGGTTCTCGGTGCTGAGCTCAGCCTTCGTGGTGCACCGGGGCTTCAAGATCCAGGGGGAGTTCCACGCCAGGAAGGAAGAGGAAAACAAGCGCAACCGGGTTCTGTTTCGCAGCTTCAAAGAGGGCCTGAAAACCAAATACCCATCCTCCAACCGGCGATGCTGAAACAAGATGAGGACTGATGAAATGATGGACATACATTTTTCTTATTTTAACCAGATTTAGCTTCCAGTCAGGCTCTTCCTGCCCAAAACATCCTAGTTTTCTTGTGATGATGGCACAGTAGGAGTTTATTCTAATAAGACCCTTTGACAATGAGCAGCAGGGAAATGTTCTCTGGGGATTTCTGAGACCATCCTTCTAGTTGGGACTGAAAGGAAGAAATGATCATTCAAGGAAAACTGGCTAGCGACTCATGAGATGACTGTCTTTTGAGTCAAAATGCAAATCTTAAACCTAAATGGCATTTGATCAACATCAACGTTAAAGCATATGAGGTACGTTTTCTATTTTAAAACATTTTTGAGCTTCTCCACTTACAGAAATAGACACACAAAAAATGTGAGTCTCTACATATCCACTCGGAGAGATATCCTAAGAAACAAAAGTCCTCATTTCACTGTGTGTAACATGAAGTTTAAGGTTCTGATCAAAGATTACTTTGTTCCTCAAAGTCCAACTCAAAATCACGTGTAGTCATCCCTTTCTGCAGTCAAAAGTAATGTATAGTGAATAGCTTTTTATTATCAAAAGGAAGAAAGAAAGAAGAAAGAAAGATGGAACTGTGACTTTAAAGCTTTATGCAACTACAGTTTAAAATGAAAAGATATTATTGGCTGTATGAAAACAAGGAGTCTGTCTACGTAGAGGACTAGCAGCCTTCTGACTGGCTACTGCAAAGATGGAGGGCATGATCATGAAACCAAAATATATGGAATATAAATGTCTCTTTTCTCAAAGGAGAACACAGGACACGTGATTTACAGGGTAGACATGTACTGTATGATGTAGCAGAAAAACACCCTAACAACCCTAACCCATTTTTGTCAGGTATTTTCAGCTATTCAACAGCAATGAAGCAAAACAAAATGGTAATTCAGTCTTATCATCAGATTCACTGCAAACCCAGTTTTTCCACAAATGTTATCTTTTCAGTTCTTTTGAACATTGTGCCAATCTAAGATCCAACCACCAGATGGCAGCAGGCACTCTGGCATTCAGTGCAGTGTTGCAGTATATCTCGCAGCCTGAAGTGTGTGTGTGTGTGTGTGTGTGTGTGTGTGTGTGTTGGAAACACTACAGCAGAACACAGGGATTACACAACACCAGTGTTGTTTGCTGCTCAGGAGGATGTCTGCGCCACAATTGTCAGCACGTCAGAAATTCCCAGCACCCTGCGAGCGCTCGTTCTTGCTGCAAACTGTCTGAAGAGATTACTAACAAGTCAGGAGGACAACAACGCACTTGGAAACTTTACATAGAACACTGTACGACACTAAAATTTTGCCAAGACTGTGGAAAACTACTGTATTATAACACTAAGGATCTGACGCTGGTAGTCTGTTATATTAACTAGAGTTGGGGAAGTAGAGTATATGACGGGGTCAGTGGGCTGCAGGTAGATAGATAAAATACTGCACAATCAAACTGTAAACCACAAACAAAAGCAGCCTGTGTTCTCAAAAGGATTACTGTGGAAATGTTTATTTCAGCACCACTAGAAAATAGCAAATAATTGATCTTACACACTATTCTGTAACCTACTGGTACATACAGTATTAAACCTTGACTACCACTCTTCTCGTATCTGTTTAGTGAAAATGCATATAAACATTATATGTACTGCAAAGTATGCATATACAAAATATGTTTTAAGTGTTAAGTTGTCATGTAATTGTTGATTTTGGAGAGATTTAAATATTATTTCCTTCCTCACTTGTCGTGTTTATAATATATTTATTGTGAAAATGTTTTCCTTTAACCGGACTTGGTTGAACCATTTTCTTTTTTTTTTGTGACGAGCCCAAGCAGGAAAACTGTAGCACGAAATTGTGATTGGTGCAAAAAAATGATGTTAAGTATGGAACATTTTTGTTTTAGAACCACTATAAAATTACTTTTATTCAGTATTTTTGGAGAGAAATCAATACCAAATGACCTTGTGTGGTGACATAGTATGGTGCTTTATTTCTCGTGTCTTTTCTTTACTTGAAAAAAAGATTTTCTTTGTATTTCTTTTTTTCTTTTTGTGTTCACATAACATAATGCCTGAATTGTATTGTTGGGATTTCTATTAAACCAACTGGATGACTTTTATTTGACCCATAACTGTCACTCATTGTACTTATACAAGATACAGTCAGTTGGAACAACTACTGAACATCCTTAGTCATCAGAAAGCTCTTTGGAGCACTTGGAAATGCACAAATCCAATCAATTAACTTCACCAGAGGGATTTGTAAAGACAAGTAATGTCAACGGTGTTTCTCGAAGTATCACTTAAATAGGAGGTGAAGAAGCTGAGGGCACGACAAGCCCAACACATCCCAAACAAACATAATTTAGCTTTGAGGTTTGAGTTTAAATTGTATCTGAAGTTATGTAAGAATCTGTAGATTTTGTAGATACTCCTACAAGATATCAGTAGGAGTATCATTCACCAAGTACTTGACACAGTTGACATTAACCTGTGGTGTAACGTGGCTTAGGATGGGGGGTTTAAAGGCATCCCCGCACCAATAGCATGTGATGGGTAATTACAGGGCGAGTCGGCCAGCATCCAATTAACAGCTCCTATTTAGTAATTAAGATCTGTTTTAAAGTGGACTTGAAGGGGTTTTCAGTAAGGTTCCTGTTTGATGTGGACTTCAGTAATAGCGACCAAACAGCTGCAGCTGGTGCAGTAACCAGCTAATATTTCTAAATATGAATGTTTTTCATTATATCCTATTAAACATCATTAATATCTGTTTGCGTAGCTGTAAAGTTGCCCAAGTGTCGATCGGTGAGCCGGCCATCTGGTGGTGAAGTAAAGCACGTGTGACATTCGGCACTTGACCAGTGTCTGAGGCACTGCAGCATTTTGTGGCTAAGCCTGCATTACCGGGCTCAATTATGAACCAGGCACGCAAGAGCTCGTAAGCACGCAACTCCATACTTTAGATCTGCTTTCATTGGGCACACCTAACCATCATCCACCTCATCAAATATCTGGCACTTTTGCTTTCTGGTCAAGTTACCTCCCTCTTCAACGACTTCAAGGTTCATATAAAAATACATAAATAGAATAGAAATACCACTTAAAGTAGATATTTTCCAGCAATATACATCTCCTTAAATAAGCTGTTGGTATTCGTCCTGACAAGAAAACTACTACTCTACGAAGACGTCATGTTTCGTCTCCCCATGGTGTTCATGTTCTTCTCCCTGTCTCCCCCTGTCCTGGGTGTTAATAATGTGGCAGAAGGTGCAGAAATGCTAGGAGGGGGGTGGCTTGAGTGGATCAGGAGAGGCAGGTTTGGTGAGGTAAAGTGGGGTTTACATCGACAGCTTTGGGGAGTGGAGGCTTATCTGGGTCAGAGAGCTTTACGACATAAGCAATTAGGGCTGCCCTCTCTTGTGTACGCTAGCAGGAGGGAGGCCTCCCGCCATTTAGATTAGCCGCCCTGCTAAGGCCAGGAGAGCTCTGCAGCTTCTGGATGGTGGAGAGAACCAGCTGGAGGGCGAGATGAGCAGGCAGTGGGGGGTTCCTAGAGAGAGACAGGGGGGAGGAAAGGGTGAGGGCAACGAGAACAAGGGGTCAAAATACAGACGTTGACCACATACAGGCCCTTCGGGGTCAGTGAATGGGTGAGAAATGAAGGAGTCAATGACCCATACTGATGAAAGGAATTTGCAAAATGAAGTTTGAGTACAAATGAATAGGTTGTTTGTCCACTGTAGCATGTTTAACAGCAGATTGAAGAGAAAAGGACTATAGAGGATGTTTATGCCACTCAGCTTAGCATCAGTGATTTCTTCTAATGAGCCACTTGACTGGAAGGATTTGCAAGTGATTAGGCTGAATGCTTTAGAGAAATGGTCGAAGTGATCTTTACATTTACTGAATAAATAGATTTGTAAACTGAAGTGTCTCAAAGGGGGTTTAGAATATATCAGAATACTGACATAGAAAAAGACTACAATTACATAAATCTCTTGCGATATGTCGCCCCAAAAATAAAAATATAAGTGAGTGGGCATGGAGGAATATTAATTTACACAATAATACATCGTTAAAACATGTTACTGCTCCTCCTTAAACTTTCCTGATGAGGTAAAGCACACATGCACAAATTGCTCATTTTGCCCAAAACCCAAACATATTACGATATTACAATTTATAATGATAAAAGCAGCAAACAGTCCCATTTAAGAAGAATGAAACAGTTGGTTGGTTGTTTGATATGTTTGCTTGATGTATGACTTAATTGATTGATTAAATTGTTGTCATATGAACAAAATTGCATAAAGTATGAGAACTGTAACTCCTTGTCTTATTCAAATTGTGTGGGTTGAAGTCCCAGTTAAGTACTGCAAGTTTCATTATCGATGAATTAGCCCATTATTAATTGCCTGCTCTAAAAATGTCCCAAAATACTAAAGAAAATGCCTTTCACAATTTCCCAGAGCCTGGTTTGACATCCTCAAATGTCTTGTTTTGTCCAACCAAAAGTAATAAAACCCTTTAAGGTTGAATTTATAATGATATAAAACAGAGAGAAGCAGTAAATCCTCACATTTTTAGAAGCTGGAACCACAGGATGTTTTTCATTTTAACTTGAAAAATTACTCACTCACCCTCACTAGTCTACAACGCCCTCTTATAGGAAGACACTCCACTTTGCTCCATCTTGCTTCTCTTCCTCATACATGTGATGTGTGTGATGTTACGTGTTAATTACATGCAGGTGTGTCAGCTGGGAACAGTCTTTCCTGGCGAGACGATCACAACAACAGATTGTAACCACACGCTGAGCACGTCTCTCTCTGAGATGCAGCCATCCGTTTCACTTAAACAAGTGAAGGCTTAACTGCCATCAATGCCAGCTTTGGGAGAAGTTTACCTGTCTGCTTACTGAAAAAAAGCCTCTCAAGCAAAGGGCACGCATATCACTCTGCCTCTAAACCTGGTGTTCTTGGACGCCCAGGCTGCCTGCACTTTAAATGTATCCCGCTAAAGCCAGACTATCCGTGCTGGAGGACAGAAGTAATGAGGCGTGACACTGCCCGGGGGAAAGAAAAGGAGGCCTAACAAATATAGGTAATCCTTCTCACCAAGCTAACGCCTCTTAGCCTCCCACCCCTTCTGTCACAAGAACCCAGCGGGAAAAGACACAATAGACATATAGACAGAAATACACACACACGTGAGTAATCATTAAAAGTCATCATTCTTACATATAAGTTATGTCAACAATATACTGTATGCACACAAACACCACAAAGTGAAGCACTAAAACATATGTCAGCTGTCGTGGCAACAGTGAGTTAATTCTGCATCGATCGATGCCCTAATACAAGGCTCATTTATTACAGTTATTCAGTAACAGATGATGGAGGCAATGATATCATTACTACAGTGTTTACACAACACAAACTCATTGTGTGCCAACAATGTCTCAAAGATTACCTGACGGATTTCAGTGACATCATGCCTTAAAGTAAAGAGAGTAAATCAAATATGGGTTTTCCTTACTCCCTACACTAATTTAAAAAATCTGTCAAAAGTGGCACTAAAGATCCAAGTAACCTGACTTTACTTTACAAGATGCAACTGTTTTGTTATCAGCAAACCTGGCTGACCACATATAGCAGCTGTAATACAGGAGATTAAGAGGGATTTCAATTTTAGTTGAGCTGTTGGACTTTGAACAAAATCAATATAAGCTAGTAGTGAGGGTGACTGTATTTGTTTTCACTAGTTTTTTGTGAATTTGATATAACCTCGTTGCAGGTGCATCTAAAACTCGACCTGTGTCCTACTTCCATGTATGTTTTCTAGGCTGGAAAAGCAACAAAATCTTGTATTCTCAAAAGAGTCAGTATGCATGCTAATAGTTGATTTTATTTACATACTTGTGTGAGTGAGTGTGTTAAAGAAATCCATATGGTTTGCAATTTATTGGAGTCTTATCACTTCCTGTTAGTACAAAAAATACAAAACGTTTATTGAAATATTGCACATTAACTGTAAAAGCAGTATACTATGAAAATGAGTATATAGTTCTTGTCTGCAAAAATGCTTCATTAACATTAGACAACCTAAATTCTACACAAAACTGCTTTGCTTGTTCAATATAGCTTTGCTTATATATATATATATATATATATATATATATATATATATATATACCAGCATACTTGGGCCATTGGGATTGGAAAGCTCACATACACGTGCAAAACTTCAATATTAAATACACAAGAATTAGTCAAAATGTGAGATGTGACAGACAACACTATGTAGAGACATCTCAACAACTGTAGTACAAATTATAACTCATTAAAAGCAGGTCAAATTATTATCCAAGTGTGAGGAGGGGCTAAAGAAGTTCAACATTAAAAATAACTGAACTTTAATTTGTTTCAGATAATACCCAATAAACAAAACCCACCCCAAGTGCAGTCAAGTATCTGATGTGTGACTGCTGGACCACAATGTGTTCATGTTTTGGTCCATGTTGAAGACGATCCTCTCATTAGTGAGTGAGTGCTGCTCAGGGGTGACACATGTTGACAGATGTCACTATAAATGTCACATGTTTTCAACCACGAGCCTCTAGAAAACATTATACAAAGACACTAACATAAGGGTTTGTGTCTCTCCCTTAGCCCACCCCCCTTTTCAGGACAACTTAGATGGCTTTAATATGCGCAATGGTCCACGTATTCATCCTAAACTGTTTAGTACAGGACTTCCCTATGAACCAAATAATTACAGACCAGTTCTGACACATTTACTTTTGTTTACTTGTAGTCGCTGACAATATCTATAAAAACTGCCTTCATTTTTACAGCAAGACTTATAGAACAAGCGTCACCGTTTATATTTGTTTTTCAAAATAAAGTAAACGTAAGTGCAAGTTCAGCCACAAAACAGGAAAAACCAGTACAAACTGTGTCATGCTTCAACAGGGAGAACGCAGGATTTCCAGTTGAGGGACTTCATGCAAGTAGTAAATGAACTTAATCATTTCTTCCCCCACCCTAAACAAAGAAACTGTAACATACTATACTGCACAGTATGCCCCAAATCCCTTCGAAAATCAAGTGGAAACACACCCCTCCGACACACCACGCTGCGCTTGGCAGGTCAAAAATTGTCCACATCAGTGGCACGCCAATGCACACATGTACGCCTATCCTACAATCCCATGTTCCCGCCTTCCCCTACAATTTCCCTCTAAAAGACAAATTATCCTGCCAGGGCTTCTTTCCACCTGACAGCTGAGCGGTCTTTCTGTCGAGGCCCTGACAGCATCAGCAGCACAGAGGGCGAGGCTGGGCCGGGCTGGGCCAACCAGAGAGGATCAGGGGAACGTAAGTCACCAAAGCAGGAATTAATGAGCATTATAGTATTAGGTAAGAATAAGTCCCACCTTAAATCCCTCAGGATTCCTAAACAACTCCAGTAACACCTGTTACATATGATGATGGAGGGAAGCAGAGGGAGAGGAGGGTTTTATGACGAAGCAAGACAGAGGGTGTGATATGAATATCAGGCAATATTCGCACTACGTTTGTCTTACATAAAATGACAAATAAAGCCTTGTCAACTTTTGTTTTACTTGTTTTTTTAACTCGGCACTGTATGTAGAAGCTGCTCTGGTTGTGTTGTTTCATGTCAGAAAGTCCGTTTAACTAAAACTAAAAATGAGAACAATAATCAGCGTTTTACTGAATAATTGAATGAACCCATAAGAGCAGCTGAAACCAATTAAAAAAATGCAGATAATAACAATATTATACAGATAGTAACAAGTCAGATATGCAGATATGAAAGTTTTCATGCTCCTGGTATTACTTTAATAAAGTCTACACAAGATTAAACCTGCAGTGCCATCAATCAAACTAAACCTGAGAGAACGTATGATTTATTTAACACTTACTGGACACATTAATTGAGGTGATGGCTGTCCAACAGAATTCATTTAAATCATCCAACATTTTTAAGTTTTTATTGAGTGTAATGTGCAGCAGGCCCTCGAAATCCCAACAAAACAGGGACAACGCATTTGATCTCATGTGATTCTTTCAAACAAACAACAACAACAACAACAACAACAGTCAAAGGGTTTCCAGGCTTTGTTTGGGCTGAACATCGAGTCTGAAAATGGTCCTATTTGTACTCTGTTATATCACCTTCTGTGCCGCCCAGACAGTCAGCTCTCAGTATTCAAAGCTCCATGGCCACAATCAGCAAACAAGAAAACAAATAATCCAGTGCTAGCAGTGATTTGCAGAGCTATTTTTTTAAAGGCTTAAATTAGAGTTTGCCAGCTAACCGTGAGCTTGCGGTAAGCTGATCCCTCAAACAGCGTACATGATACTGTCTGAGGGTGGTTCATTGTACTGCAGGGAACAACAACCCAATCCACCGGTTAAAGATACCTGGAAAGAACATCTCATTACACAAATAATCTCCAGACTTCTCACTTCACACCTTGAAGTGCAAAGGAGCTTGTTGCTCTGTCTCACTTATTAATTCTCGCAGAGGATTTCCCTGGAAATGTCACGATACCGGGCACAGTGACACAGCACTGCATAAGAGAAGTGAATCACGTCAGCTGCCGCAAGATCAGTGACTTTTAAGACATTTCCTTCTGGGCTCCTGGTACTTTTTGAAAGCCTAAAGGAGAAAATTGATCTCTAGAATATGCTTGTCATGACGTGATTATTTCCTGATCTACTAACTATTAGCTGTAAAACTCCTGGGAAGTCTGTTATTTCCTTATACACATCTTGAAATTCATAGAAAACCAGACCTGACTCATTTCAGGTCAATAACATTTATTAACAACATATTCCCTCGACCATAAGTGCTGACACTCTTATTTCTGACATAACTACGACTTCTTCCATAGCTACGGATTTACCGTGACGATAATTTGGTTAACATTAGCGTCAGTATTCTTTTAGTTTATTTAGTTAACCTCGTTATTTTGGTCAAGATATATATACAAATTGAGGCACAATACATTTATTACTTAAACTGCATATTTGCTGTGAGACCAGGGTTTAACGTAACACTAAACTGGTCACAGAAAAAGAAAAATAAGAGAAAATAAAAACAGATTGATTACACTTCATGCACTCTGTATATAGACAATACAGTGGAAGTAAAATAAAGTAAAATAGTTTGTTATCTGCAACAACTTTGATAACACTGGCGACAATTTTTGTTGAGTTAGGTCTGACAGCTGTTTTTAACTAATTTTTGGGTGCGGAATCCAAAACTGATCTCAGTTTTTCTCTATCACGTCAAGTTTTTGAACTATAGGATCCCCGTTTTCTTAATAAATATGAAAAATACTGTACTTAACAGATATGTGTGTGATAGTACTGACCTATTGGGAGCTGCACACACCTCTCACCGCACTGTCTCAATTGTGACTGCACAAACAAGTTGCCACGTAGCTGTAGATGAGTCCAATCGTAATCAGCTGGCAAGTCTTACTACAGCTAATCAGTGGAATTTTGCTTATCTGGAGGGTAAGCTGTGGAGAAAAAACTTGACGTGCTAGAAAAAAACTGACTGCAATTTTGGAATCAGCATGCCAATTTTAGTTTTAATCAGCATAAAAATCTAACTCAACAGAATTTTTTTTTCAAATTGTTCCCCAGTGTTATCAATTGATCATTAAAGTCATTTTTAAGCCAAAATTCAGCTTCTCAGAATGAATATTTTGCTAGTTTTAGTCGTGATAATGAGTAAATTTAATATCTCTGTGTTTTGGACTGCTGGTTTGAGAAAACTATTTGAATTTGAATACGTCAGCTTGGAGTCTGGGTGGGCATTTTTCACTATATTCTGACATTTCAGACACCAAACAATCCAAAGCAATCAGTAGATTCATTGACATAATCATTTGCAAAACTGGCTGTCACAACTGGACAAAATTAATAATTATATAAGTTATAAAAAAGCCAAAACTGCAAAATAGAAATTTCACAAGCTTTGCATTACCTCTCTTTGGGATCACAAAGTCTCTCAAAGTGTTTATTAGGCAGAAACTTATAATATACTACAACCAATAAAGCTTTTTAGATATTCACACGGGTTTAGCATTAATATAAATTAAAGAAATAGATACACATACACGTGTATGTGTATCTATTTCCTTATTTATATTAATGCTTTATATATATTCAAATATATAGCTGGAGATTTAATTTAAACCTCTATTTGGTTTTAAAATTTTAATGAAATCCCCCATCAGTGTTTGCAGTCCACATTTACTTTATATCACCTGTGTCTATTGAATCAAGAGATCTACCTCTGTCTCTCCTCCTCTCACCCAACAGCGGCCGATGGGGAAGCAGTTTTTGCTGTTTGTTTGGCGAGTGCCCCCGGCGTGGGCTGAGAGGTAAAGCTAACACACAGTATGTTGGGGACGAGGGGAGGGGAGGATGCAGGGGGATAGACCTGTCTGAGAGGATACCGCTATTGAGTTGCAAATGAGCTTGTAATTAGCCCTTACACATTTGCCTGGAGGGAATTAGTGTGTGTGTGTGTGTGTGTGTGTGTGTGTGTGTGTGCGTGTGTGTGTGTGTGTGTGTCATTGTGTGTTTTTTAACCCATTTTCCTTAGAATAGGGGTTGATGGTGATAAGCAGATAATACTAATTACTTCTCCTCCCAATTGCTTGTTAATTGTGCTTGGTGTGGATTTATACAGCATGGTAATACCCCCCATTCCACACACACACACACACACACACACACACACACACACACACACACACACACACTCATGCATGCATGCCCCCTGCTTTGCCTGTTGGCAAAATCAACAGGTCATTTTTTAAGCAGGAGGCTTCTATTTAAGCCACTAATTAATTATGCCAAGTGGGGTTCCACCATCTATGGATCCGGGCAATGAGGTGGTGTGTGTGTGTGTGTGTGTGTGTGTGTGTATTAATTTGTAGTCGCTAACAAGTTTAACACATTGTCCAGTCTGTTCTTGCATTAAAACACCATAGTGACCAAAACAGTGACCAAAAATATCTCCTGAGGACAAAATGTCTTTCTGTTTATAGTTTACTTCACATTACGGTGAAACCGGAAGTTTGATTTTGTAAAATGTAAAATCATCCTTTGTCAACCACTTGAGCCACAGAACAACATATCCAGCCATTTCCTTTACTCGTTTACCCTGACAGGAAGCCAGTAAGTATTGGGCAGGAGGCCCTGCACAGGTGTGAGTCTATCACGGGGTTAACACTGATAGAGCTGTGGAACAACTCAGGGACTGGATCCCCTGAGGTGTGCAAGACCAGACTTGTAACAGGCCAATAAGGCTTGTCCCATGTCAAATGAGGAAGACTCTGCAAGGTATAAATAATGGAAGATGGTTAATCTCCACTGTTTTTCTTATTAGCAGCCTATAAACCCGGAAGTTTTCCATGGATTTAGATTTGGTTGACCATTTGAGGTCAACTTCCTGACAGAAAACATGAAGATTTACCTGCAGCGTTGGTCTCTTTCATTTGACATCGGCTCAGTCTGGCCTTCAGATCTGGTGCTTTATGTCCTGTGGATGATTCACCACCTGAATTAGGATACAGCAAAAGACACGCTACGTCATCTACAAGCAATTATGGCTTTGAGTGTGTTTGGTCTGTTGAAGGTAACCTCAGAGAACAGGTAAACTCCACACAAAAACAGGTTCAAACCTTGCTGTGCAGTGAGCTGTTCATGACTTATCTTTAGCAGTGCTTCATTCTATGATGTGAAGAGATAAGATTTGAAAATCCTGAATGTTTCCCTTTAAGAGAGCTGCTGCTCAATTCCTCTCACCTGATCCTTTAAAGGATCCATGACACCTGATGAAAATCTTTGTAGCAGCTATTTAACATTAATTTAACATAGCAATTTTGGCTATGAATTTCAAAATAAAAGTCGGTGCGACATACAGGAAAAATATAGGTTACATATTTAATCACTAAAGCAGATTATTAATAATAATTGCCTAGAGGGTAGTAATTCCTTAATATATCGATAGCACAATCAATATGTACAGTATAATTAACCCCCCTGACCCCCCACCCCTCTACAAACACATACATCATCTGCTCATCCCATCACCATCTTATCATTCATCCTGTCCCAACGGCTTGGGAACGCTTAAGCAGATTTTGGTTCAGTCTGCCCTCAAAGTGTTAAACAGATTGGGTCGGGGGATTTCTTGTAATGAAGGTGAGTGTGTGTGCATGTGTGTGTGTGTGTGTGTGTGTGTGTGTGTGTGTGTGTGGAGGTGGTCAGTGGCGCGAAGTGTCTGAAACTTGGAGGGGTTAGATTAACTGTGAGCATGATCTTCATTGAGCTCATTTCTCCCCTTCTGTGCCAAAGAGTGTGACACACACACACACACACACACACACACACACACACACACACACACACACACGTACAATCACACACACCCCCCTTTCCATTAGCCCACCAATCCCACCTGGTATTTTAATCTAGATTTAGGATCTAACACGTATCAAATGATTGCCTACTGCTTATAAAGTAATTCTATACGCTTTCTATACCCTAAACTCTAACGAACAGCATCTCAGGAACAGATCCTCCATGACTGCTGCTGAAAGGATTAGTCGACTAGAGAGAGAATATTAACTTACGTCTATTCTGATAATTGATTAATTGCGTAAAGTAATTTATAAATATTTGCTCATTTCAGCTGCTCAAACGTGAAAATATTCTGCCTTTCTGTCTTATATTATAGTAAATTGAGTATCTTTGGGTTTTAGGCTGCTCGTTGGACAGTTATTTCTGGTAGATTTTACTGTTATATAAAGTTACAAACTTAATATATAATAAACTAAACAATGAGTAAAATCATTTTAAAAAGTCACGCAACATTTGAACATTTCATTAAAAGAATATCTGTTACATTCCTGACAAAATAAGTTTATGCAAACCTGACACTATAAATACAGATTTTCAAGCAACTATTAATCAAAATAAATCATAATTTAAATCTTATTTGTAACTGTTTTGGGTCCTTTCTAAAACTGTGGTGTCATAATTGGTGATTAAGCTGTCAAACGAAGCCTCAGTCAAAATTACAATGTTGAGGAAAAAAAATTTGGGGGTAAAAGTTGCTTTATAAAACCGGACAAACATTTTAATTGCTTAATTAATAATTTATTAATTTATTTTCTTACACATGCAGTGTATCCATTCAGGAACAAAACTTGATATGTAGCATCTTTCAATGTTTCATCAGTAAATATTATCCTGACAAACACAACTAATTTGCGAGAAAAGGTATTGAGATGACGTCTAACTTACATGGACTTCACATTTTAATATCAACATTGATCAGACTCATGTAGTCCACAGTTCATTTCCATTTAAACTGAATTACTTCTGCAAGTCTATGTGTGCATTAGTAGACAATCATTTGCATCTACTATTGAATTGGGACTCCAGATATTCATATATCAGTGCTGAGTGTCTGGCAGCCTCGTATCTGTATTCTAGACAGATTTGTACATTTTAAGCCACTTCACCTTATTTTAAACCAGATGATCCTTCACCTGACTGCAACCTTTATGAAAAGCCTCATATTCACTCCAGGCACTAATCTATGCCTGCCTTCAGAGGCGTTTATTGTAGGCTTGAAGTGAAATTGTAAATATGTATAACTATAAACATTCTTTATTCAGGCTTTGTTCCACTGATTTCTGGCAAAAGTGACATAAATATTTTCCCTCTAGGCAATGATGAGCACATGAAGTGCAGCATGTTTGTATTATAGTTGACAGATGCTTACAGGATCCTTAACCTGATTAATAAGAAAATTATCCTAAGACTGATTAATGAGCTACTGAGATTAGAAGGACTGAACCAAGCAGCAGATCATTAATTCCGTGTCCTGGAGTTGCTCTCGATGTCTAGAGGCGTGTTCATTATGTCTTGTCGTGGGGAGAGGTCGCTGAGGATAGTCTATAGGTGTAACAATGTCTGTTTTAATTACATGGGTATTATCTGGTCGGGGATCTCTACAGCTTTGTGTCCCGACACGTCCTCTCGGCCAAATGTCGAGGCACATGGGATACCGATTTTCATGAGCACCGTGATTTAATCGTGCCATCCAAGTGTGTGGAAGAATTACTGCAACTTATTCACTCATTTATATAAAGGCAAAAACGACCTAATTTCTTGGCATTTTCTTCTTCTGCTGCTGTTAAAAAACTGAGTTGATTTCTGTTCTCACTCCATATTTACTCCCCTCATCATCTGCTCCTGAGGCAGGGCTCCATCTCCAGATCGGACCTATTAAATAACCTATCGTCGCTTGTTTGCTCTCTGCAGTCATCCTGGCAGTCAATGTATCCTCAGGCTAAGCCAAACAAGCTGATCAGCCAGTCACCTCTGTACACACTACCCCCCACTAAGAGGCTAATGGCCGGGACGTATAATCCTTCTCAAAACAACCACAGAGATGCTAATTGTATCTAGCTATAAATACAGTTTGACTCCTTGTCCTCTTTCTTTATTCGGCTCTCTGGAAACCTGGAGCCGCCGCCGCGCGCACCGGCTTCTCTGAAACATTTGCCCAAATACCAGGAAAGACTCGGTGGCATCAGGGCGGCAGCAGATAGATGCTGCAAGTGTCATTAAACTCGCCATCATCTCAAAAGCGCACGGAGCTTTACGCACGGTTGGATACACCATCTCATGCGTCTCCTGAACATTTCCTAACTTCTTCGGTGAGCTACTGAGAAGCAACTCGCCGAGATGTTCCCACTGCCGATGTTCACACCGGACCAGGTCGCTCGGGTGTGCGAGAACCTGGAGGAGACCGGGGACATCGAGCGCCTCGGCAGGTTCCTCTGGTCCCTGCCAGCCGCCGTCCCTGGCTCCGCCGGGGAAGCCCTGAACCGACACGAGTCCGTGATGCGAGCGAGAGCGCTGGTCGCCTTCCACGGCGGAAACTTTGATGCTCTTTACCAGATCCTCCAGAACCACCGGTTTACGCGCGAATCGCACGCCAAGCTTCAAGACCTGTGGCTGGACGCGCATTACCGAGAGGCGGAGAGGCTCCGGGGGCGGCCCCTGGGCCCGGTGGAGAAGTACCGGATCCGCAAGAAGTTCCCCCTGCCCCGCACTATCTGGGACGGCGAGCAGAAGACGCATTGCTTTAAGGTAAACACCATGCAGCGATACACGTTGTAGAGTTATAATTTAATGAATGTAGTGGGACCCCGGTACAACCCACGTGTCCCCCCCGTGTTTGGGCGCAAATTGAATTGATCAGCCGCTGTTCCGGACCTCATGTTATTATACCTGTCATAACATATACTCATTATATGAAATAGCATCTTAACATTGGAAACTACAGGTGCTCTCTTGTGCTTTTTAACCTGACGCTGCTGCACAAAGCAGCCTGGTCTTTGAGCTCTTAAGATGATAAAGATCAGAGCTGGTTATCCCTCTGCCTTCTGCCGTGAAGTCTACTGAACTACTTCAGACACAGTGGAACTGATGCAAGATCAGAGATCTCATATACGTTTTCTGACCAGGATGCTCATGCTTTGAGATCAGACAAATTGATTATGGCTCCTAAACTAATCATTTTACCACTGATTCTTGTGGAACTTGTGAATGCATCATGTTAATATTACTGATGTTCTTCTCACATTTGTCTCATGTATGATATATGGCTTATACTCCTAATTTCTTCTTAACTTATTTATGTGTGTGTGTCTAATGTGTTATTGTGTTAAAATGGTTCCTTCAGCATCGTTTTTTCTCTCATCTTTTTATATTCCATTTGCTGTGTGCAGCTGCCATAGACAGATTTCCCCACAGGGTTTATTGTTTATTTATTATTCTTTAATTAGCACCTACTCCTTTCAAATATGAACACCACTTTACAACTGTTATGAGCACAGGCCTGCAGGAGTCTAAATGAGCCATCTATCAGCTATCCTGGAGCCAATATAGAGACATTCATTCCATCATCTGCAGACTCCTTTTGTTAGAAACCACTAATGTCCTGATGTGCAGAGCATCTTGAGCACCATATCGTGTATTCAAAACATACAGAAACATTTTAATTTTTCAGTGTCATGGGAGCATACCCTTATTTCTTAAATTTCACAAGAGAGGAATGAGCTACAGACCCAGAAGAAAAAAAGTGGCCTCTTACAGGATTCACAGGTTAAGTTGGTAAAATAGTGCATGTTAGAAAGCAACAGAAGCATGCACCATGCCTCTTTATGTGTGTGTGATCTCCCTCATGTGGCAGGGTGACTATTGTTCATAAATGTAGTTAATCTTTAATTCCAAACCTCAGGAGAGATAGTCTCTCCAACAGCCTATTAAGCCCCTTAACATGATCCCATTTAGTGGATATACATTGTTATGTATACTTCTAATGTAGATTGTAATCATCTATTTATAAATCCAGACTAATACGATTATACTGAGCATCATATGAGAGTGATGAGATTATTGTGGTTTAATAGGATGATATCAAAACACCATATGGTGTCTTTTCAAAGTGCTATGCTTCAAGTTTTATTGCTCAAAATGTGCAATTCCATGCTAATAAATTGTACTTAGTACCATCTACTTAACATGCATTAGGATAGTTGAATGAAGAACAGCCGCCTAAATATTCCATACATTTCTATGTGTTCTCCAGGAAAGAACTCGCAGTTTGTTGAGAGAGTGGTACCTCCAAGACCCCTACCCCAACCCATCCAGGAAACGCCACTTGGCCCAGGCCACGGGACTCACACCCACACAGGTCGGCAACTGGTTCAAGAACCGCCGCCAAAGAGACCGCGCTGCATCCGCAAAGAACAGGTATGTGAGCAATGTTTATGCTGATTACGAATAAAAAGGAGGAAAGGGGCAGAAAATCAGCTGTTATAGACTCAATTTGTGTTTTGTCTGAGAAGCAGAACTCCTCTAAAGAAAATGTGAAAAGGTCAGTTGGCCTTTAGCAGTTCTGTTAAAAGGCAAACAACTGATATTATGAGGAAATAATGAGGAAAAATGCAAATGTATGTCTCTGCCTGAAGAGCAGCTCTGCCACACTGTTATAAAAATAATCCAGTATGGGACCTCACTCTCATCTCTGCCTCTACCCAGAATGCAGCAGGATCCTTCCCTCCTGCCCTCTGAGAGCTCACCTGACGGCTCCCTTCAGGAGCGCCGCCATCACCCCCACTTGTTGCCTGGCTCCCCTCGCCACCTGGGCAGCCCGGAGGCCAGCGACTGCAGCACAGAGAACGAGCGCAGAGGAACGGGAGCCTCCACCCCGGAGATCTCTGTCAGCAGCGACAGCGAGTTCGAGTCTTGAGATGATGGACTTCTTTTCACGGACAGACTCTCGTTGCCCTGCAGAGGCGAGAGCAGCATCCGTCATCAGACTCAGACGTATGTAAAAGACATTTGAACTGTCTGTGGACATACTGGATGTGTTCTCAGTGGGAAGATGAGGCCACTTGATGTGGCTGTGAGTGGACATTGTAAGAGAATGATATGCTAATACAACATGCACTTAAAAAAGCACCATGGCACATGACCTTGACTGTTGTATGAATTAGTTTACAGCTGACAATGACTCAGCACTGTTATTAGACAAACGTAGATCGGGTCCTTCTACATATGCAACAGTGTTTTTCAACGATCAGACAAAGTATTTATAGAAATAATGCCAATGGTCTTTAGACAATGTGAATATTAATATTAAGTTTTGATACAGGTTTCAGTAAATATTTTGGGATAGATGATTTTCTAATAGTTATTATCTAATCTACATGATTCATTTGTATGGAAATTGTGAGCACACAATGAACAATGCCTTGAGTAGGCTATTAATATATGTAACTACATTTACATGCACATTGCTACCTGGATTATCTTGGAACTGTGGAAAGAGTCAGGCAAACAATTTAATTGGTTTATTTCAAACACATAAGGTCTAAAGGTTAAAACATAACCTAGATTTTTGCTCAGTTATTTGATCATGTGCCATCAACAGTGGCACTTTGCCCATGCAGCAAAATGGTTATAAACCAAAAAGCAATGAAGCAAATGAACATAAAAACAGAAGAGTTCTTGTAGGGAAACCATGTAAACATTAATGTTGTTAATCAGAGTAATCAGGTTATAATGTGCATGTAAACAAATTGACTGACGAATTAAACACATTTCACTGCCTTAAAAAGGAACTAAGGGCATCACTCTTTTACAGTGCTTCAACAAATAATAGCATAAATTTAGACAGACTTTATGTAATGTATGATGCACATGTGCTGCTAAAATACAAAGCATTTTGTTACCAGCTGTGTTTTACCTGTTCACTTCTCTTTTGGTTACTGTTTGAAATGCGTAGGGCCTTTTTTAAACGCTCCTGAGCTGCTCTGATGATGAATCCCTGCAGGAGCTGAAACAGAGAAGTTGAAACAGCGAGAATGTAAAGCACTAATCGGTCTTAACTCAATGTGCCTATTACATTTGAGAACAGTGAGACCTCGTCGGAGATGATTGTGTCCTCGCGCCAGAACGTCACACTCAAAGGCCTACTGTTTGCTGTCTTTCTTACAACCATCATCATAACTCATTACTGCATTTGAATGAAAATATGTATTTTGTAAATGTTTTATGTAAATAAATGAACCTATTTTTATCCAAAGTTATACTGACTCAGTGTGTTGTTCTCTTTTTGCCACTTCCACATAGTGTAGAAAAGAACAATACTACATTAATTTATGCAACAGTCCAATTTTCAGGTTTGAACATGTTTCATATCTTATCAATTTAAGCTTATTTGGGCGCCAAACACCATTAATATTATTTTTGTAGCTCATTATCATTGAAATACCTTAATTAAATTGCTTTGCATTTCACTGGAAAGGTGTTTTTGTTAATTTAGGATCTGAGATTAAGTGTAAATTCTTACACAAACCAAAAAGATTCTGTCTAAAATATTGTCACTAAGTCCACTGAAGGTATGGGAGGACAATGAGGGAACACAATCTGTGCTAATTCAGATCAAAATAAAACACTGGACTCACCCAACAATTAAGTTAAAACGATGGGAAACGATCATTTTTCACCCAGGCTGCATAGCTTTCTTAGCCTCGTCTAATTCTACTTTATCTGACTGTCTTGTTGGTTAGTAATAGCAGCCTCCGTATGGCTATAAAACATTTTTGTATAATGTAGCCACAGAAGAATGCCCCCAAATCAAGTTGAAAAGTATGACTGCCACCATGTATTGCTCCATCTACATTTAATAACACAAACAGTGACAAAAGCAGAGCTACAATTGATGGAGTTGATTTATTTTGTGAATGAAAACAGAGATGGATATGTTATGTTTGATCTGCCAGAGAGTGATATGTCCTCCCGCTGTGGGAATTGTCTCAGGAGCTGAGCGCAGACAAAATCAGTGAATAAACTGTATTCTAGTCTTTCTCTTGCTCACTACATCAGAAAATGACACACATTATGTCAGACGTTTTCTGTCTTGGTCCTCTGACATTTCACCATTGTTCCCAAATGAGTCAAATTCATGAAACTCTCTCACATTTTATTAAAGCAGGAGAAACACAGGCGTAACTAATAACATTAATGGTTAAATGTTAGTGGTTACACCCCTGTTAGCAAGTGGCAAAATGGTCTATTCAAGTTAGCTAAGTTTCACTCCACATTTGCCCTTGTCACCTTATAAAGTTGATATGGCCCACAAGTTAGCGAACTATTAACACATCCAGCAGACACAGATCAACATAGAAAACACAGAAACATATCTGGCTCCTTTGCTGCTAAATGCTCCACTATGTTAGCAGCTAGCTAGTTGCTAACGTTGTCTGTTGTAGAGTAGCTATGTAGAGTACAGTAACAGTACTTTGAAAACCTCAGAGGTTGTTTCACAATACTTACCAACATTTTGAGGACGTTTCCAGTTTCCCAGAATAGTCTTCTACCCAGCTTGAACGAAAAAAATTGTTTCTGCTATGCAATGAAGAAGATTTTCAACACTGTTGAGGAGTTGCAACTGTTTACCAAACAAAACAAAGATGGCGGCCAGAAGTGAGTCTTTTTGCTTGGTAGCCAAAAGGCAGAAAATTATGAAGGGTAAGTTACAAAAGTGAATTGATAAAAATGGAAGTGATGTAAATGCATGCGCTATTGTAATTAGATTACATTACTTTTGTAATTTGATTACTTTTCAATTAATAAAAATATATTAGATAAAATATTTAAATTTTTCTGAAGTAATTTGTTTTTTATGTGATCTGTTTACCTTGGTAATTTAATTACTCTTGTAATCTGATTACTTTTATAATTGGGTTACTTTTGAAAGACATTTTTAAATGTAACTAGATTATAAAACTTTTAATGTAACTCTTCTAATTGGGTTACTTTTGTAACGTTGATCATTTGGTAACTTTTGTAATTTGATTACTCTTGTAATAAAATTACTTTTTAAATTTGATTGCTTTTGTTATCGAATTTTTTTGATAATTTGATAACTGATGAATTGACACATTTTGTAATTGGATTACCTTTGTAATCTGATTACATTTGTAATTTGATTACTCTTTCCTTAAAAAAAAGGTGAAGTGTAAGTCTCCCTCCTCCCTGGCCACAAAAAAAAATGGGCGTCTTCACATTCAGTAGTCCCTCCCACGTTTGAAGGAGTAGCAAGAAGACTTCTGCTTACCTGTCAGTCGCAGTCACGGCTAAATTCATGTGTAATAATCTTGAATTGGTTATTTGTTAGCCAGACCCCTGTCCTGACAGGAGGGAGTATCTTGAGCTGTTTACAGTACTTGTTTAAGCATGGACAGCGACGGAAGAAAAGTGGTGGTCTGTGACAATGGGACAGGGGTAAGTCAAGTGTCTATTTTGTACCATACAGTAGCTCAGCCTACTAAAAAACTTGTGGTTAGCTTGGATTCAAAGTGTTTTTGATGCAAACAGGTGTGTTAAATATCTGTGTTTTATTTTAAAGCAGCTGTTCTGACAAGGTAAGGTTTGCTTCTGGATCATGTAGTGGTTCACATCTGAAGGGTGTGAATGCGTAGCGCATACTGCAGCCTGATTCCAACATCTGTCTGGACTTGTCACTCTGCCTCTGATGTGCACACACAGCCATAAATGGTTGTGATGCTCTGAACTGAGCAGCAATTGGATGACAAGCAGGAAGAGGGATTTGAGCTACTAAAATGATACTGTATTGTGGCATGTAAATGTTGATATCCAGGCATTGCAGTTAAGACAAATATGAGTTATACCTGCAGCCAACAGCTTGTATCCTAGTTTTGCCTCTGCTTGGAATGTATTGCATCCCTCCAGGCTAAGGAATGTGTCTATGGCCACAAAAACGTGTTGAGACACTGCAGTATGAGGTGTAGTCATGGCAGGCAGAGAAGCAGATAGTCTGTAGTGAACAGCAGGCCATTTAAAAGCAATGCAACATTTTTATTTCCCTGTGCTTGTCAGATGAATCATTCCACATGCTTTTACAAATGTAATGACATTGAAATTGCGTTGTCTGATAAATAACAGACAGTCTGGTAAATGCATCATGAGAATATCCTCTGGGACAGTTTCCTGGGTACAGATTAAGACTAGTGCCAGATTATGCTGAATTGATCTGATTTATGAATGGAAATTATAGACAAAAAAAGCTTATTGTGGGAATTAATGTGTAGCATCGATTCAGGGCTGTACAAACAAACTTTCAGTTTCAGTCAACATACAAAAACGAGAACTTTAATTCACACACACACACACACACACAAAATGAAAATATTTTATTCTCACATCCCTCCACAGTTTGTCAAGTGTGGCTTTGCTGGATCCAACTTCCCCGACCACATCTTCCCCGCCATGGTGGGTCGACCAATCATACGATCGACCACCAAAGTTGGCAACATTGAGATAAAGGTGAGGTTACGACTTCCTCTTTCACTGAACCTGGCAGCATTTGGGTTGTGATCAGGGACAATTCAATAGAATAAAACATGAAAAGTCTGTAAACCTTTCTAATTTCATGTCTTCTTTCATTTTTTTCCCATCCAATCTGATGTAACTGGTTTTGACTTGAGATAAACGCAGCAACAGAAACCTGGATTCACTAACAGACCTTAATAACAAAAAACGGTATCTATATGTAGTTGTATTCTACTCAAAGCTAAGGTAATGACTGTCTGGTAAGTCTAGACGCACACTGTGAGACTTTTCCAGCTAATTAAACACCTGACCGACCTGTTCTCCTCCAGCGCTTCTTATCTCTCAGCTCATACGTTTTAAAGTGTCTTAGTACTGTACACCTGTTAGCTTCCTAAGACACGGTTAAGTTCATATGTTCGTGTAACCTGAGGTTATGCAGATCGTTCAGACCTTTACCCTTGTAATCCTCGCTTGACTGCACACAGACAGGATATAGAGCAGGAGAGCAAAGGCCACAAAAAATACATTGCGATGGTAAGTTTACCATTTAGCCAGTTTACCATTTAGCCCCTTTGTGAAGATAATTTTTTGGAAATGTTTGCCTTTATTTCATAATCAACAGCAGAGTCAAGACATCAGAGTTCCCAAGATAATTGTCTTTCTTTTTTCCCCCAAGTAAGATATGTTGAAACCTCAATCATTTTTGAGTACTGACCAAAATGTCTGTAGCATCGAGTATCAAAAGTTGTCATTTAGTCGGATTAGTCTGGTTATTCTTTCATATATTACTTATATACATTATTATAAGTTCTTGTAAGAATGATTGAATCAAAAGATATATACATAGAGAGAATTCTAAACACTGATGTATACATTAAACTAAAGTATTGTAAAAGTACTGTGCCAAAATTCAAGTATCGTATTGGCACTGGTATTGAAATGACACTCCTCCTTTTTGATTTTTAGTCATATTGAAAGAAAGGGTATGCTTTAAACTTCCGAAAAACATTTCCAGTCCTAATCCTGTATTTATACAAAGATCTACATCTTATAGTCGGCCTCTACTCAGGTTAATCTCCTCCTGCTCTCTTCCATCAGGACCTGATGGTGGGTGATGAGGCCAGCGAGTGTCGCTCCATGCTGGAGGTGTCCTACCCTATGGAGAACGGTATGGTGCGCTCTTGGGACGACATGCTCCACCTGTGGGACTACACCTTCGGCCCCGACCGCCTGAACATCGACCCGTCAGAATGCAAGGTAGAACATGGCTGGGCAGATGTTGTCGTTTCACCAAATGTTGTATGCTATTTGTATTTTGTTAGGTGCACATAAGAAGAGACAAGTTGCAGGAGTTGCACAGTGTAAACCTTTCAAAATAAAGCTCAGCGACATATATAATTATTGTAACATCATGTGACGTAACAAAATAAAATTCATAAAATACTAAAATGTTCTGTATTCCAGCAATAATATAAAAATATAAACTTTTATACTATGCATGGAAAAATAACACTACACATAGAAAGCTTTTAAAGCATTCACTTAGTTTGCATTTAATTTGTACTTCTTCGAGATCCTGCTCACTGAGCCGCCCATGAACCCCACCAAGAACCGGGAGAAGATCACAGAGGTCATGTTTGAGAAGTACCAGTTCCACGGCATTTATGTGGCAATTCAGGCTGTGCTCACTCTGTATGCTCAGGGTAAGATCTCAAAACATCAGCAGTAAATGAATATGTAACGGGTTAAAAACACAAGAAATCAAGCTGTTAACTTCTCTTTCCTGTTCAGTCTGACCTCCAGGATGGATTCACTGATTGTTGGAAATGATCATAAAATACTCTTTTGGGAATCGATCCTGTCTACAGGTTTGCTGACCGGTGTGGTCGTTGACTCGGGGGATGGTGTCACCCACATCTGTCCGGTGTATGAGGGCTTTTCTTTACCCCACCTCACACGCAGGCTGGACATCGCAGGACGTGACATCACACGCTACCTCATTAAGGTGAGCCGGGAGATGCCTGGTTCAGTGTTTTGGATCAAGGGTCTCAATATTGCATATGAGGAAAATTAGACAAAGTGAGAAAACACACCTTTTCTCTTCCCGCCATCAGCTCCTGCTCCTCCGCGGTTACGCCTTCAACCACACGGCCGACTTTGAGACAGTGCGCATGTTGAAGGAGAAGCTCTGCTACGTGGGATACAACATCGAGCAGGAGCAGCGCCTGGCCACAGAGACCACCTACCTGGTGGAGTCGTTCACGGTGCGTTGAAGAACAAAATCCCAGGGTAGCATTTTTAGTTTTAGTCTAGATGAAGTAACGGTTTGACATTTTGGGAAATTCACTTTCTTTCTGAGAGTTAGATGAGAAGATTGATACCACTCTCGTGTCTAAATATGAAGCTAAAGAAAGCAGTCGGTTAGCCTAGCTTAGCATAAAGACAGGAAACAGCTAGCCTGGCCTGGTGTTTTGTATGAAATACCACAACGGTGACTGTTAAATAGCAAAGATGGCTCCAAAAAGCGAAGATGTTCTGATTTTTCTTAACTGGTTCTTCCGTCTGGTGCAGCTCCCTGACGGGCGGCAGGTGAAGGTGGGTGGAGAGAGGTTTGGGGCCCCTGAAGCTCTCTTCCAGCCTCATCTCATCAACGTGGAGGGAGCAGGAGTGGCTGAGCTGCTGTTTAACACCATCCAGGCTGCAGACATCGACCTCAGGTCAGAGTCTCCCCACTGCCGTCTTTACTAATGACTGTAAAAAGACATAATGCAGAAGATAAACAGGGCATGTGGACAAACAGCACACATCATTTTCCCCGTCTACCATCTGTTTGTCTGTGCAGGGCAGACTTCTATAAGCACATCGTTCTGTCGGGAGGGACCACCATGTACCCCGGCCTTCCATCCAGACTAGAAAGAGAGATCAAGCAGCTCTACCTGGAGAGGGTGCTGGACGGAGACGCTCAGAAACTAACAGTAAGAACTTTAATGTCCACGGCATATCTGCTTTACTGGAGAATGATGCAGTGGGGTTTAATCTACCGTGTTTTAATGACCTCTCCTCTCTTTTCTTCACCCGTGTAGAAGTTTAAGATCCGCATCGAGGACCCTCCCAGGCGTAAACACATGGTGTTCCTGGGCGGCGCGGTGCTGGCCAACATCATGAAAGACAAGGACTCCTTCTGGCTGAGCAGGGCGGAGTACGAGGAAAAGGGCCTGGGAGTGCTGCAGAAACTGGGAGGTGGAGTCAGATAAAAAATAAAACAACGTCACCTAAATATTTCAATTTTTACATCAACCTATCACCTCTCATGGCCTGGCATGCTGGATGAAAAAGTTTGTATTTTTTTCAATTAATCAACTGACAAAATATTGACAACAATTTTGATAGTCGATTCATTGGCATTTATCAAACTAAAACGCCAAACATTCTCTGGTTCCAGCTTCTCAAATGTGAATATTTGCTGGTTTTCTCTGTTTATATCATTGTTAAGGGAACATATTTGGGTTTTGGACTGTTTTGGACAAAAGAAGCAATTTGAAAAAAAATATTTTCACCATCAATGACATTTTATAGACAATTACTTTACAGATTAATTGTTACAACAAATAATTGTTAGTTGCAGCTTTAATCCCTGCTGAGGTTAAGTTTTATAACAGAAAAACAATATCAGAATGTCCCATATTGTGCCCAGAGCTCCTGGGACTTTGTAAAAGGCTACTGGAAACAGGGGAAAGTTATGTTAATGTATGTTTTCTGACTGATGTAGAACATGTGAAATGTTTAAAATGGTAAATAATCATAAACCTTTAATTGTTATTTCTCAAAAGATTATAAAGAATGCAAATTCTTAACCTTGCATTTGGGAAATATCAGTCCTAATACCTTATTAGGCAAATGTATCAGGATTTCTAACAGTGTCATCTTTCTAAGATGCTAATTAAGTGTAAAAAGTGAGCAAGTGCTAATTTGTTAATAGCTGAAATCAAGTACAAAAATATAAAATCTCATTATAAACCTCACACCTTGAATAAATAACACATTTGAGGGTTTCTGGTAGTTAAACAGCAGTGGAGTAAACTGGTGTTGTTGTCTGCTGCCCTCTGGTGGTCGAGTTTGTTTAAGACATCAAATCACAACATTCACAATCCCATTACAGCACAAAACTGGATGTGACAACGTTGTGAACAGATATGGCAATTTTTATTGCGATACTGAGTTACCTGACAAAATACAGTAATGTGTTTTTACACTGAAAAGAAATAGTGAGCTCTCACAATGAACACATGCTTCACGCACACACGCACCACATTCGCAGAACCTTCACGTTAAATGAAAAAAAAAGCATGCAATAATGTTCAAAACACATCATCGTTCTCAAAATGAACCTCCTCAGCTGATTAAAAACTCCAGATATGTTGAAAATCCATACTTTTGATATCTACCCAACAAATTGAACAATTAAAAGTTAGTTTTAAATACACAAATATGATAATCCATAATGACACTGAGTTGAACAGTCAGTTGAAAGTGATGACTTGCAGCAGGAGTCACCAGCAGCTGGTGACTTTTTACATTTACATTCAACCAGGCACCATGAGGTCCTGGTTTATTGGTCAGACTGTCCTCTCAGTCCGGGTCATAACGCAGTGTTATTTTACAGCGCGGCCAAGAGAAACAGTAGAACTCAAAAGCAGTGGATTGAAACGTGAAATGAATGCAGTTGAAGATTTTAATACATTCGCAAGTCATTCAGTAGATCTGTTGCAGGTCGTCTCGGTGTGTCGATGTGTTGCTTCTTTTTTTTTTTCTCACATGGTTTTAAAAACAGAGAGCTGATGCTTTTCTATCACTTCCCTCCTACTCGCTCATTACTCCACCTGCCAAAAACACTTAATAGAATACGCGAGCAAGAAGGAGAGTCTGCGCTTTTTCTCAAAAAGCAAAAATAAAATAGTCTCTGTGGGTGATTCTAAAAATAAACAGCTGATTTAAAGCTTCCCTGGAGCTTGTAAACCTGATTTCTTTCAAAGTAAACACCTGTTGTATCACAAAATGGCCTCTCTTTATCTGTTTTTTCTTTTGTCACTTTGGTATTGAGGTTTGGTCTTGGCTATAACACATCTCACCTTTTTTGTCAAACTGTATTCCAGGGGGGGCACAGAAAGGTTTGTATCCCCAAACCCTTTAACAACATGGTTCCATCCAAAGATCTGCAGACTTTTACACATAAAAGTGAAGTAATAAAACATCCAAGTGTCTTTTAGATTTTGCCCAGAACTATACAGTGAAAGGGTTACATCACCACGGTGGACAATTTGCCTTCTCGTGCGCATACAGGAAGTGATTTAGTTTCCAGGCAACAGTAGTCTCACAGAATTTGTCTTTGGATTTGAGCCTCCTCATGTTTTAATGATGTAATCCCGTCATGGTATAACTCTGGGTTCATGTTTCAAATAACAACCAAATCCATTTATTACACATTTTCCATGTCACAAATAGTACACTCCTTTACACCAGCAGCCACACTGAGTGGTACATAGTACAACTTTTGGCAACAGTCCCTATGTTGGTCCTGCTCTGCTCTGCATGTTGGTCCATTTAGGGAAGAGTTTACCGTTTAAGGTCTGCTCCTAGTCGGGAGAAGGGCTGTAGTTTTTCACAACAAGTCCTGACCCACGACGAGACACAACACACCGCCGGAGAGAAAGAGACAGAACAAGAGAGAGAAAGAGAGAGAAAGCGAGAGCAACCATCCATCTCCTCCTCCTCCTCCTCTTCCTCCTCCCTCCTTCCTCCATTCCTCCCACTCACTCCTCACACACCGACTCGCTCAGGTCCACGGCGCCACCTCTGGTGAGCCGCCGCATCTTGCTGAAGTCGTGGTCGGTCCTCAGGTAGGAGAGCGAGGGGCCTCCCTCGCTGTGGCTGGCCAGGTCCTGGGGCTGGGCCTGAGGCGGCAGGGCCCTCATCTCACCGCCGCTGCGCCAGTACAGGGTGTATTGCTGCGGGTCGGACACTCCGAAGGTGGCGGCGCACAGCTGCGCCAGGGCCTGGCTGGTCTCCCCGGCTCTCCACTGCAACGTCCGCACGGCGCTCCGCTCCCCGTCCTGGAACAGTATCCGAACGCACCTCTGGAGGGAGGGAGGGAGGGAGGAGGGGAAGAGATAGAGAGAAAAAAAGAGTGAAAATATACTGTATTCATGCAAAACAGAGGTCAAGAGGCTTATGGAGTGAGGGCAAAAGAGGGGGAGGAGAGAGTGATGGAGCCAGAGGAGGAGTGAGAGCTGTGCGAGCACACAGGCTCATAATCCACTACAATAAATAAATGAGCCAAAATGATGATCAGAAAAGAAATACTCTCTCAAACAAAGCTTCTACTTCCCACACACACAACCAGCAGGTCCAAGAGCTTCATAGGAAAACCGTCTTCGTGAAATTGCTCTTTTCTCTGTTGCATGTTACAGCTTCATTGACAAACTCCCAGTATCAATCCACTACAGCATGTCCACGTCCAAACTGATCAAATAATAATCCATTAAGCTCGCTCTACCTTCTGGTGGAGTTTTCCCTCTGCACTTCAAAAACAGAAACTTTTTGACATTTTCAAAAGAACAAAAAGCGATCAAACACACAACTAACGACTCTGTCTCAACAATTGCCACTCTTCAAACACTTACCAGCAATTGTGCCGTACCTAAGCTATTATATAATGTCAGATTCAACCACCTACAGACGCCCTCACAACTCTCTTTAAAACACACACACACAATGAAAACATACTGAACATAATCCTTTTAGCAAACATCCAACCTCGAGAAACCAGTGACAATCCTCTTCTCTGCCACACACAAACACACACACCACACATCCTACCTGCACACACAACTACCCCCCCAACACACACACACACACACACATACACACACAAACAGATGGACAAGTGGCTAAATATGCTCAAAACAAAAAAAAAGAAAAAGAAAAACACACATCAGCAATTACAATCAACAGGTCTGCCATCATCAAAACTTACAGAGTCACTGAGCTCCTCGCTGTCCGTGTGCATATTGTGTTTGCCTGCTTCGATGGGTAGATGCAGCTCAATAAATTTCATGTTATCTGACCGCCCACTTCTTCATAGCACTTGGCTCACTGATCCCCGCCTGTGTCAGTGGAAAATCTGGCTGCCGGGTGAGTTAGATCGGCTATTTGAAGCCAGGAGAGGCACCACGTGACGAGACAGAAACGTTGTGGATGACAATGCCTTTTTTCCATGGCATCTGGTGGAACCGTTATACCAATCTGGGGCCGGGAGAGTGATAACAGGAGAGTGTAGGTAAAAGTCAGCATGTGTGTGTGCATTAGTGCATGCCCCCGTCGTAAGCCGACGGCCCCAGATCAGCGGATTACCTCCAAAAATGTCTAAAAACTAATCCCCTCAAATGAATTTGAAACGTGTTTGCACGCAAAGGAGGGAAATCCAGGTGTGTTGTCTGACTTCTGACGGATGACCCACTGTTCCACTGAAGAGCTTCACCTTTTGCGCGACCTCTAGAAAATTTGAGTACTGTCGTCAACTTCCCAAGCGGCAGCAGTAATACCTGAGATCAGCTCTGAATCAAATATGGGTCACTGTTCTGCTCGTCGTACCCCGCCTGCCATTGTCACAGATGTAGGATAATCTGATGTTGCTCAGCGTGCATCGCCATCAGCATAATTAATGTAAAGTCTGACCTCTTTGGACGGATTATCGCCTTGTTTTTGTTGCCGTTTGTGTTTTTTTTGTGCCATTTGAAAGACAGACAGACATAAAATAGGTTCAGGTGTGAATTGTGAAATGTGGAAACAGTTTGTCGATGATTCTTAGTGTCTGTTTGAAAACTTCTTTAAGTACCAGATAAACTGTTTAAGCCCAGGACATCAGGACAAGTACTCTAAAGCCAGGAACACATTAGATGACTTCAGAATCCAAGCTGTATTAAGACTCATCACATATGTATAGACCAAATTGCACAGATTACATTATTCTACCTGGTTGCTAACCAGTGGTGGAAGAAGTATTCAGATCCTTTATTCAAGCAGAAGTACTAATACCACACTTACACCACATGTAAAAGTTCTGTAACCATACCTTACTTAAGTAAAAGTAAAAAAGTGTTATCTGTGGTGAAAAATGTGGTGATACGTGGTTTTCACTGAACCGAAAGGGTATGAAACTGTAATAAGAAAAGTTACTGAAGCTGTCAGACAAATGAAGTAAAAAGTACAAGATGTCCCTCTGAGATGTAGTGGAATAGAAGTATAAAGTTATATAAAATGGAAATACTCAAGTAAAGCACAAGTACCTCAAATTTATATTTAAGTAAAGAACTTAAAAAGTAAATGTACTTCAATTCCAACACATGTGCTAAGTAGCTAAAACTACAGGCTCGGATTTGTCCACATTCCAGTTGTAAATATAGCATGTTTGTTACAACTGTGACCTTGATTGGTCCATGAGAAGGTGAGAGTTTTGAATCCTGGACACTATGTTATAAAGTGCCACACAATGACTGTTTTTAAGGTGCTTGCTTGCTCCACTACATGTATTTGATACCTTTAACTACATGATGTATTATCATAGGTGAAGATAAGATAAAATACTTTCTTGATCACAACTTCACAAGCTACCCAGCAGTATATAAACAGTAGAATTATGAATGCATGGCTTTTACTAGTAACAGAGTATTTCTACAGTGTAGTATTGCTATTGATCTGAGTACTTCTTCCACCCTCTGCCAAACTCCATCCAAATTAATGAGGATCCCAATAAACTATTAACAACAACTTGTATTTGGGAACAGTATCTGGAATAAAGAGAGAAAGGGACTTATGCTGTCAATCATGTTATATTACACAAATTACAAAAATACATATGTTATTTTCACATTAAAAAAGTTCAGTTTTTTAAGTGTAGTTTTGCCATTATGTCATTCATGGTACAGTGGAGAATATCCATTGAATTGTTTCACTGCATAATAAGCAGGAGTTCCTATTGTCTGCACATCAATCAGCACTTCACACAGGGCAGCTATGTGTGACAGCTATAAAGTAGATTACTGTACAAACCCACACATACTCCAACACTACCAGTGTCTCTGTGATGTACTACTACAATCAAAACATCTGGCACCTACCTGGCTCTGCTGGTTCTCCTTTTGTCTCTGCGCCTCTCGGCTCCGTCTGCAGCTCCACTCCTTCAGGGCCTCCTGGGCCTCCGGTGTCAGGCAGCCTGAGAACGGCTGATCCCTGTCCAGGCTCTGGATCAGACACAGGCTGGCGTACACACTGGTCAGGTAGTACCCACCTGGAACCAAAACATTCCCCAATAAAAACAAACAAAAAGAAAAAGAGAAGATGCTTCAGACTGAGAAAGAGGTAAAAACCTCACCAAGACTTAGCTTCTAATAGCTAGAAATAACAGCCAAATAGCCTGAAGTACAAATTTAGAAGAGGACCTAATGATTAATGAGCAGGTACTAGTAACAACTACTACTAGTACTACAAGTAGTAACTAATTACTTAATTAATTTAAATCAGTTCATTTAAAAACTGACTTGTTTTCTTAAGAATGTAAAAGTGACAGACAAAAGTAAAGTTATTAATAGTAAAAGATCATCTAGAGCTGAAATAATTAGTTAATTAATTGACTTGTCAATGGACAGAAAATTAATCAGCAACTAAAAGTCATTTTTTAAGAAGAAAATGCTAAAACTTCTCAACTTCTCTCAAATGTGAATTAGTAAATAGTAAATTGAATACATTTTATATATAGAATAATTTTGGGCTGCTGTTTTGATAAAAGGAGCAGTCAACTTGGGTTTTGTAAAATCGTGATATTTTTGTGGCATTGCCACTCACACCAAATGATTAATCAATGAAAATAATTGTCATATTGATAATGAAAAAAATAATTTGCTACAGCCCTAATTGCATCAGTCACAAGTAACTGGCAGTAAAGTAACTTCTGAGTAAAAACATAAGTGGGTAAATATCCATAATTATAATAACAATATTATCCTAAACAGCCGACAGGTAGCATTTTTAGAGTTTAGGTCGTACCCTCTCCTCCAAGCCAGGAGGGCTCCAGCAGCTCCATCATGTACTCCACCTCTATCAGGATATGAGGCCTGTTACACTCCACAATCACATAAGACAACGACGGCAGGAAGTCATCCCAGCTCACTTCCTGTCCTGGAAACAACAGGACAGTATAAGGGCAAGCTTTTTGACGCAGGTTGCTTATATATATATCTTATATATCTATAATTTGAAAAAAGATGTCTTTTTGGACCAAATCTGTGTTTCACGCAGGGTTCAAACTGGAAGAAAAGTCAAAACAATCCCACCACCATCTGTGTTTTCCAGACACACAAGAGCTTAAATTTAGTGTAGTTACCTACCTAATTAGACTTTACAAATGTTAGCTTAGTATACATATGAAATAAGTTACTATATTTAAATATATATATGTATAATTATTATAATATTTGACTGTACTGACATGACAATGCATTAATTTCCAACTGCGGCAGGTCGTGATGAAAAGCAGACAGGTCGTGCCAAAGCTCACACAGAGAAAGTGTGTCTGAAGTGTAGAGCTTCTGAAAGTGACAAGACACTTAATCCCGGCCTTTGATTGTTGACCTTCAATCCTTTTACAGGAAGGCTTTCAAGCAGCAAATACAGCTTGTTTAAAAAAGTTACAGCAAATAAAATATTTCCAGTTTTCTGTTTTTGTTGACCATCTCCCTCTGTGAATAAGGACTGCTAGTAATAAAGCTGTTTTTGTTTTTAAAGTTACAGCAGAGCCTAATAACGATGTACTTGGTCTCACCATGTAAGGACCCCATGGCCTTGTGGATGCACTTGCACACTTGCAGCAGCAGCAGCACCTTGTCGATGGGTGAGTGCGTCCTGTGCATCAGGATCAGCTTCTGCTTCACCCTCTCCACGCCGCGGCTATCAGGGACACCTGTCCGCACGCCGAGCCGCTCCATGGTGGCGTCCCCCTTCAGATGGAGCAGGTTTTGGGTGAGACGCTGGCTGGTCCCGTCCCGATTGTGCAACTCCACCAGAGCTTTTTCAAGGAGGGACTTCAGGGGCCTGAGCACGCAGGAGAACATGGCCCGCTCCAGCGCCAGGTCTGAGGACAGAGGTAAGGGTTCATTGTTTGGGAGACTGCAAAATATGTATGCTACTGTGAGACTGTTTTATTTGTTTGGTCATTTGCAAGTAGAGAAATGTGTCTACATATCTAGAGGCACTGGCAAGAGGCCCAGAAAGGTATGCTGATATTGCAATAGAAGAATTTGGGTGAATGAAGTGTCAAAAATAAAGGTGGAATCGCTCTTCCACGTTTAAATAAATAGATTTTAAAGAGTTGCTACCACCCTATACCCCAATTCCATTATCCATACAGGACGGATGCATTTTAAGCAATTAATCAAAACGAAAGTCCTATGAATTTACTCCCTGAATAGAAGTAGAACGCCAATCAATAAAAAAAGATAATGATATCTCCTGTCCCACATTGTATCTTTTCATTAGGACCTTACTTTGTTGAAGACATCAACATGAACTACCCAAAAAAGCCGTAAGCTTCAGCGTCAGTTAGAACTTAGCAAGCTGTGAGCTAACTGTCAGTGACTGTCAAGATGGTTTGCTGAAAATTGTGTGTCAAAGTTCACCACGTTTAAATTAACATGAAGTATTTGCTTGGATTTACAAGTGTTAGCATAAGTCAATGAGATACATCCTGTTAATTAGTGATCTTTAAAGGTGCATATTCTTGTTTGCAGGCTAACCTAGGCTAATCGCCCCCTGGCTCTTTGCTTAAAAACATGCTCTCACACAGACATGAGAGTGGTGTCAACCATCTCACTCTCGCAAAAAGAAAGCGAATAACTGTATTTCCCAACATGTTCAACTACTCCTTTAAAACCCCCTTTGCATTGTGTCAGAAATGCGCTGTCATCAAGCTGAAACAAGGCTATTTTTCTTCGCACCTGAAAAGCCAATATTCTGGAGATCTACACTCTTCTTTTTTTGGCCTGACAACAGTGATATGTATATACACAAACTCGTGGATATGTTACACATGCATGCTCTCACACGTGGAAACACACACACTCAGTGATTCTCCTGCAGTCAGTGGGCAGTCCTGACTAGTGGGTAACAATTCTCCAGAGCACACTGTTTTCCACTCATCATCAATATCCTCCTCTCCCTCCTCTCCATCCTTCAGGTATCCCTCCTGTCCTGTATAATCCCCCAACATCTCCCCCCATCTACCTTACTATATCATTCCCCCTTGTGATTAATCATTTACGCCCCCCATCCTCTGCTTCTCTACCTCCCTCTTCTCCTCCCTCCCAGCATGCCTCTCTCTTTTACCAGCTCTGGAGAGTAACACATTACATGTAATGTGACTACAGTCTTGTTAGTTACAGCCTAGTTCTGAAAAATGCTGTGTTTTTTAGCTATTACTCAGAGATCTGTAACTGATTACATTTTCAAAGTATCCTGCCTATTTCTATCCCTCCCTCCCACCCTCCCCTGAATCGTGCTGCTCTTCGAGTGAGCGTGGGACTGTGATATCTTTTTATGATAAACGAGGGGGAGAAAAAAAAATGCAAATGCCTCCCACCGACGCAATGCGAGATAAATCAGAATCAGAGCGCAGGAAGGAAGGACGGGAGGAAGGAAGGCAGCGGCCGAGCACTCTCCCCTGAAGCCTCTGCACTTGCCAGGCAACCATCCATCATCACACATTTACACACACACACACACCTGCGATCACACACTCGCAGCCTCACACAAAGGAGTCCAAAAAAGAAAAACCTACGCACAGGACTGTGTCAAAAGATCTGACTACAATCCTTCCAAAGTAACACCCTGCGATGTCTTTACAATAATGAGAAGAATCACACTTTGAATGCGATGGATGGGAGTGCAGGCGTGTCGGGCAGGGCTTTCCTAATGCTGTTTTCTAAATACCAGAGACAATATGAGCTCTAGTGAATGAGGCTCTACCCCCCCCACGCAAACTACTTTGTGTTGACAGTGCCTTTCACTGGTGCCTGGGCAGCCCACCATTTATCAGAAAAGGCTGTCTGTTTCCATAGACCTGCGTCCTCTGGCACTGTGCTCTATTGAATCAGTGTTTTCTAATAGTACAGATCTTTTTTTTTTTTTTACTCTCTCTCTCTCTCTCTCTCTCTCTCCTCCGGTCCCCTGCTGCACTCGCCGTCTCCTCATTGTGATGTGATAACCATATCACGCATGCACACCAAAAAATTCATACGGTTAATCCAGCCCAGTCAGCTAAATTCAATTAAATAATCCGTTTAGTTGTTTACAGTGACTGAGTTTCTTTGCCGACAGTCAAAAGTATTGAAATTGTGTAAAGTTACTTTAATGTGAATAGTTCCACAAACGGAAATCTGTTTTTTTGTGGAAACACTTTCTAATAACCCCCTTTTACGCACTATAAAGCCCCTGTAAGCATTCAGTACACCTGTACACAACCAACACTGGAACCTTTTTGTAATTGTTGTTTCAGCAAATGTCAGTTAATCATTGTGCAGTCAGACAAGAGACAATTTACTTTAGTTTGTGCAACAAAGTGAAGAATTCAGTGTGCTTATTTCTTTGCAATACTGTACTGCCTCACAAGGATTATGCACTCCTGTGAGTCCACAAGCCATTCGAAAAAGTCAGTCAGTATTTGAAAGACATGGTTCATGCTATGGTTCAAATATAATGTGTTTTGCTTTGGCGAGAACAATCTTGTGTATTGACACGTTTTCCAGGTTTGTGTTTGTTTACCTTTCTCGTTCTCTGGCACCAGGGTTTCAATGGGAGGCTCCAGCTCTCCACTGTCCAGCAGGCAGCACTTGGCCTGGGACAGAAAGAGGCGCAGACCCTGCAGGAGCTGCACGGAGGTCACACGTGACGAGGATGAAGAAGAGGAAGCCACGGATTTGAGCCCTTCTCTCTGTTCCAGGAGGAAGTCCTGAACCATGCCCCCAAAGGTGGAGCGCCTGTCTCTGGACAGCTCCTCCACCAGTCGCGTCAGCCTCTTGTCCGGAGCAAAGAAACACACAAAGGCCTCGCTCATGCGGTGCATCCCACCACGGCCTCGAGAGCGCACGAGCGGCGGGCGCTGGTAGATGTTAGTTTGGGCTCGGGCCATGCTTTCTGGATCTGAATCTGAGTCATTGTCCTCATCCATGCTGCTGAAGGAGCTGCTGCTGTCGAGCTCGGCCAGGGAAGGAGCCGGGCGGCGCTCCAGGGCCAGAACTGCCACCTCGATGCCTGCATCATCAGCTCGGGCGGACTGTTGGGGCTGCGGAGGCTCCTCCACCTTTCCAGATGTCTTGAGCAGGACAGAGGAGATCATTTTACAGCATGATAATTAAGTGATGGGTGCACAAACAATATTAGTGAATGAATCACACATAGATACAAGACAGAAAGGGGTTACCTAAAAACAATCACGACGGTATTGCCAGTAACAACTAAGAGAGTAGGGACAGGTGAGGAGAACCATTTTCCACTGTGTTTTTGAATAATAGACATAATAGGCTGGAGTACCAGATGAGCTGAGTTTACAAAATAAGAAAGCATACTTAGTTTGAGACATTCATGGTTGTTTATATCATTAAAAAACATTAATGACCGTAGACAGAGGGCTCCACATCAGTGGATCTGAAAGACAAATACAGATGCTAACACGTCTTACTTGTGGCACAAAGACAGACATCATGTCCTCTTCCTCTGCAGAACCCGGTGACACAGCAGGGGTTCTCCTCAGGACCCCTGCCCCAGCATGAACTCTTCTCTGTGGGTTGGTGCCGGCCTTCTGCAGCCTCTCTGACCCGCCGGGCTGCTCCTCTGATGAGGAAGGTGAGTAGGAGCCGATCCCCTCGAGAGACAGATTCATGGAGGACTCGGAGAGCCGGAGCCGCATGCTGCGCTTGAAGCGGTGCCGTTTATTGGAGGCACTGTGGTTTACTAGTTGTGGCTGCTGTAGAAAAGAAAAAAGTGGATTCAGTCCTTCATCTAACAAGAGCTTGTGGCTTTTTGAACTGTTTATTTTTCAAAGGGTATGAGGTGAAGGTGAATGGTAGCTATTTCAGCAGTCATGTAGGAGGACATATTTAGAGTACTTGTAATGGACGTAACTTTAAAAAAGTGAACTTTCACAAATAAATTCACACACGTTTTCAACTGGCTTTCATTGATCTTGCTCAATAATCCCCTGACACCCTATAAAGGACCATGAGACCTTTAAAATAAGGTAAAATAATAGAAAACCACAGAGTCCTTTAGTGTTCTCAGAGAACGCTCACATAACCACACCTTCGCTACTAACCTTGCTAACCTCCAGCTGTAGGAAGAGCGGGTTGATGAAGCAGAGTTTGCCTTGTCTACCTCGGGTCAGCAGGGTACATCGGTCCTGGATCGCCGACGTCTGACCCTGGCTGCCGCTGGTTGATGCAACCAGGTCAACCGGTCCGTTTTGGATCTCTGAAGCAGTTGGCGCATTCCAGAAGTCTAGTTGGAGGAAGAAAGTTTGGATACCAAAGTTTTTCAGTTACACATTCAATTCCTGCGGATATACCAACCAACCAATTTGATCTTTTCTAGTTTGTTTGCAGTAATTGTGCAAATATTTCAAAATCAATGTGTTTTAAAATTACACACATGGAACCTTTATTTTCCTCTTTCAGTACTAAAACACAAACAAGTTGATCTGCTGCAAGCTGAGTAGAGCAGACTGATACTGCAGAACCATGGTGAGAAATAGTCTTTTATCTTTGAGCTGCAGTCAGTGGCACATACTGTGTCGTACTTGTGTCATTTTTAGCCATCTTGAAGTCACACCTCGCTCCCTGCTTCTGCGCTGCATCAGTACATGTTGCCATGTTAAAATAGATGCAAGCTGGCAGTCTCTACTTTAGCCAGTTATTCCTTTAGTTTCTCACATTTGCAACACGTTTCTGAAGAGAAGCCATTGCAGAGTATCCTCACTGTATCCAGTACTGCAAGGAAGTCATTTTGACAGGTATCTGTGTGTAAAACATTTGGCAATATGTGTTGGCATGCTCTCTTTTTAATGTGAAAAATAGCATAAAGAGTGACTTGTAAACAAGACTAAGAGTCTACAGCCATGCTAGCAGCTCTGTGAGGCTAGCATTTGATTGCTTTGAGCTAAATGCTAATGTGAACATGTTGCCATGCCCACAATGACGATGCTAACATGCTGATGTTTAGCAAGTATGTGTACGTAACCAAAGTTTTTTGACCTGCTGATTAAAAGTCAAGTGATCACCAAAGTTATTACATGTGAATGATATGAATATGAACGTCTGTCCTAAATTCAATGGCAATTCATCCAAACGTTGCTGAGATATTTCCATCTAGACCAGTAATAGACCGACCAACGAACATTGCACAATGCTAGCGTTACTTAGTAAAGTAACTAATGTTATTTAGGGCAGGAGAGTACGTTTATTTTGAAAAGGATGAGAGGTCTTCGATCCCTGTACCTTGTCCCATGTGTGAGATGGCCTCCAGCTGCCTGTGTGTTGTGGCTTTAGCGATGGCCTCTGGTAGCTGCAGCGGGAAGGGCAACACATCTCTGCAGACAAGAAAAGAATGAACACAGACATGTTAAATTAAACCCTGAGCATGTGTGTGCACATGATATTTCCAGAGGGGTCTTGGCTGAGTACAGGTACACTGCACGGCCAAAAGTATGTGGACACACACACGTGATTGTTGCACATCTCAGTCCAAACCCATGAGCCTTAATCTGCTACTATAACAGCCTCCACTCCTCGAGGAACACTTTTACATATATTTTGGATGAAGTGAAGTTTTGGATGGGGTTGAGGTCAGCGCTCTGTGCAGGCCAGTTAAGTTCTTCCCCACCAAACTGGGAAAACAATTTCTTTATGGACCTCACTTTGTGTAAGGGAGCATTATCATGTTGTGAAGTGCTGCAATTCAATTCCCTTCATTTGAACTAAAAGGAAACCATGAACAAAGGTTGTTTGTTTGGGGACAGGGATGTTCACATACCTTGGGCCACTCTGTGTACCAGTTAAAACAATACATCACCTGCTGATACAGTAGAAGGCCACCAGTCGACACAGGTCAGGGAAGCTGAGTGCTGAGCTCTCCAAGGCGAATGCTGGTTATAGAACAGACAGAGTTTGATTGACAGCTGTGGAGGCAGTGGGAGACAAATCTAACAGGAAATATGGCAGCTGCAAATAATTTGGAGGACCCATCCTCTGTCCCACACTACTGCACCCAGCAAGTGTATGAACCGCACTGCACCACATGCGGTGAGCAGAGAAATGTAGTGTTATGTGGATAATACGTGCTAATCTAGCCTGTTTTATACTTACTGGAGTCCTCCTCACAGATGAAGCACTCCTTAACAGAGGAGGCACTTTTGTCTGCTGTCACTCTCCAACACAGCACCTTCCTCTGGCTGGAGCTGCATTTACGCACCAAAAAGGTCTGTAAGCACCAACCACCACCACCACAGACGACAAGAATAAAGCACAGGGGTGTTATTGTCTTTTTTTTTTAATATATTCTCTTTTCACAGGTTTTTCAGGAGAAGGCACAGATGGTGCAAACAGCAATGTAAAGAACAAAATAATAGCTACATAACAGTTTCTTGTTCATCTGTTCAATGTCAATTTTCATGATTTTCAAGCAAATTTTTTATGGATTTGAGTGTGTGGAGGTTGCTATTATAATATCAAATACATGATAACTGTGACTTAAATAGTAGTAAAGATTGGAGGCATGCGGAAACAGCTAGCCTGGCATGCTACAGCATTCTCCCCATAAAACCACAAATTGTCATTACATCTCTACACATTTGTGTACTAATTAACAAACAAGATATAACAATCAGTGAGCTTTAGAGGTGCTGGTATTTTTAAACTTAGCCAAGCAGGCCTAGCTGGGTCCCCCTGCTTCTGGTGTTTAGGCTAAGCTAGGCTAATCGCCTCCTGGCTCAAGCTCTATACTTAACGCCCAGACATGAGAGTGCCCTTTACCTGACTCCCAGAAAGGGAGTGAAAAAACAACAATTTCTTTAATCAAGATAAAACAATTACAATTGTCCCATAAATCTTAGCTATATGTCAAAGCCTCAGAAGAGCTGCAGTTTTCTTTGTTAACACAACAAGATACTGATGTTTTAAAGTGAATATTCATATTTCCCAAGATGTTGAAATATTCTTTTTCATGTCTTCAATCAAGATGAACAACAGTTAGCTCCTGCCTCTTTGGAAAATTAAAGTTAAATAGTTAAAAGTCTCACAGTTTTATGTGTAAAACTTGTAAAATGTAGTGGAAAATATGATTCTTTGTGTATCCTAAGTTTATCAATGGGCCCAAAAACGTATTCCTGTATTATTTTAACTGATAAGGTCGCATGAGTGAAATAATGCACTTGTCCGTACCCCAACAGGCTCTCTGAGCAGCATATAGAGGGCAGAGTCCTGGTTGAGTGACAGCTGCAGCCACACAGGATGTGTGAGCAGCAGACGATCCAGGACGCTGAAGGCCCGCTGAGAGCCTCGCTGGGTACCGCCCACCTCCTGCATCTGAAACACATGTACCAGGTTATTACACAACAACCGTCACATGAGTTGTCTTTGTCATTATTTCAGCCCCAAATAATGTATTTCTAGTGGTATTTTTTATTTACTAGAGCAAATTTGTTGTAATATGGAGGGCTGGAGAGGTAAACAAGTAAAATTAACACTATTTTATTATACGATATTACTGGCAAATTCCCCAAAAATAAAGAAATGTATATATTAAAAATATATATATAACAAAGAGGAAAAGGCAAAGAGTATCTAACGTTTTACTGTCTTTCATCTTGCTGAATATGTACTGTTCATTTCAGCTTTCCTCCATCTTATTGGCGGCACCAATCTCACTTACGCTACACCACCAGCATGACATCACAATCAATATCACGTTGTAGTGACATAAAAATCATGAAATCCCATCAGACTGTGACTGCATTACTGCGTAATCAGATTTGTGTCAGATTCGGGTTGCCAAGTAAATAACAATTAAAAATGTCATATTTAATGTAATTTCTTAAAACAGCAGATATTTTGTTTCATATCGCAGACAAATGCTGATTTTAGGCAGATATTTTATGCCTTTATTAGATAGCTATAGTGGAGAGATGACAGGAAATGAGGGAGAGAGAGACACAACAAATGTTCCCAGCTGGATTGGAACCGAGGACGTTGTGATTCATGGTTCACCTGTTCACTAAAAGTGGCTTTAACTAACTTATCCTTCACCAAACATCAGTTCAAAGTTTTAAACATTTTAAAGCAGCTTTACATCCTTCTGCTCATTCTATAATCTAAAGTGTTGTTGTGTGCTTCAGTGAGTTCTTCCAAGTGCTGTACACCTCTCCTCCTTCTGTCCTCACTATAACAATATACCAATGAGTGTTTGAAGTTACACTTTCTGGGGGAAAAATGCACCTTTACATGTACTTAAAACAACAGTTGTTCAGTTTGAACTCTGTGCTTTCCATATTTTTGGCCATTTAATGTTAACATTCAATCACAGATTTACTGTCTCTCTCTCTCTCTCTTTCTCTCAGATTGGCTTGCTGCTGGATGTCACACTGTGTGGGCTGCTGGCGAACGCTTGTGAGCGTAGCAGCAGATGGTTGCCATAGCAACCTGGGCCTACACATCCTACCAGGCATTCCCACTCAGTGAAACACCCTTTCTCTGACAAGTTGGAGATGCGCGTGCATGCACACACATACACACACCCACACACACATATTTATACCGTGTACACACACACACACACACAAACATTAACACACACTCGCACACACACACACTATCTTAAAGGTTTTCCGGGGTGCAGAGGTGTTTTATTTCTAGGAAGCTGTTTTATTTTGTATTTTTTGGAATAAGGGACAAATAAAAAAATGAATAATAAAATAAAAAAAGTGATGCCATTAATAATCAGTAATTATTTTTGTCGCTTCCTCCCTCACATCAGAGCACCAAAGTTCATTTCTGAACAATGACTGTTCTGCTCCGAAATCAGATGCAGCAACCTGTTTCAGTGGTATTAGAGGAAGCTTTATGAATATTGTTTTCATTCAGTAACACATTTGAATTGTTCACATTTTTCCTCACCTCCTGCCACTTATTACATAACTCTCCCCTCCTCTCGGGGGAACCAGTTATCCGTGCGCCAATCTGCACTCTGTGGGACCATTAGCAGTTAACAGTAAGCATGAGGGGGGTTAGGAATCAGGTACAGCAGATATCAATCATAGGAGGGGGTCGGTGTTGTATAATAATCACAGGTCTGTTCTGACAGCTGTAAGACTTGTGAAGAAACTCCTAGAGAGCCATACTCAGATAACAGAGAGTTCAAAATCAAAAATACAATAGCAAATATGTAAGGAATGGATTAAACAGTGAGTTAGTCTGCTCTAACCTAAGTGTAAATGCTAGCATGCCCGGCTAACTAGCGTATTACCTACAGAAGTATCCTTTCCCCAGTTTGTGCCTCTCATGTAATAGCACACATCAACCATCGGTTTCTCTAAAAGATAATTAACCAACAATGTTTGAAAAACCTAAACTAATGGTTACCTCTGTGACTCGAGTGTGTGCTAATACACTGGGGCTAGTAGGAACCTAGCATTTCTTCCAAAGGCAAGGGGCATGTTATTAGCTACCGACATTTTGTAGATTTTACAGATTAGATTAGAAAAATACCTGGTCAGGACTGACACATCCGATCTGTGGGGGCCAAGCCATGCTACTATATCAGTCTAGAGGAAGGATCTGCTGTGTATTTGGTTTGGGGAAGTTCATACTCAAGCAACTCCAGCCAAACTTGCGCTAGATAGCAAAAGCCAAACTCATTGATTCCTCATCCTAAAATCCTTTTCCAAGCTTGTCTTTTCTGTCATAAGCAATCAAACCATTCAAGGGTTATGTTAGAACAAATTAAATTCTTTAAATTACATTTTTATTTGATAATACAGCACTATAATATTAAGGCTAACTAGCTGGGTGAAGATGCTGACTTTTTGCCTGTAACATATCACTTTAGCCTCAGTCTTTTAGCATTATCATGATAATGTATACGGCCTGGGTGCATATTTAAGACCCCTTTATAGGTTTTTGTTTTAAAATGTCAGTCAGCTGGAAACACTCCGGCTAAAAAGTTAGCCGTAGTTAGCTACAGTTGATAAGATCTGCTAGCGACAATCGTCACTTCAGCCGATAAAATTGCCGATCGCCTGCTAGAAATGAGGAGCATGCTTTTATTTACTTGTCTGAAATCAAAGACCTATTGTTTCAGAAATTACTGTGAATTTTTCTGCCACCGTTATTTTTATTAACTGTGTTGTGCTAGAATAGAAAGGTTGACAGACGTAGGAGCAGGGCTTAGAAAACTGTCAATTGCAAATAAATAAAGCAGAGTATGGTTTTATACCTGATACACCTCAGACATTCCTCACTTCAAAACAGACACACTTCACATGAGCACCACATGTCAACAAGCGTCCTCATCTTCAAATTAAGAGTCAGATGTTTTATTTCAAGGTGTGCTTTAAAAGAAAAGCTGTGAGTGTGACTCTGAGTGGGCCTGCAGAGTCACCCCTTTGCATATCTGGAGCCAACCACCACGCAGATCCGCAGTCCGATGACCCAACCACACAAGGCTATATGACAAGCAGAGAGAGAGAGAGAGAGAAAACAGAGAGCAAGACCCTTGTGTTTCGCTAGCCATTTCCAGGTCCGCCTTACATAAAATGCAACGCTGCCCACACACACAGAAAGCCTTATGTAATTCCCTCTGAGAAAGAGATACACACAGAGAGGGAGAAACAGAAGAGAAAGATAAAAGATAAAATGATGAAGAGAGAAAAGAAAAGCCGGGGACTGAAAATTAAAGCTGGGTAAGGAAATCACAACTTCAGTGAGCCCGCAGCGCTGCAGTTCAAGCTCGCAGACTGGAAATGTAATAAGCAGAAGACGAACACTGTATATCTAACAAGGTGTTTCTGCACCTGAGGGCAGCAGCAGCAGCCGGGAACCCAGCGGGATAGACCAGAAAATCTGATGCTGCTGAACGCACTGAGCACTTAACAAGTAGATGAAGAGACAGTTAGGGCAAGACTTGTCTGAAGGGGGGTGGAGGGAGGGAAAGAGAGTGCTGAGCCCAGTGGTGGGAATCGGTGTGGAGTTGTAGAGGAAAGTGGAGTTTCAGAAAACCCTAAATTATGTTCCCTCTTCTGGGAGACGGGCTCAGTAGAGGGGGAATTAGGCTCGTGCAGGAGAAACTGGAGTGAGCATTTATAGTGCCAAAAAATCAGCAGGCTGCTAATGGGTATGTTGGAAAGGGTACATTAGATTTTATTGTTCAAATGTTGACTGACTGCTAGAGAAAAACCTGAGTAGTTTACACCTTTTTGCAGAAGAGATGAGGAATCTGGAAAGAAATCTGAACACAACAAAACTGGACAGAAGGACTGACCGACATGCTGGCTGAGCGATTGATGACGGAGCGGTGGCGTGACTCAAACACTTACAGAGGACAATCTTTTAGCAGAGCTGAGAAAACAACAGGTGCTGAAGGTATCAGTGTTGAGTTACATTTTCCTGTAGATGTTCAAGGTGTTGGTGGAATAAATAGAGGTACGATTTACGCAGAAATCAGCAGTCACTCATCTGGCCACGATGTCATGCATCTGTGCATCAGATACACAGTTTTTCATATCCTTGATTAGAGTGTATTTAAGGCAAATATGAAGGCTTTCAAGGCTGAAGGTGAAGCAGAAGTTAAATTGACCTAAATAAAGCCGAAGGAGGATGATAAAAACACAGATCAGAAGAACAGTGTAGGACGAGAGAGATCAGTGACAGTGAGCAGCTGCTCAGCGAGAAGCTCAGTCTGGTGCAGATGGACAACATCTTGGTGTCCAGATTTGTCCACCTCCAGACCAAGTGGCCCCATCAGGTTACAGAGAAGCACAGTAGCGCCCCCAAGGGACCAACGGTTTCAGCCTTATTTGAACAATCTCAACACCGTGCCTCCTCCAGATGTTCCCTCCAGATGTGAAGAGTTTTGTCAGGTGCTGCTAGGAGAACCACCTACAGCTCAGCGTCTGCAAGATGAAGGAGTTTGCAGGAGATTTCCAGTGGAGCCCCAAACACACTGGAACTACCCAGAGTGAGCTGGTGAATAAAGTGGAAAAAGAAAGAAAAACAGTCTTAAAGGGTCTTTAGTTGTTTATATGATTGTTTGTGTTTCATTTTTTGTTTTTTGATTGATTTAAATGCTCTTTGTAAAGCGCTCATAAAGGCCACAAAACACAGGTCTGACAATAAAGTCGATCTTGTTGCTGGACTTTTTCCCCTTTAAGGCGGTGAATAAGATAGAAGACACTGTTCTTCTTGGGGGCGAGTTTTCAGCATGTGAACGCACCGCCAGATGTTTGCTCTGGTGAGCTAGAAAGGCAACATAAGCATAAGGGATGCAGGAATATGTTAGAGGAACAAACAGCACATTTTTCAAAGCACACTTCAAGTGTTTAGTTTGATTTTCCACCTTCCAGGGAGACACCGGTCACCGCAGGATGGTAGCGTTGTGTGTTGTTACTGCATTCTACAAGACGCCATCATCCAAGAAACAACCAAATTTACACAAACTTCCATCCATATTTACGCATTTGTTGAAGGTTTGATTGCTCACCGTCATATTGCAGCTCAACACCCTGGTGCTCTACCTGTTCAGCAATGCAATAAAACAACAGAGAGCATACAGTGTAACCTAATTTTGACATAAATAAATAGATATAACTGAACCTAACCTCACTTTTTTAATTAATGAATTCCTGGAGTTAGGTGTGGTGATTTTGCTGCTTTCTGTTACTTCTACTCCAGTTGGTGATTTCCTACATTTCCCAGAATTACTTTCAGCAGCCTTCACATGCACATGAACTTGTATTCAGCTGTATTTTGTGTAGGTGGATATAAGCCATAATGACAGAGATAGTAAAAGCAAAAGAGCGCAGGTTCCCAGTGAAGAAAAACTGCCCTTTACACTTAACACAGCACGTCTTCGAGCTGGATTGCATTCCGGTCCCTTGAGGATACAGCCAGGATACAGAGATTAAAATGTTTACAGTTAATGTATTCTCATAAACTCAAGTGATAAATCATCTGTACTGTACATTACATTTCGCCAGTTTATCCACAGGAAAAAGAGAAACAACGCAAAACGTAACAAAATCAGACCAGAGACGGTTACAGAGACAGCAGCAGAGGGAGGACGAGGAGGAAACCGAATCCTCCACAACATCTCCCACCCCCTCGACACCGAGCTGATCTCCAGCCTCTGCTTCATCATCCAAGGTGCAACACAGAGTCTTCACAACATTTTTCTCCACGGATGTAACCTCCAGCCAACAAACATGTAACGATAGTGAGACTGAAAACAGACAGCGGTGTTGTGCACTTTGTTCACTGTCATATCCTGCATAAGGTATTTCCATCTGGAGATTCTGATAAGCAGCAAAGCACATATCCAGCCACTGTAAATTCACACGTTTGTCTTTATCATCTTGTTTATTATACATTTTGAAATTTTTATACGTTTTGGTTCTCTTACAGATTTTAGATATTTTGTTTTTTTGTTCTAATTTAATTTTCTGTCTGTTTCACATCTGTTGCACACCCACATGATGCTGTAATCCACACTTTTTTCATACTTTTCATCCGACCATGACATATATTCATGTCTACATGTTTACAGTACCTCAGACTAATCAACAATCTCCCTAATTTTCAACAGGTTTTACTGTCAGTGTGTCAACTTCACATTCAGGAAGCAGCAAACCTAACTTAGTTGTGACCTACTTGTACCATTACACCGAAGGAAATGACTCATATTCAATTTATATTCAAACTGTCCGTCAGAAAAACACACACTTACAGACATTTCCAGCAGGAAGTAAACCCCAAATTTTACTAAAACTTTTGCAGTCCACTCACAAAATAAAGCGTCCATACACACTGTCAATGCTCTGTGTCTTTGTGCAAACTGTCACTCTCTGCAGAGGCACCAGGATGGTAGAGTTGCTTATAAATTCAAAAACTTGAGTTTATACGTCTGCATTTTAAACCATGGCAGGTGCACCCCAACAAGCTGATCAACATCGCTCAGTAGTGGGTATGAAGAGTCTCCAACTACGACGATTATGCCAGGTTTTGTTTTGTTTTTTACAATTATCCACCACAGAGAGCCAGCGTCCTGCCGCCTCTCCTGGCTAGCCTCAGTTCCACCAGCTTCTGTCTCTTAATGAGGGATTTTACAGCCTTTCTGTGCAGGAAATCTGTTGAAGTAGTCATTTTAACACACTTCTCTGTGATGTAAACGGCTCTATTCAAACATGACAGGGTCCCAATAAGGCTTGAGAAAAACATTTAGTCCACTCCACTAACGCTAAAGTTGATAAATACGCTCACCTATTAACACACTGTATCTCGTCAAAAATGTTAAAATGACAGTTTGTGTTTTTACTGGGAGTTTACTGCTTTAACTGTTTAACTGGTGAACAACAGCTGGGTGGAGTAACTTCCTGTAGTATTTGTTGTCGCTGGGAGGTTGCTAGGCAGCCAGCGAAGATGCCACACAGCACTGGGCGGATGGACAAACTGTTGTTTGTCAATAAATAGCCACAGCTAACATCTAACATTGAGCCCTTGGAGAGAAAGGAAATAAGCGTTGCACCAGTTGAAAATAGCTATGAGAGGGGGCAGCACTTCAGCTCTACACAGGTAGACGGATACCTTATGAAACGAGTTCCTCTAACATAACAAACAAAGCTGAATAGTTGACCACACTAATGAACATTAGTTGTTTGTTGTCACAAACAAACTTTGTCAAACTGTGTACTTATCATTCATCTCTATTCATCGGGTTTGACGCCAACCGCAGGCATCAGTCTGTAAAATCTCTCATTTGCACAAGAGTGACCATGACGGTGGCTAAGTATAGCCAGCAGCCCATCACTGCATGCGTAGGATGACTAATGGAACAACATAATTGCAGTGGGCTATAAGTATCCGCAGGGGGCAACAGTGGGCACGGGGGCCTGCTGACTGATGACAGGTGTCCGTTTTGATGCCTGCTGCAAAAGCGCCGTAGCGATGGCACTCAGGGCCAGTGACAAGGAAGTGAGAGCTGTGTGTTACCGAGTGTGTGTGTGTGTGTGTGTGTGTGTGTGTGTGTGACGAAGTTGTACAAAGGCATTAATATGAGTCAGAAGTAACACTGGGGCTGTAGGAGAGAAGAAGAACTGTTAGCATAACTGTGAATATTCATAATTTTAGAAGCATCTCGGTTAACTGGTGCGGTGATTCAGAAGGGGCATCATCACAAATAGTTCTGTCAGACCAGTGGTGTGTGTGTGTGTGTGTTTGTGTGTTTGTGTGTGTGTGAGAGAGAAAGCTATAGAGTATCCATCATGATGTCATACAATCTTACTTAAAACTGTCTCATATATCTCCATGAATGGTCTCCAGTGTTTAATTTTTCTCTGCACTTAACTGAACTAAACCGACTCTGAAGTGACACTTTGCTTTGACTCTATAACACATATAATGGGCTGCTTGGGGTCCTATATTTACAAGTGTGAGGCCCTCAGTTAGTCCATGTATAAAATAATCAAATTGATGTCCAAAGCAATGACCCGTCTCCCACTGTTATGTGTCAAAAAACAAATTTTAATTAATTAATTTGACTAAATAACAAGTCCTAACAGGTGAGTGAGGAAGCTGTCAATCACTGTCTGCACCTGCCCACGCAGAAGAGATCTAATCAGCCACTATTATTGAAAAGTGTGTATAATGTTTTGATTGATGATTGAATAAAGTTTGAATTGAAGTTTGCTGATTATTTTTAATTAAGCGATGACTTATGAATATTTATCACTGAGTCTTGTTTTTTCTCACCATGTTTTTGCGCTTCTTTGTGAAGGCTGCACTTGGCTTACGACGCCAAATTCATCCATCTGAACCGGTCATCGAATCTAGCAATGAGTTTTGAAATAAATTTTTTTTTTCCCTCATAATAAGCAGAGAGAAAAAAAACTGGCCAGAATAACAATCTTTCCACTTGTCTCCCGTGAAAGCTAAAAACCAACTTTTTCCAAGATGCTGTCACTTGTTACTGTCACTCCTCAAACACACAAAACAAGTAGAATAATCTCACCGTGCTGTCAGAGCTTTCACACTTATTTTAATAAAGATGCTGAAAACCGGCTTCAATTGCTTGGAAACATTTGCATTTTTAAGAAAAAGACGAATGAAGTGACAAGAAATGTAAATATCTCTAAGGACTCGAGTAAAAGCATATTTATTTAACAGTATTTGTGGGGGGACGATACGAGATTCATGCACTTAAAAAGTCACATATCCTGCCTTTTCTGATCTGTTTTGACCTCTAGATGACTGTGTGATTCACAGTGTGACTAATGACGGATCGGCAAGAGGAGCACTTCATACATAACGTTATTTTTGTAAAGGACTGTTAGGTAATGTCAGAGGTTGTCGATAAGTGAGTGTGAATAATACTTCTAAAAAACCAGAGTTTTGTTGGGGATGTTTCAAGTAGATATTTGGCAAAATAGGGGCAGCGCAGGAGTACAAGACTTGTGTTAATTTCCAGTTTAACTGCCTTTTGAGACCTCGTTCTTTGCCGACAAGGATTTATTTTCTCTAAAATCAGATAAGATCAGTTAAAATCTAAAGATGTTTTTTCCAGAGAAAAAACAAAAAACACATGACAGGACAGTGGGTTAGCAGACAAAATATTTAGCATTTTGCGATGTAAAAACTCTTATTTTGCCCGTAAGACTTTCTAAATGTCTAAGATGTGTATGTTATATCCTGTTCCAGACCTCTCGAGGGTTTCTACACTCTCGTATGAATCCTCTGAGCGAAGCCTTGACAATGACAATGAGGGATCACTTTCATCCTCCATTTTCAGATTGTGTTAGAGTGACCACAAGAGGACAAACGCCTGCATGAATACTCTACTCTCTGAAGTGCTCTCCTCTTCATTTTCAACTTCTGCTCTGTTATCAACTCTTTTGAATATTTAAACGTTTTCTCAAAGCTTTTCGGAAAGGGACATCTGACTCCAATCACAGTCAGGTGTGTTGGGTTCGGCCAATGGGGGGAGGGGGGGTTTTGACACATGTAAGGAGTTCTTCTGTTGAGGAAGGAGCCCTTACTCTTTAATTCTACAAAATGATAATGTTTGATGTTATACTGTTGTACTGTATGTTATGTATGTATAAACTGATGTTATTGTAGCTACACTCGATGTGACATTGTCTATATTGGAGCATTTTTTACACCAGACTTGCCTAAGAAAAATACGAAATAAGCCTCCTAAAAATACTGCTCTGGTTGTCTAAGAAACATACCTCCATAAAAGTGTTTTAAGTGATGCACTTCCTGATTTAGTCAGTACCCAAATACTGCTGATGTTTGGGAACTAAAAAATGAATTCTGTTGAACTACATAACATCAACAGTGAGCTGGGAGGAAATGTGGGGGTGTTATAACAAAATCAGGGAGTGTGTTTTTCCTCTAAACTTAAGCGCATCTCAAAGATGCTAGCAACTAAGATAACCTCCACATGTGGCTGCACCTGTAGTAGAGATATATCTGTGTTGAAGTTTTGCTGTTGATATTTACCGTCTACAGGGTGGTAGGATGGTTAGAGGGTGGAGGTGTGTGGTAAAGGATGGTGTGGAATATGAAGGAGGTACAAAAAAGCAAAAGTCAGTCATGCTTTATTTTGCAGGTCCCTGAATTCCATAGCAACATGGAAAGTGGACGCAGGACAATATAATCAAAGGCAAAGATACAACAGTTAGACAAACGTAACGACTGTAAATAGAGGATAAGGATGAGGTGGAGAAACGGTAAAGAAAGGGCATAAACCAGCATTGAAAAATGGAAGTGTTTAGTTTGTACAAATCGCTGACTCATAATTTGGGTTTATAAGCAGCCACTTGGTAACCAAGAAAATATTAATTTGTAACTTGAATTTATCTGTAATTTACAAAACACACTGAAAACTTTGAAGTGTTTTATGTGTTGAACTGCACATTAGCATATTAAATAATTTCTTTAAAACTCTATCATTGGCGGGTAGCTACCAAATTACATAACCCTTTTTCCAACAAATGTCCTGAGAGTGAACAGTTACACACTCTGTGTTAGCTTGGAAATGTTTCCTGTAATTAGTGGGAAAGTGACGCACCCATGAAATAAAGTGTTACCTCATGTTAAAATGAATTCATATCCATTTTAATAAGTTGACACGGTGCTCTTTTCTTGTTTTTTACTCTTCTTAAGACGGCCTTATGACCCAAGGAATGCAGTTTTCAGTAATAAGATTATGTAACATTACTTATAGAAACGATTGATGTCACTGGTCAGTATTTGTCATTTGGTGCTTGTTTGTCATAATTTAGTGTTTTAACTTGGTAAGAAACAGCCCTCAACTGAAAAATAACTGAAACACTTCACAGCAGCGAGTTTTTCTTGCATGCCAGCCATCATTTTATACGAGTGGCTGCCAGATTTTTCAAAATGGTGGACATTTGCTTCAGGAATGAAGCGCATGTTAGTTGCATCGGTTCCTGTGTTGTGTTGCATGACGGTGGCACACCTCATGGAGCAGTGATGGGGGAAGCCTGCCATATACATGAGTCAGGTTACTGTAACGTGTCTGTCTGCGCACCACTTCCAGCACAGAGGACAGGCTGCTCGGCGAAGGACTGAACTCTGTCCAACAAGCTCTGAGCGTCATGCTCGGGCACACTGCGATCACACTCCTCCTACACAACACAGGGCAGAATGCAGCCCCCCTACACACACACACACACACACACACACACACACAAATATATACACACATTTGGTCATGCCACCTTCAAAATTAACATGTCATTCCACACTCAACAATCACAGACATCATGTAGGTAGGCTTCATAATCACAGCGAGGGCTTGTAAAGCAATCAGCCCTGCTCAAGGGGCCTCATCTGCATTAAAAAAACAAAAATCCAAAAATCAGCAGTCATGTTAAGTCACAAAACGTCACTTACAGTAATGTGCCTCTCAGAATTAACGAGCAAAACAACAGCAAGGAAGTGGGAACATCACATCCACTCCCACGCAGGCAGGATGGCACTTCAGTTTTAAAGTTATGTAACAGTCCAATGGTGTGAGATTACATTCACTTTGCCCTCAGAGGGGAGACGAGAGATCAAGATACTCGAAAATAAAAAGTCTGAGTGGCTAATGGAGCGTTGTTCTGGCTGCTAAACATTAGTTCACGTCTAAAGCAGATTTTAGTTGTTTGGAATATGATTTAGGTTAGCGGCAGGGAAACTGAACTTCTGCTCCTGTATGTAAAGAAACTTTGAGGCTTTTGTTTTCTCTGGACAAAAGGAAACCTGCATCACAGCGCTCAGATGTTTCCAAAAATCATCACCAAAAACTTAGAAGAAAGCCAGCTGTCAGACCACACAGTGGGAACAACAGCTCCTCTGACTACCTGAGCATAGACCTGTGGCTGGCAATAATCTGAACACCTACACTTTGTGTCTTCAATGCCAGGCTGAAACAATTAGAAAACCCTTTCACCTGTTTTCAGCTGAAAACTTCTCTCTTCACACAATCAAGTCATTATTTTTGGCTTTGGGTGGGCTGCACTGGCTGACAGCCTGAGTGACATCACCGCCATACCTCAGTTACGGTCGCCCTGATCACTAATTGATTAATTGGCAGAGCTTGAATGTCACATATGCATGAATCACCGAGCAGCATTGTTTACCAAGACGTCCCCTGCTGACCGGAAACTACGTTAAACAACAAACGCCAACGCGCTTTGAACTTGAGAATAGAAAGAAACCTTCAAAGGGAGGAGAAAAATATTAATACAGATACTGCAGCCCGCAGCCAGCATGCATGTGCCAACTCTCCAGGAACTCCCGCTGCATTCTTACTTCATTCAGTCTATTTTTTAAGCATGACAACCGACCGCGTCTTTCTTCTTTCTTTTAACGCAAATTCCGCTTCAAAAATAACTTACCTTCTTCTCTGAAGGTGGGAACAGGTGCTGCGCGGCGCTGTGCGTGCTCTGCGGTCTAATTAGGCGTCCGAGAGAGTTTTAATGGTTATGTATGAAGACAGTGCTGAGCCTCTGAGTCCGAGCACCATGCTGTGGGAACACGGGCTCGTCAAGGAAATGCGCACAACACTAGTGACAAGGCGGAGGAGCGCATTTTTAATTCTGTCTGAGCATCTGAAGTGATACACAGTCACATCAGACACTGTGTGTGCCCCCCCCTCCTCCCTCCAGCCTCCTCTGACACACACACACACACACACACACATATTATGCCACAGAAAAACGTTTATTTAGTCAGTCAGACCACTTATGTCAGTTAGAAAAATAAATAAATAATAGAAAAATAATAAAAGAAGGTGTTTCCGGTATAATAATCCTGTGAAATAATACTATGCAGATGTATTCAGTCCCTCAATGAATATTATAGTGATACCAAAAGGTATAAAAACTCCATAAAGGACAATATCATCCATATTAATGATGATGATTAATAATGAATATTATAACTCACCACTATGAAGCAACAATAGACTATAAACTCTAATATTAACAGGTTACAATTATAGAAAATATCATTAAGACGCCATAAGAACGCCACAGAGTATTAACTAAAAACCACCTAATCATCCTTTTTTTGTCCAGATATCCTCCTCTACATAAAACACTCCGTTTAGGTGGGAGAAAACAGCCAAGGCTCTCAAAATGCTAATTGAATCATTTTGCAATTCTCCAGTGAGGCACATTAATTAGAAATATCACAGTCCTCTAACACTGTGACCATGGGAAAGCTGTTAGAAGCGTCATATAGGCCGAACCGGAACTGGACTTTGACGCACGGTGCGCTTTTTTTTTTGTTGGTGTGTGAGCTATTTCTGGACTGCTGCATCCAGCATATTTTTTTTTTTCCTTTTTACAGGTGAGGAGATATAGTTCTGCTTCTGCTCACTAGGGGGCGCCACAGGCCGCGTTTAGCTTCACCTGCAAGGACCAAAAGCACCATGATCACCACTGAGGGGAAACATTCTGGCTCAGCTTGACGGATAAAAGGTTAAATAGGGTACGTTTTAGGAGCTGGTGCCTTGTTTGAGTGTCCATGTACTTTTGGCCATATAGTTATTGTGATTCAGACTTAAACTTGACTCCTTCTTTATGTTTTCATCCTAATCTCTTGCCACATTATTTAATTTCTAAATAAGATTAAGTCTGAAACGTGATAATGTCCCTGCACATTCCTCATTATTACATTTTCTAATTGCTCACAAAGTTTGTTGGTGCTCTGCCAGCTCCAGATGTTTGGTGTCTGGCTGCGGATCATTAATCTCCGGGCCTCTTTCCACGCAGCTCATGACCACAGTCATTCCTCTGCACTCTAATCGAATCCGCCTTGTTTTCTGGTTCCCAGTAAGTCCTTGTTGTCTTGTTGTTTTCATGCCTCTCTGGATTCATGCCTGCAGATGATGAGTGTAACTGTGAAATCCTGCCATTTTGAAAACGATGACGATGACACTTACAAACTGAGTGACTGAATGCGTTTACACTTCTCATGTTCTCCTCCATAATTTTAGCAGAGGTGCTGTTAGGAGAAAACAAATCTACTCTTTATCCCTTTTCTGCTCTTGGTTTGGTCACAGATCCTAAAATTAATGATTATTCATTATTTTGAATGCATCATAATGTTAAAAAGGTCAGTAGCCAGGATTTTAGAAATACTGATGTCATGAGTCAAAATCCCTGCTGTTTTTATTAATAAGTCTTATTTAAATGGAGCAGTTGTTTCAGGGAAATTCCTCTGGCAATCAGCAACTCACAAGTAAATAAACTTTAACTAAATAGAGCTTTGTCTCCATTTTCCCTGTCTGTAGTTCTTTCCAGAAACTTTCTAGGAAGTGTGAAATGCTGATTAAAGACAAAATAGAGTATGAGATTCAGTTGAAAGCTCCACAAAAGCTAGTAAAGGGACCTTGTGTTCAGGTTGTTTTCTCACACAAAAAGAATTACCAATTTATTCCCCAAAATAAAAAGGTGTAAATGCCGTTTCAAAGCTAACAGCTATCAGCATCTTCACAATGACAATGCTAACATGCTGACGTTCAGAAGTGTTTACCATGTTCACCTTAGCTTAGCATCACAATGACAATGTTAACATGCTAACATATGCACTAAACAGAAAGTACAGGTGAGGCTGATGGGAATGTCATTAGTGTATAAAGGTATTGGACAAATTTAAACTTTGACTTGATGGTGCTACAGGAAAAGTCAGGGGATGATCGATTTCAGTAGGATTCCTCCTCTGGGGACCATGAATGTCTGTACAACATTTCATGGCAATCCATCAAAACCAATAGACCAAAGTGATGCAACAACATGCAGACGTGACCTCAGTGTCCCCATGGATAGCTACAGCCCTGCTAATATTGACTCTGTCTTTATTTTGGGGCTAAATTACAAAATTCTGGTCTGCAATGAGAGGAAAAAAAACAAATATACTGTAACCTTTGTCTTTTTTGTGCACTTAAAGAAACACAGTGTTTAATAGGAATAGCTCATTTGTGGCCAAACTGGCACAAGAAGCTGCATCATTCCAAGGTCGGGATGTGTGATGTGTTTTTTTAACGTCCCATTTTCTCAAGCTGCGGTCTGCTGAACGCCTTCGGGGGGGGGGGGGGGGGGGGGGTTCATTGCTGGGTGTTTGCCATGTTAGGACAGCTCGCTCTCTCCAGCATCTTTCACATGCCAGATCACTGTGGGCCAGTTCCTCCATCCACTGAGTGGAAAAACCACTAGTGTGGCAATCTGCAGCCACTCGGAAACCAACAGCGCCGGGCTAATGCTAATTAATTGGAAAACACACACACACACACACACACACACACACACGAGTTATCGCTTTCCTTTTTGCCCTCTTGCTCCCTCTCTCTGCACACACACACACTCATGTCGCCCACAGCCCTTCAGTGTGTGAACTAAAATGGAAGTGATGTGTTGTGGTCTCAACGCTGCAGCAAAGCATCTCTGACTCACACACAGAGAAATGAGCAGAGACACGGACACTGCTCATGTAAAACACTGTCAGTGTGTGTATACGTGTGTGTGTGTGTGTGTGTGTGTGTGTCATCATGTTACACTCATGTCAGATACCGTGCGTGGGCTCATATCATATGCTGTGGGGCGGCCATGGAGACGGGAGGGTGTGTTGCTGCTCGGACCTCCCCGTGTCAACTCGAGAGCTCTTCAGGGAAGGTAAGATGACGGATGGATGACAGGAAGCTGCATAGCAACAAGTGGCGGTGTGTCTTCAGGAGATACTGCATGCGAGTGTGTGCCTTTAAGTCCACAACCACACATGGTAATAAGATTAACACTCTGTCACCTCATTAATTTTGCTATTTACACAGGTTAATTTCATTCAACACAACACTTACAGAATAAACATCACAGTTTGTTTGATTTCTAATCCGTTATATGAATCATTTGTTTCTTTCTTTGAGATTACCTGGTTGTTGGGGGAGGTCCCTTCCTGGTGGAGCAAAAGGTGAGCCTGAGGGCTGAGGACTCTTAAATCCCGGAGCCAGCTCATTGGGCCGAACCATGTGCTGCCATGTCACGGGGGAGGGATTTGGGTTTAGTTAGTTTTGCTTTGTATTTAGTTGTAGTTGGTGTCCATCTTGTTTACTCCTTGTGTGTTATTTGGTTTGGACGAGCCACTATATATATATATATATATATATATGTTCCCTCGTTTGTTCCGTTAACACCTTGTTTAAGTGTTGTTATATTGAGTATAGTTATGTTGCATTGATCTCTTTTGTAGACCTCATTATCAACATCTTGGTTTGTAATGTTTTTGCATTTCTTAGGGTAAATAAAAACCAAGTTTTCAGCTCCTGTTTCCTCGTTGCCTCACTGCTTGGTCCCTAACAGTCCCTCTCCATTCAAAAATGTGTTTTTCTTGGATGTTTGACCTTCTCTGTGCAGAGTGTTTCCACATTCATCTGCTGAAGGAGGAAAGTTGCTCTGTGCTCACCTACGAGAACACTACGGGTGCAGTATAAGACAACAGTCCTGCAATAAATCCCACCTTCATGAATGTTGAGTTTTTGTTCAAACGGTTGCTGTACAGAGAGGTGTTTCTGTTATTTAGACTACTCTCACTGATGTGAGTGTGTGTTTAGGGATTTCTCGCCCGTGTTAGCTTAAAAGTTGGGATTGAAAGTTCATTCTTGACCTTGGAAACAGGATATCTGAAGCTCCATCTGCTGAGGAAGACTGTATCAAAAGCTCCAGAACAGCTTCTAAATGGACCTCGTGGTGACATTTTGTTGACTACTGTTTCCGAGGTCAAGAGTTACTCTAAATTAAAACTCTTGTGTGCATGCAAAATCACATTCTATCTTTCTATGAAACCGCAGAGGACAAACAGGATGTGTTTTATGTGTTTTGCGATCAGTTCTATGCAAATATCAGAATATATTCTGCTGCAGTATGTTTGCTGCATGATTGCACTTTAAAGCTCTTAAACCGTCAGACCCACTGACGAGTCAGACAACACAAGCTCAAGCTGTTCAAACCCGCGGATTTACAAGGATGCCAAATACGTCCAGCTGAAAAGAAAATATGCTCAAGACATCAAGAATATTTAAATTTGAGAAAGCGGTGCAGCCATGAAAACAGAGAGTCTTGGGTTTGAGACTGTATCCACACACAGACATGCCAAACACACGTGCCAACACTCTCACATGCACATTTCCCATGATGCCCGAGGGGCCGAGCAGCATATGACAACAGGCAGAAGAGCTGACTTGGTGGTCCGTGTCCCCTGCACCCTGTTATTCCTCTGTCTGTCTGTTTGCCTCCCTTCATCACAGATCAGCCCTCCTCTGCACGGCTCACTGAAGCAGTCGAGTTGACACCTTGTTCGCGTCTCCTGGACTCAGAAACTGACAGCTGAGTCACAGAGTCGGGGCTCTGTGGCCGGATAACGTCCGCAGAGGCCAAGCAAGCGGATGCAGGAACACAGTAGGACTAGAACGAGCTGAAGGAGCTACACCAGGCTGATACTGACGACACTGTAATCAGTTAATCCTCAGTCTAGTCAAAAAGCAGCATGCAACTGCTACTCAGAGTGAGGAGTGAGGGTGTTTGCCAAGTGGACAGGACACACAAGGAATTTGACCTGGTTAATTGTCAGACTGTGAGAGGCTGAATTTATTGTCCATCAGGGTAGAAAATAGTCTTCAGCTCAGCAGGACACGGTCATATGTTTTTGGTCCACTTCTTCCTTATTCAACGATTAGTTACTATTGGACGTCAATGTCTCAAAGATCAACAGTAGCATTAGCAAGTGTTCTGGCTTGCTGATTAATCCTGTTTGACAAACAAATAAAAAATATGCACTCGATCGATAACTATATAAACACATGGATGTCATTTATTGCTCATGCAGAGCGCCAACTGATCCTGGTGTGGCTGGATATCAGACACTGATCCTGTTTATATACAGCAAGTCTGCACAAAATCTATAAATATAGTCATCTTCAGCTCTGCAGATTTAATAGTGGCAGAGAACCATCAGAGAAACACAGACAAAACATTAAATACTGCACAGGTTTAACAGGTCAGTTGTTGGAGTTTAAAAGCCGATCGCATACAAAAATACATCTTGAAAACGTTGAAACCCTCAACAGCTTATAAAGAACAGGCTATAAAGTCAGAAATCAGGAGTTTAAAATGCTCATCGTGTTCGGAAGATACCTCCCAAACCTCCCAAAGTTCAAAGCCTGTTCAGTAGTATCAGTATATCATATAAAATCACACATAGTCATATATCAGTCACTCAGTTCATAATGTCAGATTAGACATTAGTGCACTCTCAACTGGAGATCTGTACACTATTATAGTCCCTCACCTATAAATACTGTATACATAACATCACTGCAAACTGTTTTTATAGCTTCTTTCCAGGCTGCCATTTTCTGTCTCAGTTCATGTAAGAACAGCACGAGACTGAATGCAGCTTATAGCCGACTGTATGTTGCCTCGTGTTTCTTTTATTTCTTCCCTTGATGCCACTTTATGTCTTATGTAAAACTGCCTTTTCTGACATTAACTGAAACTAAACTGATGTTGTGCGATGGAAAATAATTATCAATAACCTGAAGGAAACGTGACTTTAATATCTATTAAATGCAGGATGTTGACGCGTTATGTCATCCACCTCTAATAAGACAAATGTTCTTCTGTCCGCCAGCACATAAATGAGTCTGTAAAAAAATAAATGCAATCAAATTCTATTTTCTTCACATTTCATGGATTCATTCTTAATTAATTTAATTCTTAATAAACCCCTGAGTGTCGCATGTCATTGACTAATTGTGCTCTTGTGTCAACCTTTATTAAACCCCAAAGCAATGTTATTAATTAATGCTGTTTGGTGCTTCCAGATGGTCTAAATGCTGTTTCAGAGGCTTTTTTTTTTTTTTGAGATGACATAGAAAAACAGAGCAAGAAACTGAAAATGATCATCATAAATGTCAATAATTAAACGTTTTGTTTTATTTAATGTGTGTTCGTGTGTGTGTGTATATATATATGTGTGTGTGTGTTAAAGAAAGACAGAAGGAGAACAAATAGACAGGGACAGAGAGAAGTCCCAGATCACAGCCCATCCACTGGAACAGGCACTTTATAAAAATGTTTTGACACCAACATCTGTTCGAGACGCCGCACGTCAGCTGAAGCCTCCTCATCTCCTGCAGCTGTCGTCTCGCTCGCCACGCCGTCGTCTGACTGAGGTGAAATCACACAATCCAAAACTGCCTGTACCTGAAAGTCTGTTCAGGTGTCAGAGCTGTTGTCCCTCACCCTGCAGAGTCTCGCAGTATTACACAGTGTGTGTGTGTGTGTGTGTGTGTGTGTGTGTGTGTGTGGACTGAATATACACTGTCAGGAATGAAAAGGCAAATAACTCAATGTACTTATCTTTATAACCCATAAAAGACGCTTTGTGTGATAAGATGCAGTATTTAATGTATTCTTTCTGGTGTTAATGAGAAATTTTCCAATTTTAATTTAATCTGGCTACAAGTGCTGAGTGTGAAATATGTGTCAAAATGGTGAACTCATACAGAAAGGAGCCCGTCGCAGACGCACTGATTGGATGGGGAAAGGGTTGTGTTGTAGTTTTCTACTTATCTCTACTTTTCCGTGTATTTCACACACAAGGAATTTGTCTTGGTGTTTTGCTGCATAACGGTCGCAATAAACATGATGAGAGAAAAGCAAAAACAAGTAGTGCAAAAGTCAAGAATTGTGAATAGAAAATATAAATGTACAATAGATGAATTTGTAAAATATATCTGTATTTAAAATAGAAACGAGAGAAAAGAGCTTTACAGTGTACAGTCTCCTGTACTTACTCCGTATCTGTATATAACTTTAATTCAATTTCTATTTATGGTTTAATTCTACTAGTTTTTGTACATTTCCTTTGTTTTTATCTTTTTTGCATTGTTATCTGGTTTGTCTCTTGTCCTGCCAGAAACACCAAACTTTCCCTTGGAGATCAAAAGATGTTATCTTATCTTAAAATAAATTACATTCCTTGAAGTAAAGTTACAGAAGAAGAAGTATACCTTAAATTCTTAATTCCTATTTTGGAAGGCAATATTATCCAAAAATACATTAAAATATATATTTAAGCATAACTTGTGTTGATTCCAGTTTATGATAAACTTAGTAAATTACTTCTGAATGCATTATATATATAAAATGTACATTTATATACTCTAGTACAATAATATGAACACTATACATATAGAGTAGCCCTACTTTAAGGGGTCTGTTTTGGTCTCTAACAACTCCTGAAGGAAATATCTGGCGCTTTAGCTGCTAAATGCTCCGCTACGTTCACCAGCTAGTTGCTGATGTCGTCTGTCTGCCGTTTGGTGCCGGGCAGGTAACATACAGGGGGTTTCTTTGAGATTTTTTTGCTATAAAAAAGTTGCCTGCTGCTTCTGGAAAGTGCTGATGAGAGCCGAGAGGGGGAAGCTGTGGGCCATAAAACCAAAACAGTGAGCTGAAAGACACTTAAAGGCTCACAGTCACAGGCTCACACATTGCACACAGTCATTTGACCTGTTGTGAACATAGAAATATTGTTTAGTGCAGCTTTAAGTACTTTTAGTAGGTGTTGTAACAGTATATTGGGCAAACAACTGGGTTTTAAACATCATTTTAATAATATTTTTGTCTATAAATCACCCAGCACTGAAACTCATGCAGTCAGTTGTTGTCAGCCGGTCACATTTTAATCCTCAGCAGACAGAAGAAACAGTCACTGATAATGAAAATGATCTGCAGTTGTTGTCTCACACACTAACACCCCCCCCCCCCACACACACACACACACACACACACAGTGAAAATAAAGCTCTGTGTCTCCCTTTCTTCTGTACATACATTCACATAAACACTCCACCTCCAGTCCTCTCCTCTTTGTCTGTGTGTCACCAGAAGCTCTTGCATAAGCATGCCACTGCCAGCACCATCAGGTCATCCTACAGAAAAAACCCTCCAGACAAGAGACGGATAGCAGCAGGAAGTGAGTGAGAGAGTGTGAAAGTGGGCTGGGGAGTGATGGAGATGTGTGCGAGGAGGCGAGAACGCAAAGGAGAATATGGTTAAGTGTCTTCTTTTTAACTGAGGATGGGGTGAAGCGAGGGACGTGTAAAGTGAGGGATGACAGGCGTGACGATCACACCTCTGGCTGACTCATCCTGCCTCCACCATCGGGCACATTCATCTGTTAACCGCTGAGAGGCCTGGGTGATTGACAGATGGATGGATGCATACAGGAAGTAGAATAGCAAAGAAAAAAAATATGTAGATATTGGTTTGCACTAAAAAATATATGTTATTATGTAATTCCTTAATACTGACGAAATGTTTATGCTCTGACAAAATAGAGAAAATGAAACTTTTTTTTCTGTAATTAGTCAGCCCTGGTTTCTGTGCACCACCCGACACTAGATGGGGTGACTTTCTCCAAATCAATTCTGCAAAGTATTTTTAATTGTTATTTCCACTTTATTCAGAAGAAACCGCATGAAAAATCACATGCGAGTGTCCTTGTTCCATGTTAAACCTGCATTAATGTTTTGGCCACTTGGGGGCAGCACAACAAGCTCTTGTAACATCACCCATATAAAGTTGTTACGGTGACTGTGTTAGCAAACATTTTCTTGTTTACATCCAGCGAATGCAGGCCAACATTATCATTCATTTGGAGTTGTGTTTTCTGTCCAATATTCACTCTTTTTAGCTGTACTCCCGAGGGAAATATCTGTCTCTTTAGCTGCTAAATGCTCCACTATGTTCACCTGCTAGTCGCTAGCGGCGTCGGCCATTTGGTGCTTGACAGGTGGCGTACGATGGGTTTATCTGAGCAGGAAACCGATAAGAGCGGAGAGAGTTGCGGGCTGTTAAATGAAAACGAGCTCAAAGATGCTGAAACACTCAGCGGAGCAGGGACTTCAAGCAACCCTCGTTCACACGACATGTAGACATTTGATCCATTCTTAATCTGGAAATATTGATGAAAGCAACTTCATTTTGGCATTGCATTGTACTGAACAATGTTCAGGAAATAAGATTTAAAATCTAATTTATTGGCAGCTTCTGCATTATATCTGGTTGTTGGATTTATACTTGTTAGCATTACAAATATTTCAAGAGAAAAAGCCAAATACATAAAAGCTGGCTCTGATAACTTTGGATTCCTGTCTAGAGATAAATTTTATCCCAAAATGCTCAGCAGCAAGCAGCTGGTCTGTATTTTAGATGACCCAAAATAAGCCCAGGGAGTGTTTTGGTTCCCTCACTGCTGCGGGGTGTGTGTGTGTGTGTGTGTGTGTGTGTGTGGTTTGGATGGGAGATAATTGTGGTTTTTGCTGAAGAGGTTCTCCCATTTTACTCACTTCTGCTTGAATATTTTGTGGTAATTATTCGGTATTTATCAGCAAGAAGCAGAGAGAGAGCAACAGCCTGCAGCAGAAAACAAGACACCAGATCTGTTCCTCCGAGCTCCCACTGAGCTCACCTGCATGTGTGTGTGTGTGTGTGTGTGTGTGTGTGTGTGTGTGTGTGTGTGAAAGAGTGCTTGGGGTGTCCCCATAGACAGTATGAAGCTTTGTCTCCGACGCCCCCCCTCCACCCCCCAGAGAAGAATAGGGTCAGATTGAGATTCAAGTTCACCGCCATCAAGGACACATCCGCAGCTGTGATCACCACACACACACACACCACACACACACAACACACACACACACACAACACACACACAGCATGGAGCGTGCTTTCAATCCGCATTCAAAGAGGGAGTCTTTGGGGAGAGACAATAACTGCACATGCATATATTTGGACATGTAATGAGGGCACAGCCCACCAATTAAGGAGGACTGGTGTGTGTGTGTGTGTGTGTGTGTGTGTGTGGACCACTAGTCCCGGCAGGGGATGGAGACGAAACCCAGCGGAGGGGAACCGACCCCATTCAGAGCTGGTAATCCAATTCTGAAAGCTGTCTCTCAGAGGAGGAGTATATGTGTGTGTGTGTATGTGTGTGTGTGTGTGTGTGTGTGTGTGTGTGTGTGTGTGTTCAGACCAGTCCAGGGTGGGTGGGGTTGAGGTGGTGGTGGTGGGGGGTGTAGAAGTAGCTGAGAGTAGTTCTTTAATGTGAATGCAAAGCAGAGGAGGGGTCAGATTACTCCCCATCTCTCTCCTCTCTCATTTGTTTTTTAAATCCATGACTCCCGCTCGCTCTCTTGGGGGGCCACGGCGGACAGTTCAGACCACCGCCACCTCACCCCCACCATGCTATCCTTTGGTTCGATAACCCAATAACTGAGTGCTTTTATCCGAGGCTCAAGTTTCATGCTTTCTCGCTCTTTGGGATCCTGAACATGACAAAGAGAAAAAGACTCATTAGTCAAAAAACACTTGATGAGATGAGAACTTTATTAAACTAAACTTTATAGGGAGGGTTCATTATTTTATGTTTTAATTTTTAATTTTTTAGTATTTCTCACCAAATAAAAGCTTGTTGAAGATGCTGGAGCTGATATTACAATGTATAATGATAGGAAAAGCACCTGTAGAGGCATCAACCAGCCAGTGTTTACTTAAAAATACAGTGAATCTATCTGTGTTCATGTTTGAAAATTAATAAAACTGAAAAAAAAATACACCGGCAAACAGCTGTTGTAACTGTATTAATGGTTAATAAATCATTTAGTAATGCCTTTTAGATCAGTTATAAGCTCTAACATTAAAAAGAACAACAGGTTCTGAAAGATCTCCTGCTTGTGAGTCATTAATAGTAAAGTCGTTCATAAAAGATCCTCGTGTGCACATATTAATGTTAATAAATGGGTTGTTTTGCTGATGTCCGGCAGCTCTTCAGTAGAAGGTCAGAAGAAGTCCCCTGAATGATGTATGGATGGATGCTTTAGACTGTTGCATTATTGAAACAAGACAACAGAAAAACAAACCCCTGCTCCTCTGCGAAAGACGCAGTCGCTCTCACATTCAGTCATAAACACAACAAAGAAAAAATGCTGAAACGCAGAGGTGAGATGCATAATTCACCTGAGTTTGGTCTAAGTCTGAGGTGTCGGGAGGAAAAAAGGTGATGTATTTACACTTTGATCTTTTCTGGTGTTGTCCATTTTCAGTTCTTAAGCTTCGTCTTTGGCAACGGAAGTGAAACTCTGCAACAGGATTCGAGAGAAACAGTCGGCGAGAGAACACAAGAAGATAGATAAGAAGGACGAGACAGAGGAAAGTAAATGATGTGTGTGTGTGAGAGAGAGAGAGAAGAAAAAGTGGGGCTGATAGTGAGCGGGGCGAGGGGTCCCTCTGTAAGGCCCACCAGGTCTCCATAAGAATGGAGCGCCGCAACAGAGCGGCCGTTATTTTCTTTGTGAGTCCAGGAAACCAGAGATGCTCCTCCGCTCAGCTACCGAGTGACATCAACCACTGGGGGAGAAGACACACATACACACACAAAAAACTTCCCTGCGCATTAACACACACTCTGGAAAAGAGACACACTCCCACAAACACATGCACACACACACACACACACACACACACACACACACACACACACACACACATCCCTGAGTCTTCTAAATGGCTAAATATTTGCATACACTGCTGCTCCAATTATCCTCCTGTCTTCCTCTTCTGCTCTTTTATCTGCGGGTGAAGACAGGGTCTGTGTGAGGTTTAATGAAAGTGAGACAGGCTCTGTCATCTCTCTGACACCGCCTGCTGTCTCCTTCTCGTTGCGCTATTATAGCAACAAAAAAAAAAAGGAACAAAAACAAAGACTGCCGTGAGGTCGTAGGCGTAGAGCGCGGATGACTGTACACAACATGTAAATATGCTACATCTGTCATCATACACATGTGGGGAGATTTGGTGAAATGAGTTTGATGCAACTGCACATTTTCCATGAAGGCAAAATGACAGTCAGGCTTTGGAATAAAGTAAGTAAGGAAAGTAAAGTATTTTGGCTTTTGTTTTTGCCCAAAAAACAATCCTATTTTGCCGGGATCAAAATAATACTTCAATCCTAAGTGGATTTGTTGCCTGAAATTAATCGTTATGTGACAAACAGGTGAATCCTGTTTCTTGGAAATGTCGTGCTGTATAATCCAATTTGTGGTGAAGGAAAAGTTAATGTTGACTTTGTGCCCGCAACATGTATGAGATTGAATTTTAGCGATATGAGTGTGTTCTCATGTAACAATCATTTTATGAAAGTTAGGCAGACCAGGGGCTGGTTTCACAAAATATGTCTAATTCTTTTGTCTAATGACAGTTGCAGATACAGACCTACTCAGTTTGTGGTGTGTTGTCTAGCAAGTAAGCTGAGAAGGGAAAAGTTTTTAGACACAGCAGGAAATGTGTTTTTTCTTTTTGCTGATGTTGCTTGACTCATTACTGAATTTCACTGCTAAGAAGTAAAGAGCTGAGCAGCTTGAATCTCTAGCTCAGTCAGCCATGCTTTAGTTCAAAAAGACCCTTAATTAACTAGAAATACTGAAAATGGGGCCAATTTAAATGAAAAATAAGCCAGTTTTGTGCGACAGACATTAGACATCTAAGTATATTTGTGAGATCTAAGACACATCAAAGTTCACTGTTGACAGATCAAACAGGAACATTTTCACTGTTTCTGAAATCAATGTTTTTTAACTGGGGTGCCAGCAGCTCCTTAATCTTAAATCTGTTATATTTTACATTAAATTTGGTTTACCAACAATATGGAAAATGATATAAACACTATGGAATTATGGCATTTTATTTTAGGTGATTGAAAGGAAAAGAAAGTTCTCTACCCAACGTCAGCCTGTGGCATTCCTCATGCTCTTTGTAGCTCTGCACACCTACACATAGTACACAGCCGTGGCCTTGCTTTTCTTGCTTGATGTTTGGAGCTAATGAATGTTTAAAGAGGACTTTCTACAAACAGCCAATAATAACGGCACAAACCTGACAGCTCGGTAGACAAATACAGACCATATAGCGTCCGCAAAGACACAAAATTTCAGCTGCTCAGTTTGCTGCTTTCAAGCCACCATATCGATTCACTAACTTCATCAGCAGGCAAACACACATTCGCTGTGCATGCATTCAGGTGTCAGACACACTCACATGCACACACGCCCCCACATGTTAGTTCAAGACGTCTCCAGTTGAAAAGAAACACGTTTCCCTGGGAGGTTTCCAGTCCTTTCCCTCTCTGTTTTCGATATCGAGCGGGGCTTCACTCTGCAGAGAACAAAGTGTTTGTTTTATTTTAGATCACAGCTCCTGTGTGGGCACGGGGTCAGAGAGTGGTGCACTGCGGAGGGAAGTATGAGGCGGGCTTTGAGCGGCGGCCATGGGAGTCTCAGTAAACAACAGGGCCGTAGGTGGAGGCTCTAGGTCTGCGGTCGATTCAGCCGCTGGAGCCGCTGCAGGCTGATAAAGACGAGGTGTTTTTTTTAATGTGGATTTTCACATGAATCTGTGTTTTCTGCCAAATAAGTGTGTGATGCAAAGACCGTGTCAAAGTGTGTATACCTCCATCTATACAGGTGAATAACTTGATTTGTTGGTTAGTGTACAGCACAAGCAGGGTAGGGGAGGATGTGTGTGCTGTCGTATGATTGAGTGTGTTCACAGTTGGGGTGTGTGATCAGCAATCAGCACAGGCATCCGGCACACAACTGACTTGATAGCACATGATTTCTTAATGTGTTTCCTCTAATTTTTTCATCACCCATAATCATCAATCTCCTTCAGTTTCATCGTTTTGAACCCTTTTTAACTTGTAAAGCTTTCATGGAAGGTTGCCATCTGCATTTCCGTCTTATTTCTTGTGACTCACATTTGTGTTTATTTGGGAAACACAGTGACCTCCTGACATGTTCGTCATCTTGTTGTGGCTACCTGATGAATGTAAGTCCAGTTTTTGGTCTCCACCAACTTATTCTTGGTGATAGCGATGTATCTCCAGTTTCCTTCAACGCATCACCATTTGTCCAACTAAGACTTTCCAATGGTTTCATTTGTTAAATAACATAGTTGATGCAGACACAATCGGATACGAGCGATCAAAGTAGCTTCTTGTGGTTGTCTGTCGACCGAAGGGTACAGGATGAGGAGTATAACCACTGCTCCGTCTCATTGAGAGCAGCCTGTTGAAGCGGCACCTGATGCCTCCTGGACGCCTCCATGTGAAGACATTACAAACACCTCCAACCGGATGGAGACTCTGGGAAGAGATCCAGAACACGTTCAAGATTATATTTCCCATCTGGCCAGTAAACACTTTGAGTTGGACCAGAGAGAGCTGTTGAGAAGGGGAGAGGTTTACTGCCACCACAACCTAGGCCTGCGTAAGTGGCAGGATGGATGGATGGATGGATGTTATTGCAATAAAAGCCAAAACCCTGACAGCAGCTTCATGTTATGTCATGTTTTGTTACATTCATTTAGTGGAAGAGCTCACTCTACACTCAGCCCACTTCCCACCGCCTCCTTTCAGGCATCCTCTGAGTCGTTCCCAGCCTTTTCTCACTGCTGGCCTTGCCATTTGCACGCACAGACAGCTTTGAAGGTAGCCGTCCCCCCATGGACCCCCGTGATGTTGTTTAATTAAGGCGTTTGTGAATCTGCGTGTCACTTTGTGAGTCAGGGCACGCGTACATGAGGAGCTGTGTTTTCCTGTGATGCCTTTATGTGTGTGTGCTGCTATTTGTTTATTTCATGTTTATGCAGGGCTGATTTAGCTCCTCTCTTTCTCCCTCAGGCTTGACACCACATCTCACACACACACACACACACACACACACACACTAGAGGGACTAATTAAGTCGGTCACAGAAATGAGACCTAACCTCCATCCCTTCACTGGCTCATGTGAACAGAAACGAAAACAAAAATGGCTGATGGCCGTCCATCCGTCTGTCCCTGCGGCTAAAACTTGATCACAGTCCCGGCCGTCTGCTGTGTGTGATCAGAGCTGACAACAACACATTCAGGCTTTCCTCTCATCCCTGAACCTCTCATCACTCCATCCCTTCATCCCTTCAACTGTCCACAACCTCTCCGAACATCTCTCTGCATGAGTAAAGTGTCTTCCATGTTGGCAAAGCCCCACTTCTAGAAATAAATAGCAAATACAAGTAGGTGGGGCTTGATGTTTCAGGCCACGCCCCCTCCAGCCTCAGTTTACACAAGTTTAGTCTCAACTTAAGGCTGTCATGCCAAAAGCTGACTCATATCATTTTTTGGCACTTTTTTGCTCTGTTAACAGTCTATCATCCAGACTGTGTAGTTCTCTTCCTGTATTGCAGTCATCCTCAGTGTGTCCTTCTCCATCACCTGAGCTTCACACCCGCCTACACACCTGCTCCCAATTCCCTCATCAGCTCCCCAGTATAAATATATATATATATATATATATATATATATATATATATATATATATATATATATATATATATATACAAGTCCTTAAGCCATTGTTCCATCCCAGATTATCTGGTGTGCCATCCAAGCTTTATACTTTTAGCCTTCTTGTCCTGTCTGCCTTTTTGGAGTTTTGCCTACTTCCACTTCAGACATGATTTCCTGATCTGACCGCCTGCCTGTTGCTGTTTCTTGCCTTGTTCTGTCTGTCTGTTGTTTTCTTTTGAGCAAGTAAACCTTGATTTATCTCACCTGTTCTGCCTTAAAGTCATGACCCAGAATCCACTGACAAAGGCTTAGATTTAAGGTTGGGGTCATTAAGATGGTTAGAGTATGTCTGCTATGTTTTCTTACTCTTACTCGGGGTCGAAAACGTTTACACACTGATTCATTAACCCAACCACAATTCACCTCAGAGCACTACAATTTCACTTTGCAGACTTGTTTCTTCACGTACATCTTCAGAAACACATTCATCTCACATTTTTAATTGTTTGGATGACATGTTTGCGTTTCAGACACTGCCTGTTTTTATAAGTTTGAAGGGAACGGGTGCAATAATCTAAACTGTGGAGGAAGTTTCAGTTAGCTCACTGGTATCTGGAAAAACACTGACGGCAAGGATTTCTTTCTTTTGTTCTTTCATAGACTACAGACTAGTGTGGCTCGGTTGAACTTGGACAATCAGCTAACCTAAATAGGTAGCATCCATTAGCTAACTAAAGGTTTTGCTAACTCCTCTTGCCTTTTTCACTGAACTTCCATACTTTTAATTCGCCCTAGAAAAACTGTAGTTCTTTGGCTTCACCAGTCGAGGTTTAAGTCACTGAATTATATAATTTCTGCCTCAGAGGAAGTCATGTAAAACTATAAATGCTTTCTCTTTAGAGGAGAGAGTGAAGACAAGAACAAAAGGTAGATTCGATGTCAGTGGCACCTCTGAGCCCAGCAGAGCGGTTATTCAGAGAGGGGATGAGCGCACATTATCAGGGATAAGCTGCTCTAACAGCCCACCCAGCCAGCCTCCTGCACTCCTGCATTGTTCCAACACGTTCTGACTCACAAAAGGCAAAAATACATTGAAACCTTGGTGCCGCGGTGCCTCCTTGCTCTCTGTGACTCACAAAGCTGGACTACATTTAGCCTGCAACATCCGTCGCCAACACAGCTCGACAAAAGAGCTGGAGAGCTGCATGCGTTTTCCTGCTGGTGTTAAAGCTGAAATGTTACAGCAGTGCGTAAAAAGAGGGACTGGTAACCAAGGTGAAAATTAAAATATTATGAAAAGACAGGTAGCAAAATAGCACCTCTAAAAGGATCAGGTTTGGTTTGATTATAGTTTATGAGATTTTTCCTCTGTAAGTTCTTAAGATGTAATTTTAGACTCCATACTTCTGAAATTGCTAGACTATCATTTCTGCAAACCGTCTGACATGATACCTGAAAGAATCAAGCGAATCAAGGTCATCAGTGACCAGTGACAAGAGCTAGCTCCGGTGTCTTTACATGACCTTGTTTTTGTAATTGAATCAGACTCAAGTCTACAGCTCTGCTTGTTTGATGTCTCATGTCGTCAGAGACATCTCCATCTCAAGTCTCAAGTCACAATTAAGGCCAAGTCAAGTCTGCAAATGGTAAATGGACTTCATTTACATGTCGCTTTTATCCAAAGGACCTCAGCTTGTAGTTGTCTAATTAAGCTGCTGTCGCCAGTCTTTATAAAAAGAAAAGTCAAGATGCAAGTCTCAAGTCTACAGCTCTGCTTTGTTTGAGACAGGTCCATCACACGTCTATCAGAGCAAGTCTCAAGTCAAATCACTGGTCTTCAGAAGAAAAGTCAAGACGTATTTCAGGTCTCTGAATCGTCCAGAGGCTACACAACCATCAACAAGCCATTTCTTTGTTAAAGTTTAAACTTTGTTTTAATTCTGTTTGGTGACTAAAAAGAAATTGCGTTACACTGTGGACAAATTCACTCTGTGACTTTTATTAGAATTGTTGTTCAAGTGTAAACATATTTAACCCCAGTGCCATGATTTTCTTCTGTGATTGCTGGAATACATAAAGGTTAGAAATGTACTTTCTCCTCGATGATGAAAAGGTGCCCGACATTTTAGACCCAATCATAGTGCAATCAAGGCAAAGCACTTGAGCTAAGCTATGACAATACACCGTCTGCTATTTACCCAGAGTTCCACTTCTGCGCTTTCAAATGAATAATCCCATAAATTGCAACACAGAACAGCTTGTACACAACACATAAATACATGGTTATGGAATTAATGAAGTCCATTGCAGTGGAGTGTTTGGGCTTGAATTTTCCTCGGTGGAAGTTCCCGTGTGTTTGTTGCATTGTTGGTGTTTGAGGTCTCATTTTGTTTTTTTGTGTCACGAGGGAATTTGTTTGTTTGTGTCGGAGAGGCCCTTGTGTGCATGTGTAAAAGCCTATTTATACATTAACAAGTGATTTAATGCGTTTGAGTGCCTGATGCGCAGTGCCCAGCTGTGTGTTTGTTTGAGTGTTATTAGGGAGTTAAATGTGAGCTTGTGAGTGCATGAAGCCTGATATCCCGAATGAGTGGCCATTTTGTTACCCACCCTATTATTCTCTCTGACATTCTTATTAGCTGTTTTCTGTGTAGGGAGGGTTTACTTTCACTCCAATGCTACGTTCATGTTACGCAGTTTGGACAGCAGATACTTTTTGACTACACTTGTACAAAAAGTACAGCTGAGACTGAAGAGACTGCCTTTAGTTTTTCAAGTATTTTGTCTTCAACCAAAGTAGCGGACACATATTCTCACCTGATGGTGGCGCTAGAGGAAAAGTCAGGGGTCACCAAAGTGTTAACAATTCATCCTGAGGGGGGCCTGAATGTGTGTACCAAATGTCATGTCAATCCCATATTTGTTGAGATATTTCTGTCTGGACCGACTGACACACTTACATTGCCATCCCCAGAGCTAGCATGGCTAAAAAGTCAATAACTAATGATGTGATTCATTAAATATGAAATTCATGTAAATTGTCAAGAAGTACAGGTATTTATACACATTCTTAATTTCACGTATCAGAGAATAGAGCTGGGGCATAAAGATATCAGAGTGGAGAAAAGAGCAGCGTGGGAACCCAACGTCTTGCGCCGTGGACTCTGGGGGTGATATTGAAATCTTATTTTTAATTTTCTCTGCAATGTTGTTACGTGTTTGGCACTCTGCCACATAGTGAGTCGCAGACACATACAGTGAATTTATATCAGGAGAAAGTCAAGAGAAAAGGGAAAGAAAGCAAATGGAACTTCGAGTGTTTTTTGACAACCTGGTATGTTTTCTTTCTCTTTTTGCCATCATTCTGTGGTCATTATGTTATTAGTGGTTACTGCAATTATTATAATTATGCTTATGATTAGATAATAATTATATGAAAGACAAGAGCAACAAAAAGAAAGGAAGCAAAGACGCGAGAGGACAAAGAGAGAGGTGCCGAGGCAGCCGGTCTGGAGGGCCGCCGGTCTGGAGGGCCGCCATGGCAACAGCAGGTCATAATGACAGACAGGCAGAGGGGGACACAGCATTGTGATTGCTTCAATCACAGTCATATCAAACACGCTGCTTTGCATTTTGTTTTTGTCCTTCTGAGAAGCAATTTGTTCATTCATTTAGGCGCGCTTGCTGGATGGAGGTAATTTCAAACGACTGATTGCAGGCTGAAATATCTGGTTTGGGTCTTCAGGGAAATAGAAACCGTTTAGAATCAGAATCTTAATTGAGCAACTGTCGCTGTGTGTTACGTATCGCTGCTGATGAAGAGTGTGCATGTGCATTGCTCCTATATTCAGCATAATTCGAGTCTGTGCATATCTGAATAAATCTGCATTGAAAAGAGAAATGGCAAGAGACAAAGACACGTCCACTCGCAGATGAATTGAAATCATTCAAACTTTATTCGTTCACTGTCCATCATTACAAAGCTTTGGGGCCCCTAGCTCTGATTGTCATTAGCCATTTGTTCAGAGCCCCATCACCCACCCAAACTCCTCCACTCAATCACCAAAATGAAAAGGAAAGTCTCATTCTTCTCAGTTCACAGATAAGTCCATAAACAGGGGACGGAAATAAATGATGAGCAGAGGAAAATACGGTCAGAGAATTATTAAGTATGCCACTTTCACTCGATGTCGATGAACTGTTTCTATTTTACTTCCCTGCGACGTAAAGACTCAGCAGGGACCCAAAAAATGACTGTGACACCACAAGAAAGAAGTCAAGTTTCATTTTCTAGCAAAACCAAAATAAAAAACAACAGCTTTGGGATGCCACTCAAAAAAAACAAAAACAAAAGGAGGGGCAGCTAATGTGAAGATGATGAGATTTTAGTGTACTGCTTTTACAGCCCCTCTGGCATTTTCAAAGACGAATAGCCAACACTTTAGACACGACAGCATGACCATTACTGAAACTCTCTCACGAGAAGCAGAAGAGCCGGGGCGAACAACTCGTACAATCCAAAGAGCACTTAGAGAGACTCACAGCCATGGAGAAATGAATCATAAATGAACAGTTGAGGGGAAATAAAAATATATTCTTCAGCTGGCTACCAGTCAGACAGAAACCTGGGAGGAAAAGTATTTTCAAATACCTATTTTGATTGTACTATTTAATGTTGGGTTTTTTTGTCTACAAATGGAAGAAAGTTTGACACAGGAATGCATTTGAGCATCAGCTTCATTATAGACTCTTTATACGAGTACCTGAACTCCACCTTAAGGATAAAAATCTAAATTTGTGCCAAAGACAAAATCTATAATATAATCATGAAATGATGAAATAATCCAACAAAATGTTAAAACTCAGCTCTTTGTTATAAAATGTTATTTCATCCTGCTTCATCTCACATTAACGGAGTTTATTTCTTGTCATTTTCACTTTGTCTTATTATTCAGACCCAAGCGAACAGCCAACAACATATCTGCCTTTGCCCTGTTTCTCTGATTTGAAGCGACTGTGGTGAAAAGTGGTATTATGAAACGGTCACTTGGGGAAAATGGTGTTGTTGTGAAATAAAAGCAGACTGAAGAAAGGACAATCTGTTACAGAAACAGTTGGAATCAAATAAAAATGAACTGCTGAGTTTTAAAAGTGTATTTGGATTATGTCACAGTTTTATTAGATTGGACTGTATTTATTCACATGATTGTGTATTTCATGGTCTTGTTTATTTATTTAATATTGAGCACTTTGGGTCTCCATAAATGCATTATTAGTGACAGACAAACACATAAATTCAGTGTTTTCTTGTATTATTATATTTTACAGCAGGTTGAAGCAATTCAAAATGTTAATGTCATTATAGTTGACGATCAGCATCACCAGCAAACTGATTTAAAGAATAAGGCTGGTGATATTCTATATTTCTCCTATTGTCAACAAATCCCATGAAAAGACCAAACACTGTGCTATAGACTTCTACTGTTCTATAAAACTATTAAAAACACATCAGTGTGTCACACTGGTCATCATTACGCTGATCAGGGGCACCATGGTTTATTTTGAGTCAATCAAAAAATGTGTATTCATCCACAGCTGAAAATAGTCCCAAACAAATGCACAATTTACTTCTGTTCAGTCACATTTGTTAAAAACTACAGTGACCAGCTGTTTTAGGAAATTACTGAGCCTTTTTTTTGTTAAATTAAACTATGTATTTGTGACCTGTTTTTAAAGATTTACAGCTTCAGTTGGAACCAATGGGCTTGGAGCTGAGAGCCACAGACAGGAAGTCAGAAAGTATTGAGAGACAGACTAGCACATTGTTGGCTTTGGTCTTTTCATGGGATTTGTTGACAGTCAGAAAAACATAGAAAAACGGCAGCTTTATCCTTTATAGAACCTTGTTCCTTAAGATCCCACACATCTGAACACATTTCAAATACCTGTAAATAAATAAAAACTGCTGTGCATCTCGTGCTTTCAAAGCTGAGGTTCCCCGGTAAGTTCAGATAAGCACACTTTGAATTAAAATATTCACAGCCGCTTCATAAAACTGTTTATCCTCTACTCAGGTCTGTTTTCCACCCGCTCCACTTTTCATTCTTGCCCGAGCAGCGGCGGTTTGTGTGTTTTTCATTATTGTAACCTACAGTGCGACTGAGTCCAACCACAAAAGCATCGTGTGGTTGAGCACTTAAGCGCTGCTGAATGAGAGATTAATTTTAAAGCGACCGCACTTGTTTCAATGTGCGGTTTTCAGAAGTGGTCTTTGTAGTTTTGCATTATGTAAAACATGTATATAATTAATTTTTTATATCATTGCCACATGCCTTGTTCCTCCTCGGTTGCCTGAAGTGATATGCTGAACAGGTTCCGCTAACTCGACGGCAAAGAACAGTTTTTATCCAGTGAGTCGTGAAAAATAACAGTTAAAAATACAGTAATGGGACTCTTCCAAGCCCCGATAATAAATAATACATAGTTGTAATAAATCTCACACACATTACTTCCTTTTGTTGCCATGCCAACTTGGCTGGCCATGGAAAAAAAAAATACGACACGAAGCAGAGAGAACCACTTCCTGACTCACACACACACTCTCACACACAAATACATACAGACATCCTTCCTCCACCCCCCCACCCCCCCAGTTACTTAGCAGTACCCTGCTGATCACTGGAGGAATAAAAGAACATTAATGACAGATTAAATATGAGCAGAATGCTTCAAAAAGGGATCACAGATGAGATAAGTGATCCCAGCCGGCCCACCAGCCTTGCGAGGCTTCAAGCAACACACGTCAAGGCTCTCGCTTTGTCCTACAGCGCTTCCAGGTTCAGAACGAGCAGCTTTCGCCTGGTCCTTGTAAATGTACGGCCATGTAACCCAAGAACATGGGCCATAGGAGGGCCGTGAGAGGAGATGATTAAATATTCAAACACTGCGACCCACAGGATTCAGGTCTTTGTCCTGTCAAGTCGTTTTACGTTTTTGTTTGTACCGTGTGGGGTTGCTGGTAGGTTATCAAATCCATGCCTTTCATATAGAAAGTAGGCCTGGAGATCTTATTGCAATAACGCCCAAGATTAGAAATAAAACCCCACATCCAGAAACCTTCCAACGTAAAGTCTCTACGATGCAAGATGTGATCTCAGCTGGTGGTCCGAGGGAGACTGCAATCGGAGGTGAACCGGGGTGAAGAAAGCAAGATGTCAGCGCTGCTCTCTGGATTGAGAGCCTGACCAGAGGGTAGCAGCAGGGATGAGAGGATGGAGGATGGAGAGAAGGATGCGGGGAAGGAAGCCAGAGAGGTCGGAGGCTGAGGGGACACAGGCTTTATGTGTGTGTTCAGTCTCAGTGTGAGTCACAGCGATAATGGCTAGCCACATTGAGTATCCAGCAGTCTTTAAGCTTACCCTCTGGATAAGGTCTCTCTCTTTCTCTGTCTGTCTAGCTTTTTAACCCCCCCACCCCAACCCCACCCCTCCCGCGCCTCCTCCCTCCGTCGCTTTGGGCTCTAGAGTAAGAGAAAAAGAAGGAGAGAAGAGTCGTTGATTGTGCTGTTGTATTAATGGTTGGAGGTGATCTCAATGTCTGTCTGGCCTCTTAGGAGGCTCTTTGGAAGCCTGACAGCTGATCCCTTTATGTCATTATGTCTCTCTCAAGGACTTTAAATGGCATATGTTAGGGAGCGAGAGCGAAAGAGAGCTCGAGAAACAGAGAATGAAAGCAAGTAACATGATACTAAACCAGTGTGATACACACAATGCCTACTCTGTGCCTCACAATGGGCCCGATATCGCCACTTCCCTATTGAGTCCTGGTCGCACATAACAGATTTGCTTCAAAGAACCACTTTTACCTAAAACCCTCTCCCATCCAGTGTGGTCGGGCGTGCAGAGGCGTGCAATTGAGCCGAGTCCTAGTGTAGATTTCTCCCGCCCCTTGTGTCTGTCAACCCTGTCACTGTTTCACAGACCAGAGAGGGGAGAGATTCAAGTTCAAGTCCAGATATGTTTAACACACCCTTTCCCTCTTTTTTGCTCATTTATTTTTAACACAAACTCTGTCTGGACGGGACAGGAGAGACATTGATTCAAGAACAACCCAGACTTTTTCCCAAGGACGGCCTTGTTTCCAACACCGCCCACCAGCCAAGCACTATTGTCTCAAGGGTCAGGATGGGTAGAACAATGCAGTCTGTTGGGCACTATATTCAAGTCTGTATTTTTCAGTTTTACGAAGTCTGGGTCTGTGAGGATTTAGGCCCTAACTTTGTGGTCCGACCTTGAGTTCCAGCAGCAGGCTTTGAGGTGGAGGTGGACCCTGTTCCTGATGCAGGACCAGGGGCCGCGGGGGGTGGTTGGCTGCGTTGCACTTGAGAATGCCGAGGCAGGACTGCACGTATCGGCTGCTGGAGGGGATGTGACTGCTGCGGAGGCCGGAGCTGGTAGCCTCGACGGTAGCGCAGTGATTGGGAACGTAGGAGCACCCGCGTGTACTGGACCTCTGGCATGATGAGCTTGAGGCAGAGCTCCTGGGCTTGGCTCGAGAACCCCCGGCTCAGATTTACCGGCAGGTCGTAACCCACAATGTCGACTTTTCCACTCGGCTGCCAGGGGCGGAGGTCCTTGTTTTTGATCTGCGCGGCTGAGCGGAGAAGTGGCATCCGCCCACCAAAGCAGCTTCTCATTAGCCTCTCCTGGGCTCGCCGAAGGAGTCGCACCTCCCTTGCCACACAGGCTGGACCCAGAGCCGACAGCTGGCGCCACAATGAGGCGTTGAAGTGATCGTAGAGGCGCGCATCTACGGAGTTCCAGGCACGGATCTTCGTAGGAAGTCCCGGAGTCAGGCTCCGCTTTGAGCTCGGAGTCCGCATGTTGAGTTTAACATACAGAATGTCATCCAGGTCCCAGGAGAGAAGATGGCGAAGGAGAACCAGCGACTCGTCAAAGTACTCAGCAATCATCACCAGGGAGAAAACTCGCTCCACCTCTGCCAGAAAGGCCCGCGCATACGCCACATCTGTTGCTGGGCGATCCTTGTCTCCGCCCAAGTCAAAGGTCAAGGTATTGCGTGCATACATGGAGTCCTTCTCATCTTGCCGGTAGTAGCGCCAGGGCTCCGCTAAGAAAGCCTCCAGGGAGCCATTGGGGACCCTCTTGAAGCTCTGACAGTACTGGTTGTAGTAACTGAACAAGGATTCAAACATGGAGCCGGGTTCTCTCAGGATTGTGATATATATTGTGTCGTTGGGCATCAGGCGCTGCAATTCGGCCATGTTGAAGCGCATGTGGCTGGTGATGATGTTTGGTGGTAGCGTGTGCGGGTGGACAAAGTGAGAGGTGAAGGAACGTGGGTAGCAGAACTGGTGGCTGCAGGCCTGCACGGGCAACGCCACCGTGAGGTTGTTGCGCTCTGCGAAGCGGAAAAGCAGGTTCTGCATGGTGGTGCTGGCCGTTTTGTGGGTCTTGAGGAAGGCCACATTGGTGTGCTTAGGTTTCAGGCCCGGGGCAGGGTGGGAACGGAGGGCAGGACAACCGAGGTGGAAGGCCTCCATGGTCCTGAAGGAAGAAAAAGAAAGTCTAATAATGTACTTGAAGCTCCATTAGCTGCAGAAAAAGGAGCAGCTTGAAAAAAAATAAGAGACATTAGAGACATAATTGCACACACAGTGGACAGATAATGGAGGAGATTGAAGTGGAGGACAGGACAGATGTGGTACAACAGTAAAGTAGAAATCAGTGTACATGTGAGCAGTTGAAAGGAGGAGAAAGAGGAAAGGAGACAATGAAGTAAGAAGCCACTGGAGGACAGAGCATCAGAAAATGAGAGTTCATGGTTTGATTAATCAATATTATCATTTATTGACTTTTAGTGGAATCATAGTGTGACGATATGAACTTAATGTGTTATCCTTTGGATATCCAAATGATTAATTACCAGCTAACTGTAATTAAAAACCACCACATTTTTGTGTTACATGTATAAAGAGTTTTGTCTGACGCACTATATCAATCTTCTCTGATGTGTGATTTACAGTCCTTTCCTTATTGTGATATGTATTGTTATTGGGAAAATATTCTTGTTATCGTAATAATGATTTCAGCCGTATGTCCCAGCCCTGCTACTTACTAATACTAGGCACATTTTTGCAATGCAATCTTTAAAACGTACAAGTAAAATGTTCTAAGTATGCATACAACATAAAGATCTGCATTTTGCAAAGCAGAACGGGATGAACCAGGAGTATCAGTGTAGCCAAATAAGATGAATATTCATGATAGAATTTTACCGTAGCAAAAAGAGCTAAATATAAAAAAATTATAAAAATATAAAATCATAGAAAAGTCCAATCATAGGTAGTATTGGGTGCTAACATACTGAATGCTCTGCAGTATAACAGCATGTCGCTGCAGACTGAACTAGAAGGTCAGATATTGAAAAGGTGTGGAAACAGGAAAATGTGAAAAGTAGAGAGACGAGAGGCAGAGCAATAACGTTCAATGAATGGAGACACTAAAGAGGAACGGGGAAGAAGTTTCATGAGCAAAACGTTAAGCTGAAATGGGTACGAGAACAGAATACAGGCTGTGAAAGATCTACCATCCCTTTACTTTTATAATTGGTCCCTCGACCAACTTGGAAATGTATCTGCACTCAAAGTCTCCATATCTGAGTATTATAATAAGCCAATCCATATATTAATTGCACTTTAAAGGAAAAAGACAGGAGCTGCCACTTTCAGATTTTTCACAGTAATCAGCACCATATGGACTTATAGAGAGATTTATAATGTGAGCAGGTGTGTGTTTGCATACGTGTTTCAATCACTCACCAGTTCAAGTGGCCCCCATGGTGCAGCAGAAGACTGACAGTACTGATGGCAACGAAGACCAGGAATATCTTCTTCTGCGACATCTCTCTCTGCTTCACTGGGACTGTGGGAGGTAGAGAAGAAGAGCGAGAGTGAATAGAGAACATAGGTAAAGGTAGAGTAGGAAAGCACGAGAACGAGGGCAGGTGGAGGTGTTATGAAAGAGGATGAGGTGGAAGGAGAATGACGGGGAACAAGAGGAGCAAACAAGAGGGAGGTTCAGAGTGGGAAAAGATGAAAGGAAGCAGAGATGAGGAGTGGAAGGACGGGAAGAAAAGGGAAGGGAGAAGGAAAGTGGCTGAGAGGAAGAGACGGACACAGTGAGGAGGATTTATCCAGCAAGTAATGACTGGGATCCATTAGCAGGAGAGGGTAGCGAGGCTTGGCTTTTGTCACTCTGCAATAATACAGTGAATGATACCTTCATTACCTTCCACAGCTGTAATAGTCACATTCACGGTCACACCCTTTTATATTCTCTTGGTTCAAACTGTGGACAGATGGCCCCGCACATTAGGTCCTGTCAGTAATGAGGGACATGCATATGTGAAAACCAACAGCACTTCGCAGTGAGAGAGCTCTGTGGCAGAAACTCCCCGTGTCACTTGACCCCCGCCGGCAAAATGCTACGACAGCAATGGAACCTGGGAAGGAGTCCAAGCGTCTCTCGGCGGCATCTCACTTGCATAACAATGGCCGACGTCTCTCTCCTTGATTACACTGTCCTGTTACTGTCCGCACACATGCCAACAGTCGCGAAAGCCAGCTCATGTTACTCCAAGCAAGCGGTATTTTACACTCGCATACGCCATTTGGTGGATGCTTTTATCAGAATCATGGCGGAGGAGCATGAGTGCATCAATTTTGAGCTTGGATGACCCCTGACCCCTGACCACGGCAGTGTTTCTGCCACCCACTCAAGTAAACAGGATCGTTAAGAGTTTGCTGCACAGACTGAGATTTTAGTATGAGAGTAAAATAAGTAAAATTTGAGTAAAATAAATAATTTCATTTCGGTGGCTAATTATTATTTTCATTATTTATTAATCTGTCATTTATGTTTTTGATTAATTGACTTTTGTGACTGTAAAATGTCCAACAGTGAAAAATGCCTGTCAAAGACGTCTTAAAATAGCTTGTTTTCTCCCAAAACCCCTAAATATTTAAACAGAGGTAAATGGCAAATCCTCACATTTGAGAAGCTGGAACCAGCAAATGTTCGGCATATTTTGCTTAACAATGACTTAAACTATTAATCAACCATCTAAATAGTTGGCTTTCTGTCAATTACCTGATTATTTCAGCAAATTACAGCAATTTGTAATCAATTTAGTGCATCATTTTAGTCAAAAAATGGAAATCTAGCTAGCAAGAATGAATACAAATGCAATAAAAACAGAATACAACAAAGAGTCACCCTCGCTCACAATGCTCATAAATAGGCATTAGATGGAACATCATTTCATCTGCAAATTAAACGACTGTGGTGGAGAAAAGTGAGCCCCGGGTTCTAAGTAAAATCAAGAAATGTTTCCCGAATACTAATTAAGCATTCGGTGAAGAATTGACAGCTGACCTCACGTCGAGTTGTAGAAGATTAAGAGAGAAATACTGACATTCATTTTTCAATTCCAAAACAGCTTGAACAGCTGGGATTGTGCTGCTTCACTGGTTGGGCTCAGTAGGAATGTGCATAAACACTCAAACATGGGCAGGCACACACAAACACACAAAAGCACTAAGCCTACTCTGACACTAAACAGGCATTAATGCTCTCACACTAATTGATGGGCAGATTGTTGTGGACACAGTTTGGTTGGTTTTTGTCCCTACTGAAGGCACGACGCACAACAGCATTTTCACTCTATCCAAACTGTCCGAACAACAGTCCAAAACCCAAAGAAAAAAAACAGAAAAACACCAGCCAATCTTCATATTTGAGAAGCTGAAATCAGAGACTTTTTTGTTGGCCTGTTAAATCGCTTAAAGGATGAATCAATTGTCAGGACTGACCAATGGTTTATGTATTCTTAAGTTATCAATTTGCATCACAACCGTTACCAGGGTAACTGGACACACCAGTGACGAGACATCAACACAAGAAACAGGAAATTCAGGACTGCTCCTGAAGGCCGTACAGCCAATTGTCCATCATATTTCAAACTGATGTCAGCGTGTGTCAGCAAGACCTTGAAAAAAAAGTTTGGCTCTAAGTGCAGGGCTCAGTCCTTCGACCAGTGCGTCCTTTTATATAAAGCACGCCGAAATTGCTCTCTGCTACAAGTACACATCGGCTTTGAGAGAAGGATTCAGGGAGATTCAGCACATCTGCGTCTGAAAACAACTCGCAGCACTTTTAAGGTTGTGAAAAGGCTCCTTTGTAGTCTTTAATAAATAAAATGTTCTTTTTAAAAAACATGCTTCCTCTCTCCCTTACATTGTTCCTGCTTTGTCTGAACACAGTCTGAGTAGTCGGAGATGTTGCCGTTCATGTTTTTCTCCCTTCAGAAGAAGCCATTTGCTGCCATTATATCTTTTACAGGATGAAAAACAACCTCCGGTGACTTGAAAATTGCCTGAGCTGGATAATCCATCGCATTAAACATGACACCTTAATGTTGTTCTGCCACAGTTTCTGTTTTATTTCTTTTTTCCCCGTGCCCGAGTCGAGGGTTTTCATATCTGTGCCCTCGTCACATCAGTCTCTCGTTACTGTTAATCACCTGACACAGACGTGGGGAGTCGTGCCAGGACGTACTCCCTGAAAAACACTTCACCTCAGCAACTTTATTGTCAGATCCCTTTGCATTTAGCAAGGGATGGGGCAGCAGTTTGGATTTTATAAACAACAAAGAAACCCCTAAGGTATGTTCAGGCTGAAGTGAATATTAGAGGTGGCATGATTGTATACAAACAAAAGGGAAATTCACCCTAGGTGGCCAAAATCTGTGTGAAAATTGCACTTATGCAGAAGCTGTAGGGACAAAAGACATAAAGAAAGAATCTGGATGAAAATAACTCTGTTTATTGGCTGTTTGGAGCAAATAAACATGGCCTGCGAAAACAATCCAGTCAAATTATCACGAACAAAGCCAGGTAAAAACCAGAGTCTGCAGCCATGCTGGCAGCTCTGTGAGGCTGAACTTTGAGCTAAATGCTAACGCCAGCATTCGTTTTTCTTTACAGCTACATGCCTAACGCCAACATCCTTATACTTAAAAACACGTGCATGAAGTGGAACAGGATGAACTTTCCATCGCTATCCTAAGAAATGTAACCTTTTCCAAGTTGGTCAATTACACTTAGTTACACTGCCGTCTTCGGCTCAGGGTGAGGTCCCATTTGCATATGAAAATGTCACCATAATACCTGTTTTGAATGAAGCGCTAATGAAGCGAAGCTAAGACTGATCCACCCTGATTCAGAGAGTAATGGGATGCAGTAAAATGCAGCGCAGCAGAGATGGAGGGGCTGTTTCTTGAGGTAAGAGGAGCTGGTTCGTAACCCTGAGTGTGTGTGTGTGTGTGTGTGTGTGTGTGTGTGTGTGTGTGTGTGAGAGAAGGGATGGAGGTAGATCAGGTGTCACAGAGAGTTAATAAGAAAGGGATTTAAGTGGCTTTCAGCAGACAGACTCGACCTCTCCCCTTCATCCACCCTCATCTGCTGCCATCTTCTCCTCCCTTCACCACCACATCCACCTCCTCCTCCTCCTCCTCCTCCTCCTCCTCTTCCTCCCTCTTCATTCTGCACCAACACTCTGGCCTCTTTAATTATAATGGTCTGATTAGGTTTCTCTTACGATCGCTGCAGATGTGAAAGCATAGTGAGAGGACACCTGATCCCTCCGTTAGCGGACAATGATTTAGAAAAAGGAGACAGACAGGAGAGAAGATACCTATCTTATTTGTGTATTGATTTAACGATTAAATGAGGGATAATCCACAAGGAGGTGTGTGTTTTATAGGATTTCAACACATGGAGGTAAAGAACCACCTGACGTAAAGCGCCCTCAGCGGAGGATTTTAACTAATCCTTTAATGCAGACCTCAGAGTGGATTATCCGTTTTACATCGTGGTCAGTCGGCAACTATTTTAAATAAGAGCATTCGCTGGTTCATTCTTGAATGTTTTGGACTCAGAGGTAGGAGGTTAGGTCGCTCCCATATGGTTTGCAACGTAAGTGTAGGATGGTGATTAAAACTGAGCCAGAGCACATGTGCATATAAGTGTTTTAAGACTGGAGACCAACTAATTCTGGATTTTCGAGGCTGACGCTGATATTGATATTTGAGAACAAAGGTCTGATAATGAAGGATCAGCCAATACTTGTTTTGTTTTACACAAAAATCATGTTACATATTTATGGATCATATTATTTTAGGGAATTTAAGCTTTAAAGTTCATTACTGACCTAAGAAAATACTATTATATCACTCGGTGGTGGCCAGCATCATCTTCCAGGGCAGCAGGGTGCTAACAGACTTAATAAACTTGTCAGGAAAGCTGGTTCTGTCCTGCGAGTGGAGTCTTTGGTGGAGGATACGTACCGCAATGTCTGACAATATCAGCTGATAATATTGGCCTGACATTTTATCAGCCGTGCTCTATTTAAGATACACTCTGAGCTAATTACGAACCAAACTGTGAGCATCACATAACTTTTGCCAAAATTTGACTTTGCATTCGTATAACTGGAATATTTTTAGTTTGTGTGACATTTTGGATTCGAGCTTATTCTTTTGCCACTCTGTGTGGCTGCGCCTGCTTACAAACACAATGTGCCTTCAGATGGAGACGTGTGAAGGAATTATTCTCACATCTCCCTTAAATTCTCCCCGCAGGTGATTCAAACTTTATTTTCTCTTTTTTTACCTGCACTTATTTTCCTTCTGTCTCTGCTATCTTTTTGTCAGCTTGCCTCCATCTGTCCCAAAGGTCCTTTTTTTTTTTACATCGCTCCTGCTGCCGTGTGAAAATGTGGTATCTCCAAAATGTCAGCTCTTATGAATCAATGCAGAAGAATGGGGGAAGTTTTTGAAAGAGTTTTGTCTCCTATGTCAGCTAAGTTTGAGTGTCACAGTCCTCGGCTCTGCAGAAACACAGCAGTGAGACAAACAAATAGAGAATTAAAATTCAAAGACACGTAATACACACAGTACACACTGAGACGAGCCCGACATGCATTACATGATACAGGAACAAAAATAACAACTATAGTCCCCACACTGGCACACACAGATGTTCACCACACACACACACACGCACACTTTTCCCCACAGACACATACACACTCACACACACACACACAGCTGACTGCAACCTAATGAGCGTATGAAGGTAGCTTCATGTTCAACCCTTCGGGGCAACAGCAGCTGCTTCGCTCTATGATCTTGTCATCTGCACTGATCTGACATGATGACCTTTGACCTCTCCTAAGGGACTTTTATACCTCAAATGATCTGTAAGGTTTCAGAAAAATACAAACACACACATCGTCCAAACCAGCCAACATACCAAGCCATGGCAAATGATAGCTTTTGCACATATGTCAGCTTGTCCCCCCTTTTCCCTCTTAAACACACACACGCACACACATGCACAGCTGTTCAGGGCGCAGCCACCAGGGAGATGACCCACAGTCCGGCCATCAGTAACAGGATGACTGTTGCTGCGGGAGACCAAGGGCAAAGCCTGACGTACCATCTAACACCGTGAATAGATGCACACTAACACACACACAGAGTCAGCTCTCAGGCCCGAGGGGTGCATTAGCATTAGTGCTGCCCTTCAACAGCAATGTGGAAAATGCTACTTTACGTCATGCTAGCAAGTGAGCGATCCTGGGGTAACAGGCTATGTACGCTAACATAAACAAAAACATGTTCCAACGGCAATCTGAACCTCCATTCCCAATATTAATGAGAGCTCCGCCCCAATATAATGTACGTTAGCAGCACTGAAATACTACATTTAAAGAGTACTCCTGACATTTAGTATTACATTTACATGAAGTTGGGGGATCCTACACTTCCCACAATGCAACTGGATAGCATCACTCCTTATGTCATATCAGAGCTATCGTAATTCTCATTTTCTGACTTCAGCATTTCTAATCCTCACATGATCAACCCTGCAGTCACATGACTGTCTTGAGCCGTAAACATGGACATTTTTCCATCTGAATACAGCATCAGCCCGCTCCTGTCTGCAGTCCATGCCACAGTCTTTTTGTTACAAACCTGTTGCATCTAAACCTAAACTGAGATTACTTATTTATCACAAGCTACTCCAGAGCCACACACGACATTATACAACTGTTTTCACAAGCTGAGTAAGCACTCTCTACGACTAGTAAATTGACTTTTGACATAAAATGTCCCTTAAAACAATTTAACAGCAATATGTCTTTCCAGAAATAATGAGCGCACCTCAAAACCCAAGTAAACAAACCTTCCAAAGTATTTCACATGGCTCTGCCAACACTTCAAACCTCCACCTGCTGAAGAGGGCTGTGGTATACGCCCGAAAGCTTTAGAGTCAGATATCTCAAAACCTGGCTGCATACACTAAAACTAGAGGTACGTTTTAAAGCCCCTGTGGTAGCGTTCGAGCACCCGTCCTGCTGAAAAGTCCTTGAGGAAGACACTGGATCCCTCCCAGCTCGAGGGCTGCTGACCCTGAGGTCTGACCTGCCAGTGCAGCCCGGCAATTTTCCGCCCTGCGGGGATTGATAGGTATCACATCTGATTATTACTATTTACAAGGTGCAGTGACTCGGGTTTGACTTTGTTTTAAAGGCGTTGAATTTCACGAGGTGACCTTGTTGAAAAAAAAAGAAAAAGAAACAACAACTGGACAGGCCGTGGCGTCGAGGCTGTGCTGGTAACAGCTGCAGCCTGATACAGAAATGTGGCTGCTAACATCTGCAGCTGCCACTGAGTTACAGCGCAAGGACAAAGACTCTATTTTCTTAATGATTTGAGGATTTACTCAAGTGAAATGCTAAGACCTTTTTTTTTTTTTACACTGTAGAGAGCTACTGTATAAATCATGAGGGGTGTGTGGGGGGAGGGGGAATAAAAAAACATGGTTAAGTTCTAAGAAATCCTCAAAGGCTGTTCTGGGCGATCTAAGAAATCCGTTCATTTTCCAGGAAGGCTGTTTGCTTACGTCTGAGGCTTTATCTCTGAAATCCTCAAAATCAATCTGAGATATGAGGCTTGAAATTATTTTCCACAGTTATGCCTCCTCTCCGCCACCTCCTCCGCTGCTCCACCCTTCCACTTTATGCCATTTGGTGAAGCCAAAGATCCTAAAGAGCAGTTATATTTTTAAATCTATTTCATACTCGGGTTAGATACATCAAGGCAATATCAGGAAGTCATGTCATCCACAGCCAACAAGACAGAGGTTCGTCTTTGTTGTTTGCGGCATAAAAACAGTCTATATGACCCGCTGTGATGAGTGCATCACAGAGTCCTACATGAACATACTGTGTTTTGTATTTTGAAATATGTACAAGAAAGTAGATCCTGGTAGATTTACTTTGTAGCGTGATCACATGTCGACTGTTTATCTTGTGACTGTCACGTTAGAGGATAAAATGTTTGTGATTCAAACTCTTGAATCTACTCAAACTGGACTCCCTAGATCTTTTGATTTTCTCACCAGTATTCTTTTCTTTGCTTTACTTTATTTACAAGGACAGATAGTGTTTGCTGAAATCACAAAATTGTTTTCATTTGCTAATTTGCATCCTTTGCCTTTGTCTTTTTGAGCACTGAACCCAAAAATAATTTAATTAGCATCCAACGTGTTTCAAAACTGTGTAAGATGCTTTTTCCGTCGCCGCGGCTGCCTCGTTTTAAAACCTCAACATGAATTTTGTAACACAGTTCGATTTGTTGTTATTTATAAACAAAAGCAATTGGGCGTGTGATAAGCAGAGTTTACGACACGGAGGTTGGAGCTCAATACAAGCAGCCGATGAACACTTTGCTGCATCAGTGTGACTCAAACACCGATGAGCATCACAGCTTCTGTCTGCACCCCTGCAAAGACTCTTTCTCTTATCGCTCTCTCCCCACAGTCTCCCTCCAATCCTCATTACTTTAATCTGAACTGCACCTCACTGACTTCTTCCTCCTCTCCACTGGGCTTTTCCTCCCTCCATCACTCCACCCTCTAACCCTTTATCTTCACAGTAAAGGCAGCCTGGACTCTCTGGCCAGTGTCCCTACGGTGCTTTTTAAGCATCTGCCCCACCCTGTTCCTGGACCTGTTAGAGACGTAGAGAAAGAGGGAATGAAATCGAGTGTATGTCTGTGCTCAAACATGTATGTTAATGTGTGTGTATGCAGCTGTGTTCGCTCGCATGTGTGTGTGTGTGTGTTAGTGCATGAGTGCGCCTGAGAGTGTGTCTGGATCATTACTTGTCTGCAGGGTAGACTCCCTGCGGACCCGCAGATACAGGCCTTATCTCGCCCTAAATGACCCCCCAGAGAGAGTGATGAGAGAGCGGCAGGGAGGCGGGGTGGGGTGTGTGTGTGTGTGTGTGTGGGGGGGGGGGGAATGGGGTGAGGGAAGGACAGGATGAGAGGGGGGAGAAAGGGGAGCAGGCAAAAGGGAGAAAGATGAGATTTGACAAAAGACAAACAGCGAACAAGAGAACATGGAAGGAGAAAATGAAAGAGGGCTGAGGCTGATTGAGCGGGCAGAATCAACATCAGGCCTTGTACTTGTGTGCTTATTGATGAAAGCCTTTTAGATCATTTCTTACTGGCAAGCGCCTTAAGCCAAATCCAGGGAGAGAACAAGAGGGAGAGACAGAAAACATCAGCGAGACAATTTTCCCTTTGGCGAAGTCAAATGACAAGTACATCTTTTGTTCTTTCCCTTTGCATATAAACACACTGCACATCATCTACGGCTTGATAACCACACTGGGACGTGTTGCGCTTCACCTCAACAACATTTTTGTGATAATGTCTGAATAACAACAGTGGCCGAGGTCAAAGGAGTATATTTTATTTTTAACAAGACTAAAGCTGCCAGGATTGGAGGTGGCTGTGTCCAATCATTTCTGTAACTTCCTGAAACCGGTGATCCAACATTCACACCCACTTCACGCCATGATTGGTCAGCTGATTGAACTTCCACTCTGGCCTTCTTCTTTACTTCTTCCACTACCACCAAGTGCAACACAAGGAACTACAAAGACTACAGCCATGCTAGTACAAGTACAGCGGTTCTTTGAGCTAATGCTAGCATGTTAATGTTGAATAAACATCAACATGCTAAACATCACACATTTATCAGATATAATGTTCACCGTCTTAGTTTAGTGCGTTAACATGCTAACATTTGCTAATTAGCACTAAACAGAAAGTGTAAGAAATGGAAAATCTTGATGATGGAGCTAATGAAAGGTCAGGAGATCAAAGTTTCAGCAGTTCATGCTCTCGGAAAACATGAACGTCTGCACCAAATTTCAAGGCAATCCTTCCATTAGATGGTGAGATATTTCAATAATAATTAGAAAAGGTCAACCTCATGGTGGTGCAGGAGGAAAACGCACCAAAGTCAGTAGGATTTCGGCCATCCATGTAATAGTTTTCAAGATATTCCACTCTAAACTACAAATGTCAGCCTCATGATGGCACAGGCAGAAAAGTCAGAGCTTCACCAAAGTCAGTAGCTTTTCTGGGGACCATGAATGTCTGTGCATTTTACGGCAATCCATCAAATAGTTTAAACAACACTAACCTTTGCAGTACCTTTTACATTATCTTAATGTTCTGTTGTGGCAATAATGAAGGCTTCATTTTCCACAAGAGAGAATCCATTCCACACAGAAGTACCTTTGAAACGCAGGCACATCGTTTTTTAAACAACAGCGGCGGCCACTTCAATTTTCTCCAGGCCTCGGCCAGAAATGAACAATCAGGAGGTTTCTAATTATTCTTGCAGACCTTTACGCTTTGTCACTCATATGAGGCACTACAGCACGCCTCAATCGCCACAGAAAAATAAAAAAGCAATTTGGATCATAAGCACTCCACAACACTCAAAAGGTTGCTGTTCCGCTTCTTCAGTCTGGGCGAGCGGTAAGTGTGTTTATGTGTGCTGTTCGATCCAGCGGGGGGTGATGTGTGTGTTTGTGTGTGTGTGCACGGGGGGGGGTGGGGGAGCACTCTTTCAAAATATCACCCCCTCCTCTTTATTTATCTGCATTCATATTCTGCTCAGGGAACTCAATGTGCTTTTGCAACTCAGCTGTTCATTTACATAAGACGCAGGCTTCCTCCTTGCCAAATTAATTTGATGTTTCGAACCCCTAAAGCACCTCCACCAGACCAAATCACTGCTTCCTGCCGGTCTGACTGGCCCGACCTGCAGAGTTCACATCACCTGAGCTAACCAGGGTGTCGAACACTCTTTGCTTTTGTTGCTCCTTTTACAGAACTTCAATTGTAGGTTTTTCCACAAAGCCCCCCGTGCCGCTGCTCTGTACGCCAATTACTAGCGCAGAGCTGAGGAAGCTGAGCCATCCAGCAGGTTCGTTTGGACCACAGCCTATTTTGTGTTCCTGCTTTTATTGGATGACAGTTTATTCTGCTGCAGTGTGCCGCTTTTTTCCCCCTCCTTCCCGCTAAAGATAAAAGAGACGGCCCCGCTTCATCAGCATGACAAACGAGCAAGATTTATGAATCCACACACGCCAGCTTCTCTCAGAGTTACTGTATATTTTCAGTCGTAGCCCCATACCAACCCCCCCCCCCCCCCCCCCCCCCCCCGCCGAGAGTATCTTAACCCAGGGAGCTTTGATTCTCCAGCACCAGAGCAGAAAACCAAAAGAGCTGCCTGCACGCTGCAATTAAGCAGAGACGCTGTCACGATTGGAGACAGAAGGAACATTAAAGGCGCCTCGGCACCACAGCGGAATATGTACAAGCTTGTATAAAAAGCTTGTCGGCTTTCATCAGCCAGCTGCAAATGCTACTGAGGTGGACAGACAGACAGGGTGGCCTGTGGTGATTAGTATTAAAAGAAAAAAGACCAACTGAACGGATACAGAGGCATGTAAGGCTGTGGATGAGGCAAGCACTCCGTCAGTGACAGAGTAATTAAGGATGCGCTCATCACTAATGTCATCAAAATGCATTTTACACAGAATTTCTACTAAAACTCAACTTTTGGCTGTCTGACACAGCTGGACCCTGTATATATACAGCCTGTGTACATGACTGAATCAACAGGTAAACAATCAGTAATGAAGTATATTTAAGAAAGTCTGCACAATTGCTCTGTGAAGCTTTAAAACAGTTTTAAAACATTATTTCTGTCACAGCTTTTAGGTCTTCATTATACCCTGGGTATGAGACAGAAGTGGAAAGCCATCTTACTTTCTGCATTGACCCCCGGCCCGCATTCACCAAGGGGCCCCATTAAGGAGCCCATAAGATCACAACCTCGTTTTAATGTTTTACTGATTTAAAACACTCACTCCTGTATTCTGTAAGGCAGAAAATATTAAAAGAAACAGGATTTAAAATCATGCAGTGGGCTGAGGGATCTATCCCTCTATTCTGATGGTATGCTGCATACTTAGTGACACAACTATAGTGTGTGCTTGGTTAAGACAATACATTTTAGATGATCATTTACATGCAGTTAGGATAATCACATCTGGAACAGTAGCTGCCGAGTACAGCCAGCATTCTCCCACCCACCTCAGGGGTTTAAACCAGTAACCCTACAGGTTAATTTAAGCTTTATATAACTGGCCTGAGGGGAGACTGTGTCTACTATAGAAGGTTCTCAAAATTGCAATCTTACAGGAGCAGCCATGAGGTGAATGAAACCAATAATCCTGGAGCAGAAACCACCAGACTTAGAAGATGAATTAGTACTACCATGTAAAAATGGCCGCGTTCACGGTATGTTAACATGCTTTGTGTGGAAAACAATATCGACCACACTGCAAAACAGTTACAGGCCAATGACAGAGAAACAACATTCAATAGATCTGATCTTGAAATGCCATTACCCCATGACGCTGAACCCTAACCCTTGCCAGCTTTACTCCCACATTTCCGCATCTACAAACGCAACACAGGCTAATGAGCCGATAAGTCCCTGTGCAAGCAGCAATAAACACGGTCCATACATACTAGATCAATATAACACTGCGATAGTGGAAATCCCTGCAAGCAATTAGATGCTACTTGAGGAGGCGGCGTCCTCGTTCATACCCAATTATGATTGGGTCAAATGGGCTTAATTGGGTGTCTAGTTTGTTGATTATCGCTGAAGCAAGCGAATCACACCGTTTATCACACTGATAGAAGAGAGGTCCCCAGTTAATTCTGGTCGCGTCTGCGGTGATGATTGGGAAATTAAAAGGCAAATAAGCCACAATATTGTGGTCTGTGTTTCAGGATAACTTGTGGAGTAATTAGTGAGAGGAAAAGGCAGAGAGGATGTCCAGTCCTGATTAGACCTGGCAAATAGAGGCGTTTCGCTCAGGACTGGCGGAGAATATTTATCAAAGACAGAGAAAAAAAACATTAAAGAGGGGAAGAATAAGAAGAGATTTGAATTTCAATCCTCAGGTGTTAAACTGAGCTGATTTTTACAATTTCAACCTGCAAAGCAGCACACAAATGTTGTAATAATAAGAAGTTAAAACCTGTTAATTAATTAATGTTTATCAGGGAAGCAGGCTGCAACTTGGAGCGCTAATATGTCTGTCTTGTTTTTACACATATTTACTTTTTACGCCCATTTCCTCGTATTAGATGGAGGCGTGATCAAGAGGAAGCGATGTGATGGTTGGACACCCATTGGGAAAGAAAACACAAGATGCCTAAAAAGTAAAAACTAATTTATTTGCTCATTTCAAATGTTTTAAAATAAATGATTGAGCTGGCTGACTCTGTTTGACTCTGGGGGGGGACCACCCGTGCGCCCCCTATTGGTGGCCACCACTGGCAAAGAGTCCCTCTGCAGTGAATACAAAGACAAGATGTCTTGTTGTGAACATGTCCCTCACACCCATGTGGCTGTCATGGCTTTGAGGCTCAGCTCCGGCACTCGTCGTGGGTCAAAGGATAACTGCTGGACTGACAATAGGAGCGACTGTCACTTCCGGACCGGAGCAGAACAGATTTGGAACGGCGGATTCCAAATTCCGGATTCTTCACAGAGTGTCAGTCCCGCTTTTGCCTTCAGATAGCCGACCGCTCCGAACGGAGAGCGGGAGTCTGAATAATTAACCACAATGGAACAATAAAGACGCTGTTCTCACAAGTTCTCCTCATTCTGAAAATGTCAAAAGCAGATGGCACGCTGCCTGCGGCGAAAACTTTGGTGTAGAGCGAAGAGAGAGGCGAGGAAAAAAAGAAGGGAGGCGAGATACAAAATAAGTCGGCAAGAGTGGGAAGAGGGATGAACGGCTGACCCGCGTTTTATTTGTGAATCTGCAATATGTCTGAAACAATGTCTCCTGCATGCCGTGAGATAAATGAGATGAGACTTTTGCACTGAATCGTGATGAAAATAGTTTATGTTTTAATATATCGCTGCATCACTGAAGACGGGAAATAAGGCAGTGATGGAAGAAACAAAGCAGGTGGAAAAACAGATATTCGGACGGCAGATGATCACACAGATTAGAGAAAAAGAGAGAAAATGTGTTGAGCTGAGAGAAAATATGTGGACAGAAGGTCGTCTAAACAACAGAGGCAAGTTGCAGAAACACCAGACTGAGAATAAAAGGACACTTCCACTTTAAGCAAATGTGAAAATCCACATGGTCTACTTCCTCGTCCCTGACCAGCTGAAACCCCAACTGGTGATATCCCGTCTGTCCATTTATTTCCAGGGTTAAACGTCTTCTACATTTTTGCTCGACTCCTTCAGTGAATGCAGAAATATGGAAACAGTGTAATGCTTTGTAGTAACTCAGAGAGGTCCTAATGTTGCTCAGACCATGACAGAGGAAAACAAACATTGTTCTACTTTAACTGATTAATGGACCGTAACTTAGCATGGCAGGCTTTGGACTTCTTCACATGCTAAAGCGCCGTGCATGTGGCTGTGATAGTAGGGATTGGAGGGTTTCTTTCTTTTTTTTAACCCACTCCAAAACAAAACACAAAAAAAGCAAGCGTTTTCAAGTAACTCCCACGTTAGCTTAATTAGTAAACTCATAACGTTAGCTTAATTAGCTAGTCAACAAATTCAACAGTGACCAGCTAGAAATGTGAAGCCTGCTTTTGTCCACTGAAATCAAGGACCCATTATTTCAAAAATGACTAAGAATTTCGAGGCTAATTCTGACACATCGAAGCAAATGTGACTCAAAACAAAAGTCTGCTTTGAGGCTACTGTTTGTCTCTGCCTCCTATGTGATAATTTCTCTCTGTTTCTCTCCCCTACAATTGTAGCTGTGGTGGAAAAACATTATGCACGGGAATATGCCCTGAGTGTACTTTTCCTTTAAAATTCTTAGCAGAACACACATGTTGGCTGTCACAGGGATCAAACATGTGACCTTTCAGCTACAGGAGAGTCTATCTACCCACTGGACCAGCTTGCAGCACCATTATACAGAGTAGCGATGCAGACCGAGAGACCCACAGAGGGGAAAAGGGAATATCGGGTGGAGGGGCAGCCAGACTGGGCAAGTGAGGCGGCAGTAACAGTGAGTGCCCTCCTGCCGCTGAGGGAAGCTGTGTAATGCTCGAGCTTCTCAACCAAACACCCAGACTCCTTCGCAGTCAGCCGGCCGAACTGATACTGATGTGTGTTACAGGAAAAGTAAAAGAACAGGAGAAAGTGTGTGTGTGTGTGTGTGCATCCATGCCTGTGTATCTGATGTATTTGTACATGCAGTGCAGGGTATGCCAATGTGTATCCAACTGCTTGCACACCTGTATTTACTGTGTTCCTGTGCCATGCTTGCTTTTATTTGTGTGTGTGTGTGTGTGTGTGTCTGTGATGTTGCTCTTCTATCTTTGTGAGGACCATGGTGTTTCAGAGCTTGAGAATGAGGATATTATTGGAACGTGAGGACATTTTGGCCGGTCTTCTTTGAAGGGCAGTTTGAGTTTTAAATTTAGTTTGTGACCTCTGCCACTGCCAGACTTAACTTACATCCCAGCGAAGAAGAAGAGCAGAGCGGAGGGGCACAAGGGCACTGTGGAAATATTAGATTTAGACATTGGCTTCGCCCAGCTCCGACATTTTATCATGCTGGGCAGAAAGTAGACATCTGTGAGATTACAAAAAGACCTTTGAAGACAAAACTGGGAAAAAATAACGTCTTGACTTTTCCCTTAAAGTTTACACAAGAAACACTATGTGACCAAATGTACAGTGTGCTGAGATCACCAATGGGCCAAGGTAAGTCTTAGATTTAGGTTGAGTTTAAGGTAAAACATGGGGCTATTAGACATGTACTTGACGTGATTGTTACAGGAAAATTATGATTGTATTTTTTCCATCTTTATATATATTAATATTATTTTTATTATAAAAATGTCCTCACAAGTATAGAAGAACAAACGTGCTTGTTCCTGTGTGTGTACCTGTGTTGGGATCATGCTGTTAGGACGCAGCCAGCTACTCTGTAATGGCCTGATAACAGAGACCCTCCGGCCAGAAAAAGGATTAATTAAGGGGCCAGACTTGAACCCCCAGGGGAGGGCGCCCTCTGCAACCCCCCCCCCCCCATCCAACACACACACACACACACATCTATAAACAAAGATGCTGGTGTGAATACATAAAGCACATGTGCACATGCATAGGCCTCGTAAACTCACAATCATAAACTTTCACACAGGTAAGCGTGCCACAGGAACACACACACACACACACACACACACACACACACACGCACACACACACACACGCACACACACACACACACACATTCCTGCCTGCCCCTGTGGGTTTAAAGTCCTTCTCTAACTAACACTGGCAGGGTTTGTGCGACTCTGGAGGAAACACCTTTAGCACTTTACAGAGGCTTTTACTCGCCTGCCTTGGCAGCTCAACACACTCATTAAGTTCCCCCGTGTTTATTAGACCAAACATATCGTTTCAGGATGAAAAAGGTGTGGGGCAAACTGAGGAAATGAAAGAAAATGAATCAAAAGGAAACTAAAATCTCAATTGTGAGTCAATTGTGTTTGTGCGGCCCTTAATCCGAGTTATAGCCCTTGAAAACTAACGATCCAGCTATCTTAAAATAAGATATTCTGGTGTATTCAGGTTGCACATTAAAATCTTGTCTTTAGGTAAAATAAACAGTATTAACATCGACTTTACCCCCCAAACATTAATCTCTGTCATTTGTCTGAAATCCTGAGAGGAGAAGAAGTGTAAAAATGGATATGTCTGTATTTATGCCAAATTCGTCTAAAGATTACAATGTTCGACAAGAAAATAGCAACGCATTTGTCAGCACTGTTCAGCCCTTGAAGGTGTCCTGTATTAATCCGTGTCCGAGTGTTTCAGCTTTCACCTTGTAGGCTATAAAATGATGCACTGTAATAAAAAAAAGCTCAGTTTGAAAGCTCTTTACTCAGAGGAGGCAAAGAGAAACACACTGTTAAAACCAGGCAACAAAGAAAATCTTCACTATCGTATACTGTACTTCCTTTTAAAAGTCAGTTGCATTTGTCGAACCCAGAACTTTGCAATGAAGCCCTTCATTGAACCAGACGCTGAAAGGTGATATTCAGTATGGAGTGTCTGGTTTCTAGATTATCTTGTGCGACGGATTCTATAGATAACGTATTGAGTGGCTCGTTGTTACAGACCCTGGAGTTGATAGCCAGCACAGTGTGTCTTTACTGACAAGTCTCATTTGTTCTCCTGGACGATGGTGCTTTGTTTGATGTGGCGTTCTGTGCGGTATCAGAGGGGTTTGTGTTTCCTCTGGGTTCATGGGAACAGCACCACGAAGAAACGACGTAAACATAACGCCCAACTTTTTCAATCAGAACTGTGATCTACACCAGGAAACGCCAAATGTACCTGCCCTTATTTCACCTCAGGTGAATCACTGACAGATTAGGAAACCCCATTTTAAAACAGTAAACATGACATCTGGTATGTGTGCACGCCAATAATTCACTCTAATCCCGTTTAAAGCAATAATCTTATTATAGGAACAGTTACGCAAAAACTCTAATCTCATTATCTTAATCAAAACATGTGATATAATCATAAATTGATTGGCACAAATGGCAACTTTCATGCTCAGTATTGTGATTTCTCAGGGATGGTTGCTTGTGCCCTGGGTCTTGCCTCTCAGGCAACATACAGGCTTCCCTACCTTATTGCTGGAGGTTGTCGGGGCAGTACACAGAACAAAAAATAATCATTTAATCTGTATTTCAATTTAAAGTTATTACTGTTGGATTGAAATAAGACAATAAAACAAAGCTCTCTTTGTAGTAACTATCAGAAAGTATCAGGTATCTACAAAGGAAGGTCACAACACAGAGGTTTACATAACATTTCTATATTTCACTTCTGAAACCAAACCTCTTACAACGTCACATCTTTTCTGAGTAAACTAACCTAACCTAAAAAACATCCTGTTACTGTTTCACTTTTATTAAAGTTATTCCGTTCATGGTGCTATTCAGAGTATTATATGTATGTAAACACAGCTCTTTGGTTTACACTGGAGATCACATAATCACAGTCTTAATGAAAGAATCAGGGTCAAGCTTTGACTTTTTGTCTGTCTGGTGAACCAGGGACGGCTCTGCCACAGGGAGGTTTGTCCGACCATAATAAAAACAGCCAAACTGAGATGCTCTCAGTATTAATAATAAATAATTCATTTTGTGTTGTGCGAAAACAGCAGGGCCATCCAGATACAGGACTTTGCTCCCATAATCTTCCTGCCCAGACCGTTTTAATCCAGGGTCTGCTGGAATCTGTCTGTCGGACATCTACAAGTAGATGAAAATGTTCACCAAGGGCAGCTCCCTGGAGCCGGGCCCAGACTCTGACAAAACCCTCGTCCATCTGTCTTCATCTGGCACCAGCGGCCACAGTCAGAACCAGGGCTGACACGCAACCACAATAAAAGCCATTTGAATTTGTGACAAGGGATAAAGAGCGTCGTAGAATACATTTTTCATTATTTGAAAACATTTTTGAAGCCTTTGCCTCCTTGATAACATTCAAGAACAAGTCTTGCTGATGTACAAACGTCTTGTCTTCAGCAGGGGGCTGATGGGATCTCTGGGGGATCCACTTGGTTTAATAATAAGTGACTGCAAGGGGAGGTCATTTTCAATTTTACACACTCTCTCTCTCTCTCTCTATATATATATATAGATATATATGTGTGTATATATATATATATATATATATATATATATATATATATATATATATATACAATACATAAAAAATAAATATAAAATCTCATTTGTGTGTGTGCATGTCTGCTCATCAAAATGAATCTGGTCCCGAGCCACAATGAGGTACCTTTACACTAATGCATCAAAGTGGTTGGAAGTTGGCCATAGTTCAGTATTTGTTTGTGTGTGTGTGTGTGTGTGTGTGTGTGTGTGTGTATACATGCTTCTGAGAGGAGGGCCACTCATGGCCAGCATTAACCCAACAGGGGATCAAGTGGATGGTGAGTGTGTGTGAATGTATTTATGTGTGTGTGTATTGCTCATGTTGTGGGGACATAAATCTGTTTACAAACCTTTTGGGGACAAAACATAATGTAAATCATTTAATTTTAGAGTGAGGACTTGGTTTAAGGTTAGGGTAAGTCTCCAGGGAATGAATGTAAGTCTATGTAATGTCCTCTGAAGTGATGGAAACGCGACTGTATGTGTGTGCGTGTGTGTGTGTCTGTGTGTGTGTGTGTTTGCAGGCTAACCAGGGTCAAACCAAGAGGTTTGTTAACATGAAGAATTAATCTCGCTTGGGCTCACATCCACACGTTGCAAAATAAATGCAAACACACACACACTAACACACACACACACACACACAGACACACATTCCCTCAGTTCTCTGCAGCGAGCTGAGATGCCCGCAAGTAAATTTTTAATCACAGGCGCTCTAATCACTGAGGTCCATCTTAAACACCAGTCACGACCTCCACTAACACACATCAAGAAGACTTGCAGATCCCGGCTGCCCCAGTCACAAACATCGCAGCACTTCCTGTCTAACTATACAGAGAAGAAGAAAGACAAAAACACTCTGTATCTGTGCTCCTGTATGATTCAGTTGCTACTTCCCCTTCATTCATTTTCTGGCTATTATTGTGAACAGCTGTCAAATCACCATCAGGAGGGTTTTTGGTCTCTTGTCAGCTCTCGTCATCGCAAGTAAGAATGTCATCTTGGTTTGCTTGTCGGGTTAAATAAAGGTTAAATAAAGGTTAAATAAAGGTTAAATAACACATCAAGGTGAATTACCTGACTGTGATTCTGTCAGTTTTTGCGAAAATCATCCTGACATTTCAAACAATACAGGCAACATGAGCAGTGACAAATGTGTATGTATATTAGAGCTGCAACTACGACTTATTCATCCTGTAAAATGTAAAAATCAATGACATTTAGTATTCTCTGCTGTTCTCTGCACTACTTTTTGTCATTTCATAAACTAAACAATTAATCAATTAATCGCAAAACAATCACAATAGTTGGTAGTTGCAGCCCTACTGGCCTGACCAACAGTCAAAAAAGTTCTTTTGGATTTATAATGATGTGAAACAGAGAAAAACAAGCAGCTGTGACCACCACCATCAAAAGTTTTGAAATCTTTACTTGACAAATGATGAAAAATTATCATTGATTTTACTACTTTCCAAAAACAAACTCATTTGTTGTTCAATTCTGTTGCTCAAAGGCACTTCGGCATTACCCAAACTGGCTTCTGAAGCTACAACATTCAACTTCAAGGCAACATCTGCAGGCAGCCTGGCAGTGACTCGGACAAATGGAGGAATTTATGTTACATACCAACAATTCTGAGTCATTTTTGCTTCCGGGGAAGAAGTAAACAGTGCTGCTTTTTGAGCTCGGGGGCCTGAAAACTACCATCTTCAGGGACAGTGTATACAGCAAGCAGGCACAGAGCTGTATATCATAGTCTAATATTGTATAAATAAACTCCTTTCCCGGAGCGCCGGCCTTTAAAGGGCGCCCTCAGTCCAAAAAGACTCTCGTGATGAGGTTTAACACAACGATGCAGTGAGTCTGAGTCAGCACAACACACTTTATCATATTGACTTTTTTTTTTCAAGAGGCTTTGTGTACGTTTGTGTGTGTGTGTGTGTGTGTGAGCCTCTATTTAAGAGTGTGTGTGTCACTGTTGTACCCCCCCCCCCCCCACCTCCATTGTTATTCCCTGCATTGCCTTTCTCCAAACAGAGCACACATTCATCACTCGGTCTTGTGCCTTTCTTGTGGACATGCCAGTAAAAAAAAAAAAGGAACCTTTTCAGGTCTGTGCTTGTAAATGACCTGCCGCAAAAGGGTTTATTAAGTCACCTCCCCTCCCATCTCCTAACCTACTTCCTGAAAACACAGAGGAGGAGAGGGATGGAGACAGACAGACGGGCGGGAGCAGGCTTGGACAGATATATAAGGGGACGAAAGTGACGAGCGACAAACATTAAGATTACATTTGCCCTCAGTCCAGATTATGCTCAAATAGGTCTTCAACTAAAGGTGGTCTTCCTCATGTCCACCCATCTGTGATCGCCACGATCACGTAAAACAAAAGAATAACTGGGACTGAGATATGTCAGTTTACGGCATTTTTCCATCTTTCTGTGCAGATGATTGTTACCCAGCACCTGCACAGAGGTCATGGACGGGTGTGTGTGTGCACCTCCTGAATATGTGCTTAACAGTGAACCTTCGGGTGATGTCTTCAAATCCACCGTTTTGTCCGACCAGTGAAGAGGAGCAAATTCTCACATCTGAGAAGCTGGAACCAGCAACTGTTTTGCATTTTTTGTTTGATGAAAGACTTAAATTATCGATCAGTTATGAAATATTTTGCTTTGTCTGTCTGCGCTGGAAGAAGGACCCCTCCTCTGTTGCTCTTCCTGGGGTTTTTATATCTTTTTTTTTATCCCATTAAAAAGTTTCTCTTTACCCAAACTGAGCGTCTAAACATCCTGAGTGCAGATGAATTTGGGATTTTGTTCTATAGAAATAAAACCTGACTTGATTGTTGTCTACAATTTTCTGTCAGTGGTCTAGTAAATTAATTGATTTACTTTACTTTATCAAACAAGCTTCTTCGCCGTCACTCCTGCCTGTTTTCAGTTTATCCTCCAGCACTGGTTTGCTCTTTATCATCAATTACTTCAGTGCAGCCAGATTCAGTTATGTGCTGCAAATACAAAACCTGGATGACATATTGACAAAATATTTAATTGAAGTTGTAACAGATGGAAAAAGAAACTTCAGTCAATTTACATCCAACAACAAAACCACTCAGCTAATGGAGAGGAATAAACCTGCGTTGTGGAAAATATTGAACACACATGCAACAATTGAGGCGGCTATACTACATCCAATAAAGCTCCAGATATAAATAGTTTGTCATTAATTGCTGCCCCCTCTCCTCCGGGCGCACAAAAGGGGGTTCACGCAGATAATCTCGCGCGGTTCATCTTCGCGTGCAGTTTAATTAATTTGCCGGCATAGGTGTTCGCACGCTCATAATCTGAGTGAACAGACGAAATCAATCATCCCGACAAGCCTCGGGCGCTCAAGGAGGCGATCACGATAAACACCACCACCCCCCCTTCCCCTCCTCTCTTCCCTCATCATCCTCCTCAGCACACACACACACACACACACGTAAGACGCGTGTTACAGGACATAAACAACTAAAACAAATCTCCTCAAGAGGTCTCACACCGCGAAATGTGGGCCAGATCAGATTAGATTTTTTTGGGGTCATGCTGAATGAAATCACTCCGCAGCGCTTCTCCAAATGGGCACCACACATGTCGGCTGTGAATACATTATTTCCTGAAGACAAAGTGTCAGCCGTCCATAAATCCGTTTTTATTAAAACGACGCGGCTGTCGGTGCGTAATTGTCGTCCTGCCACAGAGAGCAGGGGGGGGGTAGAAAGCGGAGCACTGGCACACCAGAAACCACCAGAAACGCCTCTGAATGCCCTCTTGTACCTCACCGGCGCCGTTTTCTTCTTCACACCGCACCAGACATGTCTACTACTACTCTGCTACGGAGATTAAAGGCGCCATGTAGGACCGGGATGCTGATATTACACAATGGGAGCACACCGTCACCCACCTTTGTCATCTCGGAGCTGTGATGTGATGTGACGGTGGTGGCGGTGATTTCTCCCCGTGGATGGGCTCCGTGTCCCGGCCAGCCGGCTGACTGCTGCCTGCCCCCGCTTTCCTCTGCTCTTCTTCCTCTTCTTCTTCTTCTTCTTCTTCTTCTTTTTCGTCTTTATTTTTGGTAGGAAAGCCTGCGGTCCTCCTCCTCCTCCTCCTCGCCTACAGTTGGCTCTCCTTCACTGGTTTGGGGTCGGTGCTGTTTGGTGGTTCAGGTGTCGCAGTCAGTGAGGCGGCAGATCTGCTGTCTGTCTGTCACCAGAAGCTCCTCGCGACTCCTCGTGCAATAAAACGGGAGACGGTTGCCTCTCTCTCTCTCTCTCTCTCTCTCTCTCTCTCTCTCCCTCTCTCTCTCTCTCTCTCTCTCTCCCTCTGTCATCAGCCAATGCGCGCGCGTTTGTGCCTGTGATGCGGTGATGCGTACCGCTGGGTTGGCACGCGCACAGCAAGCACACATATGGTTCTCACACACACACACACACACACACGAGCATGGACAGTCCTAACGGAGACTCACCCAACTGAGCCTCTAATACAGTTGTGTGGACTTCTGGTGATCCGGGTGACAGTCTGATATAACGACTCAGTGAGTGACAGCTCTGCTTGTGTCCCGTGTTCTTCATCATTAGCTAGTTGCTACTGTGCTGAGCTTCAATATGAAAGGTGCTGTCATGCTAATAAAGTTAATTTGAATTTGAACTGGCACTTGATAGCAGACTGATGTGTAAATTCACAGCAGTTTAGCGATTAGTGGGCCCTATAGGCAAAAACCAATGGGGCCTCCCTCATGCATTTATTCTCACCCTTTTACCAACAGACAATGTTATTGGTATTAATGAGGATACTGATTACCATGGATGCAAGCATTTACCTCTGTTCCTACATGCAAACAAACCTCCTCTGTGCTTGAGAGTTTCTGGATTGTGATCTTCTAAAAGTGATAAAAGACGGTGAAGATCTGTTCACTTATCATTGGGAGTAAAACCAGTATGTCCTCCCAGTTAGGCAACAAAATATGTTGTTTATAGCTGCCCTCCAACATAACACATATAAGCCTAATCATTTCCAAAAAAACAACAACAACCGCTCTGGTTAAGGTTTAAAACGACTTGGTTACAGTTAGAGAAACGTGTCTCGTTAAGATAGGGGGGACTTCGTTGTCATGGTGACAATGATAACCTAGCTTGGTTAGAGTTAGAGATCGACCGCAGTCATGGTTAAAAGAAACCAGCGCTGAGTGTCGGTTGGAAACAAACAGTGATGTGATTTTGTTGACCTATCACTCCGACCTCGTCCCTCTGTGGACTTTCTGGCTCTGAAACAACGTCAGCAGACTTCCTGTTTTGCTCCCGACGGACAAGAGTCATAATAATAATAATAATAATAATAATAATAATTTCTCCGGCCACTAAAGGGCTTTACTTAACTTGTGAAAACAGTTGAATATTTTAGGTTTAGTCTTGAGACTTTAAAGTTGTAACGGAGGACATGCTTTATAAAATCAGAGCACAGAGTTTGAAAGATGTGGGCTGGGGAGGGGTCTAATGAAGAGATGCTTTTAGTTGCATTATGGGAAATGTAGGACCCAGTGTTTTTTGGAGCTTGGCTGATACTAGAGACAAGTCAGGATATCTCTGCTTCTCTTGAGTTTTGAATATTCCTTTCTTAGACATGTTTCTTGTGAGTCCTCCAACATACAGACGTTTTCTCTAGTGACCCTTTAATGGTCCCTTGCAGGGGGTATCCCGTGGCTCAGGGTATTAAGACACTATCGCAACTCCCCCCTCTTGTAGCATGTTGTCTCCTATCTCTTTCCCCTCACTCTCAGTCAGTTCTACACTGCACACTATCCAATAAAAGGCAGAAAAAATACATTTAAAAAGGCCTGTGTTTGCTTATAGTGCAGTGCAGCTAAATCCATTGTATGTGTCCTACAATAGAAACTCATCTACATTTATATTGACTACATTGTATATGGTAGAGTCATTATTCTTTATTCCTAAAGATGTTCACAGTGAGTTGCTGCTGCTCAATAGCAACTTTTTAAACTTTTATTGTACTTCGTTGACGTTTTATATCATAATTTCCAGTTCCAGAAGAGACTGATAATGAGTCACTGGTAGCCTACTTAAGAGACAATTTATAGCCGGTGACCTTATTGTGCTTTCTGGCTTTTACCTCCTATTAAATCCCACTACTTTTTGATGTTACATTGCGTCTCTGTGTAATTGCTAGATGTTTTTCCACCGGAGCTGCGGATGCTTGCTGGATCACGACACACAGATTGTTTGAGTAATGATCTGGACTCTGGGATGTAATGATTAAGTGAGGTATTGTGTTTGGGAGCCACACTGCAGCATGTTGCCTCCTCCGTATGGGTCATTATTCCAGGGAGGAACAGAAGACTTTGATTAGGCAATGCTGTCTCTTCTTGCTATTGATCCTCTGTGTGATGAGCTGTAGCGTTTGTCCATAGCTTGTTAAACACCCCGCTGGCATTATAATTAATAGTTTTTAGCTTCCTTGTGGGTCAGCAATAATGCATGACACCACGGTGCTGAATGGACGGTATTTGTTTAAAGGGCTATTTTCTTATCGATTGGATGCTTTCTTTTGTTTCCTCTCCTGCTGTTTTTTTTTTGCGGTCTGTGATTAATTTAATTGGAAAATGCAGCGACAGATGTTTTTAAAAATGAAATGTATGATTTTGTTTTCCTGTCAATGTAATGTGTTTTCTGCACATTTTAATGTCAGCCGCGAGTAATCTTTCCTTTTTCACATGACTGGATAGGTATTCATCTCAAAAGCAATCCCGTTTTAAAGACAGCTCTTCATAAGTCACTCACTGTGCTTGAAAACCAGTGTAGTAATATGTTAAGATCCACAACCCTTCCCTACACTTCACTTACCTATAATTACTTTTATTGACTTCATCCACACAGGAATCAAGCACACATGAAATGAGGGAAAGTGTAGAAGTGACGGCACATTCACTAGAAACATGATAAACTGTATTTCTGTCATGTGTCTTATCCTTACTTATATGAGCTATCTACGAGCAGAATTCATTTTTATGACCATTTTGCTTTCCCTTAGAGCCTGATCACAGCATACACTCAGGGTTTTGATTTAAAAGCTCCTCGTGCTCTGGGACTGACGGAACAACCTTATTCAATTTCTCGACAGTACGACAAAAGCAAAAGCAAATGTCCATCATTTTCCAGTGTGTTAATGTTACAGATCTGTCTCTTCTGAAGATTGAAAAGAAGAGAAACCAGGACAAAGTCACAGACCATGCATTTTTACAAACATGGTGCCTGCTCCCCGTACGCCTGCGGAGGTGGGAGGGTAGGGGGCTCCGCCGCTAGACGCCGTCCCCCCCCGGACACGCATGGCTTCATCTTCCATTTGAGCTGTCAGGGTGCAATCAGCAGACATGGAGAGCACTCTGGCAGGGCTGTGACATTACTCTGACCTCTGCGGGGTCCCACACACCACTAACAGGCCCCTCCACTCCTCTGAATAATTCAGCGTCATGAGGTTGTGGACGGTGTCGCCGTTAAAGCACGGCCGGGTTCAATGGTTTGATTCCCTTTGGGATCAGCTATAAAAAAAAAACCCTTCAACATCTGTCAGATAAACGTAAAGCTGCACAGCCAACAAGCTGAAAGCAACAAAACTTTCAAGGTAGAGATAGAGCAGAGTTTTAACCTGAAAGGAAACTTTTGATTCACAAATTCAAGCTAAACAGCAGACCAAACAATACAGATTTGTTTACTGCACGTATAGTTCAACACCTGCTCAAAACATGTCCCTCGTCTGTCGCTCATAAACAGACACATTTTTATGCTTAATGTGTAACAGGAGCCAAGTCGAATTCCTTGTGTGATTGTTTGGCCAATAAAACAGATTCTGCCGCTTAAATAACATGATTTATTTATGTGCTGTTGAAGACGGCAATGCAGCAATGCAAATTTAATGTAAATGTCAGTGGCCATGTTAATTCCTTCATGAATTTTCCATGCAAGTTTCTCAAGGACAACAACAGTGTATAAATTATTTAGGCTTCACTTACACTGGAAGCACATGAGGAAGGCCAGCATGAACAAAACCTGTTTAAATGTTCAAATGGGCACCTGAATGTTGTTTCAAGACGGGCTTGAAAAATTGTGAATTCATAAATAAATAAATGGACGTCCCCTGCACCTTAACAAGTGCATGTTAAGGTCAGAGAGTGGTGTACTTGTTGAGTCTGGCCGCACTAAAGCAACAGTTCTTAAAACTTATTTATCTTTAATCATCTGAAAAGAGCTGCTTTTGTGTTTTTTATGGTCCTATAGCTATGAGCGTTTGATTAACTTGCTGTGGTTGTGTTTCGATTCTATTGGATTTGATTGTTTTGGATGTTTTGTTCCCTGCTCTAAAAATAAAAGTTTCGCTTGCTTTGCTTCCCCGGTCTGAAACAAGAGCTGCTTTTTGAAGTTTTTAATAAGAAAATATAACAGACTCCAGGTCAGTGCTTATGGAGGAAGGAGGGAGGAAAGGCAGGGATAGTGCCTCATTTAGTGCAGATAAAACCTCTACTGTTCCAAACAGGGCTGTCAACACTTCCTGTCAGCACTGCCTGCGAACACACACACACACACACACACACACACTCCTCTTCATCAACTTCTTTCTTTTGCTGTCACTTTCCTCTACCTTCCTCTTCTTCCTCTTCCCCATTTGTCCCCATCCTCTCTCCTCTTTTCTTCCTTTCTGTGGATGTTGTTCGCGTATAGTGATTAGATTTCACTCTGCTTTCTAGCTCTGTGCTCTCTCTTGTGTGTGTTTCTGCTCGTATATATGTGTGTGTGTGTGTGTGTGTGTGTGTATGTGTGTGTGTTATAATGAAATCCCCCTCCCTTGGGCTCAGGTGTCACCTCCACTCCTTTGAACGGAGAGCTCAGCGCTGAGGATCAACACGAAGGCAAAGGTTTTCAGACAGTTTCCCATGTACCGAATAAATTAAATGCTGCTGTGTGGGCGATGTGTGTGAGACAGAGAGGAAAAGACTACTCGGCACACACACACACACACACACACACACATAAAAGGCAGTACTTATGTGTTTTGAGCCTGGTGCACATTGGCTCAGCCCCCTTTAAAGCCTGTGGTCATATTACTGAACGCGGGGTCAAAGTTCAAAGCCAATGAGCTACCACAAACAGAAGGAGCTGTGTTCTAACTGAGCTGCCACTCGGCTTTCTTCTGTGTGAAACATCGGCCTCTTGGCGTTGTTTTGACGTACGCGGCGGCCGTGTTTCTGGATCAACGCACACTACAGACGAGCGCACGTGCACGACGGTGAATATGTGTCACTCCCCATACTTATCATCCCAAATTTAGGTGGAGGAGGTTTGATTTAGAAGCTTTTTATTTTAGACTTTGCGACCCAGATTTTTACACCACATCACGGTCATCTGCTATCTCCTGTGGCTTATCAAAAGACGATGCCAAGATGTATGACAGGGATGTATGGGGATCACACACACACACACACACACTGGTCTTCTCTGAGCCTCTAAAAACCTGAGAAGCAGTCATCAGCTTAGTGGTGGTCTCTCCCGTACCGAATGTAGAGCTTTAATCTGCAGATCGACTTTGTAACAATAATCTATACACATTATGAAATTGAATTGGAGGCCACCACATACAGCAGGAAGTAATCATTATTAAAGCCTACAACCTTAATGGTGGTTTATCCATACACTACAATCTTCTGAGTCCAGACAACCCCCCTCCTCCCACAGCCTGACCCTGATAACAAAACCACCACATGCTATTTCTGCACTGTTCCTATGTGAACATACACCTGCAGTGTCGCCACATTAGTGCTTTGCAGGATTTGGCCCATTACATTTTGCTTTACATTACCGAGTTTCTTACTTCAGCTTTCAGAGATTTGAAACTTGGGTGTTATATGATATAAACTATGAGATGATAGAAATGTGTCAACCATCAGAGATTTTGCAAATAAATCAAGACTGCAGATGCAGGTGTTTCTTTAACTGGATTGGCCACAAAATTCATTCCTGGTTGGTTATTTTAACTATTACTGGTTACTCTAGTTAATTTCTTGCACTATATCACAATGTATAATGATGTCATGATATAAAATTACATATACCATGATATAAGATTTATCCATATCATCCATCTGCTTCTATAACAATAGACATGACTGCTACTGCTATTTCTGCTTCTGCTATATACTGCTGATGTGTTATTGTTGCATTGTGTGTGCAGATTGATTTGAAAAGTCTTGACAGATATATTGATTTTTTTTAAAAAAAGCATAAAACACATTTTCTTTGTAGTTTTTTTTTTTTTTTTTTTTTTTAGAGAAGTGGAAGAATTACATGCCCCTAGGTTGAGAATTGTCTATTATTAAAAAATTTAATATCACCAACCTTAAAACAAGACAAACATTTTGACATTTTGGAGATACTTGGTTTTCCCTGGACAGCAACAAATCTGCACAATACAACTGTACTTTTACTCCACTACATTCATCCATTTGCTATATATACCAGTTACATTGCAGATTTCACATATGATCATATTATAAAATGTAACGCATTGCTATAGATTAACCCATCCAACAGTATGAGTGGTTAAGTAGTTAAGATCAGTGACAGGGGTCATTCTGCTGCAATGAGTAGGCTGACATTTTTAATGTTTTATATTTTGGTAGAAATACTTATTTTTTTTGTAGCATTCCACATCCATCTTTTATTTTGTCAGGATTTCAACCAATGAAGCCGAGGAGAGAGACAAGAGAAAGCCATTAGTCTTCTCCACAAGACAAAACAGAAAATTGCAGTAGCAGGTAGTCGGCACGTGGCGGCGGTAACGTGCGGTGACGTCGCTATGACCTCACGAACATGGCGGCGCCCGGTAGTAAGTTCAGTTGGTTCGCTTCCGTTTCTAGAAAAGTGGGAAGTTATCTATTTAATTCAGTTTTCATGGCCCAGGCGGCGACGTGCGGTAACAACATGGCGTCGGAGAGGCCAACTAAGGTTCGGCAGCGACTTTGTCGTGTTTTATGCTCATGTTTTCCTGCGTCGCGACATCATTTTAGCCGTAATAATATTGTCAAAACAAAAAACATGCCTTATCCAGCTGCTGTTGTGACAAGACTGCTGCGTTGCATGACTGCGCAGTTAGATAACGGGCAGAGATAACGTGCTGCTGTTACAGATGTCATATTGTCCTTACATGGTTTTAGCTAGTAGCTACAGGTGTTTCATGTCTGTTTCTTCCTCTGCAGCTGGAGTTTGCGGTGCAGATGACATGTGAGAGCTGCGCAGATAAAGTCAGAGCTGCTCTGGAGGGTAAACCGGGTAAGAAAACATTTAAAGGTTCTCCAGAACTGTAAAAGGAGCTCTTAATGCATGTTTACGCCCTCTGAAACAGCTCCTTGTGCAGTGACTGTTAGGCTTGTCAGCTGTAACCGACAGCTCTTTTTAACTGCTCTAATTTCAGCTGATGTCGATTACACAGCAGATAAAGTCAGTCAGCTCTTCTCTGCCGCTTGTTTATGGCTGGCTTCATGCATTCCAGTGCACACAGTGTAGACGTTGTTAACAACACTTCCAGCATGTCATGTTGCACAGTAAAGCAAAGCAAGTGTATTTATAAAGCACATTTCAGCACAAGTAAACTGTATATAGAAACAAGTAACGTAGGCTTTTACGGTTCTGTAAATTCCCAATAATTTTCCTGGGAAGTTTTCTCAAAATAACTATGTAAGTTGGCACGATTTATAGTCTAAACAGAGGCTAATTAATTAATTCCAATTGAATGCTAAACTAGTGTAATCCAGAGACTTTAAGCCAGTGCTTAGCAGGTCAGTTGAACATGTGTGATATGTCTACAGGCTAGCATACAATCAACATATATGAAGAGTAATAATTTCCAATAATGAAGAATTATGAAATAATATTTACTTTTAGTTTAAACGGAGCAGCTCTCTCAAGGAAATTCCTCGAGAAAACTTCATCTTAACACAGCTAATTAAAATAAATGTCTTAGGACGTTGTCTCTCTTTCCTCCTATAACTGCTACCACATTTCATAGTTCTTTCCAGGAAACTCTTTAGAAATTACTTGTAAACTCAAGTGCTATCAAAACACCCACATACTGTATCTATTCCACAGGCACAGGCACAGAAAGCATGAGAAAATAACAAAGGGTTCAGTTTATTTTGAATGTTTGTCATTTTGCTTGATTCATCGATTATCAAAACGTCTGCATCACTCTGTATGTTTCAGTCTGTCTGCTTGTGTATCCGCCATGATCGTCTTCATTGCTGTTAATGTGTTTGCAGGAGTGGCGTCTGTCAGTGTTGATGTCAGTAAGGAGGAGGTGTTGGTGGAATCTGCTCTGACCAGTGCAGAGGTGCAGGCCCTGATAGAGGGCACCGGACGCAGGGCTGTGCTGAAAGGCATCGGAGGATCAGAGCAAGGTGAGAAGCCACGGGATGGGAGTAGGGCTGCGGGTCAAACCTCAATACCTTTTGGTACCGACCAAAATGCGTCTTTAAGAAGAAGAAGAAGAAGAACTAGCATCAAATTGACAAGTATCTAGTACCAAAAGTCTGGTCAGATTTGTAATCTTTACCTTTTCTTGAATCAGATATTTAATTATTTCAATAAATTTGCCAATTGTAGACTGTTTTATAAGACTACAAGTTACTGTACAGCTGCTTGTGTTTAGACAACATTTAAGAACTTTGGCTCATTACTTCTGACTGTCTTAAAGTTACCCTGTGTAGTTTTCTTATAAACAAACGTTTATATGTTTATAAAGTTATGTTTACATTCAGTGTTTCTCACCAAAATGTGTGAGAATGTGTTGAATGCATTTCCTTCTTCAAAGCTGACTTTTCTTTCTTTCTAAATCCAGCATTGTTTACATCCATGTTAACTAGCTAGCAGCATATCTTGGCTCATTACCGCCCCCTGTAGATCAGTGGAAAACTGTGAAACCATTGGCAGGAATGTGTATTAATTCACCCCCATGTAAGTTCCCGATCCAGAAAGACGGCTCCATAGATTTACCAGAGGTCAAAAACCCCACAGGGAACCTGTGAGCACAATATGGTAATGTTAATTTAGCCTTTAGTAGATGGATAAATTGGCCGACAAACTTCTCCAGAAATACAGGCTACTAAAACTAATGGTGCTGTCATTGATCTCACTGCGGAGCAAATATGCTTGATAATTGAGATTAAAATTCAGCTTCAATTGTTGAGACACCGGTGCTGTTCACACATGTCAATAAAACACGTTCTGGATAAACATCACAAGTAGAAAGCTCTAGATTGACGTGTTATTGCACATAATTAGGGTGCACAGGTGTCTGATCACTCAAGTCACATGCTGAGGAGATCAAGGGGGCACATATGAGACCTGATATGCTGTGTGAATGCAAATGCATCCCTGACCACATTGAGGGAGTCGACTTTGTAGTTCATGTTTAGCACAGTTAACCTCTCAAACACATTTGGTTATGGTTGATTTGTCCCTGCACAACATATCAGACAAGGATTTTAAGTCTGTATTCTAGGCGATATATATAAAAATAGCCACCACAGTCTGCCTTTCTACCTGTGTGGCTGAGCATGTCTCAGCTCACAGTTTCCCTCCAGATAAAACCAAGTGTGAGCTGAGAAACATAATCTGATCACAGGCAGTCACTCGAGACGCATTTGTAATGCATTCTTATTCCATATGTGAACTGCAGTAACCTGTAAAGTAATCTAAACAGTCTGGTTGTATCTAGATGTGAAGATGCCAACTGTGAACGAGATCACAGCCATGAAAATACAAACTGTTTAGGATCTGTGTGTGTTTCTGTGGCAGACCTGGGTTCAGCGGTGGCCATGCTGGCCGGTGTGGAGAAGATCCAGGGGGTGGTGCGTTTCCTGCAGCTGTCTGAGGAGCGCTGCTTGATTGATGGGACCATTGATGGTTTGGAGCCTGGACCCCATGGCCTCCATGTCCACACCCTGGGGGACCTCACACTGGACTGCCTCAGGTGGGACCACTGTATCATAAGAGCTGCATTAGGCAGGAGCATGAATGAGGTGGACAGGCTGGTCTGGTTAACATGAGCATCCTTAAAACCCTGGTTTACAGTGTTTTGGCCTTTGTTAATGGTTTCTACAATATATGACTTTACTTCAGCCATCCTTGGTCCTCTGGGTGTAGTGCAGTTTTCTTTTAATGGCATTCTCAATGGTCCTCAACACAAGAGTCTCATAGATAATTAACATATACAATAGGCTTACTATTATTTAAATATGTGTATTGAATTTATCAACATGAACTCCAGCCTATATACAAACATAGTATAGTTGATAGTATAGTTTTATGTTACAGCCATCATCTTTATTCCTGAAGAATCATCTTTACTATGATACCCATGAGCCTCAGCTCCCATTGTTTTGGAGACGGAGCCAGGCAAAGCCAGCCATCATTGTCCCGGGTATTTTCACAGTCCAGCCGCCATTTGCCAAGATTAAGATCAGCATTCATTGTCTTATATTAAGAAATATTAGACAAATAGGAGCTATGAAATTGCACTACAAACTAACTTTTTTGCCTTATATTTAAATAGATTTAATTTCTTCTTCTCTACAGTTGTGGAGAGCACTACAACCCCTTTGGAAGACAACACGGCAGCCCAGGGGACTCTGAAAGGGTACGGCCATACCTGGTCCCTAGAACTCTATAAAAATCACTTGCCATATAATCATTCATTTCTACAATTGCTGGAGACTACTTGCCAGAACACTTAGATGTAAGAGGATCAAGGAGCAAAACGTAAAGTAAATAATGGATCCTCTCATCATAAATTCTGACAAAATCACTCCTGAGATGTAATAAAACTTCAGCACAAGCCAAATGTAAGATATGGTACCCCTCTCAGATGCCAAATTTGTCCCGCAGGAGCCATTTTGAGCAGTTCTGCTCCAGGTGCTACATTTTCAATAAAGTGTGAGAAAGAGCCACAAGTCTAAGGCAGTGTTTCCTGGCTGTCATGCTGTGCACTCCTTGTGAATTTATTTTTATGGTTCAGTGTTATTATTTATTCACTGTGCGTGACACGTTTGTGTGTAATTCTTCTCACATGCAGTATTGTTGTACAGCATGTAGGTGATCTGGGAAATATTGTTGCTGGACCAGATGGCAGAGCCTCATTTAGACTAGAGGACCGTCAGCTAAAGGTAACACACACAGCCATATTTTGCACTGATTGTAAGGCAGGCAAAGATGTCGTATACCAACATCTAATGTACAAAATAACTCCAGATGGCAGCTTTTAATCTCTTCTTTATTGATACCTTGGTGCCCTCGCTGCAGGTATGGGATGTGATTGGTCGATCGCTGGTAGTGGATACAGGGGAGGACGACCTGGGTCGAGGCGATCACCCTCTCTCCAAACAGACCGGAAACTCTGGAGAAAGGTGGGTCAACAGTGGTGGTTTAAGTTGGTGGTACAGTAGAGAGCTGGGCATTCATACATTACATACATTACAAGGGGTGGACAAAATAACAGGAACAAGTTAAGCACAAGTTGCCCAAGTCCCTGAGAAGTAGTGATCCAACTCTGGCACTTTTTGAGTCCATAGTATGTGATGATCTTATTTTGGATTGCATTATGTTGTAAGGTGTTTCTATTAATGTGTCCACTGGCTATTTATACAGAGGGTGTAACTGTCTTAGTTTTTAATGTGTTTATAATTCTGTGTTTTGATATTGTGATAGACTTTCCTCACCTCAAGGTCAATTTAGTAGCCGTTCTTGAGAGTTTGCACAGGTGTACAAACTACTAGCTCCAAGTTTGAGACTTTTTAATTTTTAATTTTCTTCATTCCCTTTTCCTCTCCTCGCCAGACTGGCCTGTGGGATCATCGCCAGATCAGCAGGTCTTTTCCAAAATCCCAAACAGATTTGTGCCTGTGACGGGGTCACGCTGTGGGAGGAGAGAGACAGGCCGATAGCTGGCAGAGGTCGAAGCAAGGCCAACACAGAGACGCCGGCAGCACACCTCTGAGCATAAACGGCAGACACATCTGTAACCTGTGTGGGGCAGTTTGAACAGAAAGAAAACTGCAGAGGACGTTTGTCGACAGAGGGTCGGAGCTGAAGCACGGAGAGACAAAGCACTGAGGAATATGTTTCCAGACAGCTGGACAGATGACCAAAGAAAAGGCCTTATTTTCTTGAAATATTTCTCTGTGACAAAATCAAATACTCTGCCCTTTGAGGATTATAAAAGCACTAAAGCAGATTAAAACAGCCTGGGAGTTTGTAAAAAATCACCTCTGATTAGCTAGATGTCCATTTATACTGTTTGTATAACCGCCCTCTGACACAACTGTCTCATCACTGTCTTAACTGATGCGCCTGTAAGATTTGAGGTATCCATGTTGGCTGTGTACTGGCTGGGATAAATGCACTTCGCTTTGCTATTAAAGTGTGTAAGTTAATCATGCAAGCTCCCCCCAAAACAGCAGTAGTAAAAAAAAAAACACATTCCACTGCTAACATCCTGCTACCCTCATCACATCAGCTAACATCATGTGCAGCCATGGATCCACCACAACGTGTTATCTTGACAAATTCCATCTAAAAAGGGAACAACGTAGAAAGGTTTGGGAACACTGGACTGACTCAGGACATGTAGAGGGAATCTGCATTTGCGTGTTCATTTTAAATCCATGAGGTGGTGTGAGTGACTTGGGTAAGAGAGATTTGAAAGAGCTTGGGAGAGAGAGAGAGAGAGAGAGAGAGTCAAATTCCATCCAGAGTGAAAGAGCAGGAGGGGGTAGAAATTTAGATAGGGTGGTGGGGGGGGGCGCCTTGAAGGATTATGTGCTCAGCTGTTTTTTCAACATGGAGTTTGAGTGTACAGTTCCTTCATCTTGTCGCAGCCAACTTTAGAGCCATACAACGCAGGAAGCTGGCAATTTTGGGGGGGCCATTTTCTGCTCCAAACCCTCTGTTTCCTCTTGTCAGGAACTGTACACAATGATTGAAGTATAATATGATGATGATGATGATGTACAATACTTCTACCTGCTGACACTTGTTGATTTCTGTTAACACAGAAATGAAGACATCAGTATTGCGACATTGTGTGCGCCTTGTTGGCCATAAGAGTGTTTCGCAAGTTTTGCATTGATTTTCCAAATTGAGCGTCTGTCTTGTCCTGGTGATGCTTTAATACGCTTATTGAATTCCCCCCCAAATGTTCAGTTGGTGTCCATTTCCACTTATGTCTGATGGCTGTGAATGAATGTAGGGAAGGGAATGTAGTAACTAATGTTTGTTAAATCCCCCCCCCCCCCACACACACACACACAAACACCATTAATCCAGAAATCTAATTAATTTACACCAATAAAAATCAGTCAAATCCTCACATTTAAGACGCTGGAACCAGGGAGTGTCTGCTGTTGATAAATGACTATCAACATTTTTGCTGATTCATTTTCCAGCAGTATTAGAATGTGTGTGTGTGACTCTGTCATACAAAGCCCGCATTAGCAGTAATGTTGCACTTGATCTGTCCTCCTGTGGTTAAGCAAATGTGTCATATTTTTTTTTTCTCTTTAATTGAACTCACTTGTTGCCTGTCCCTCCGGAGCAGAGCCCTGTGGCTTTGAGGTAGCCTGTGTTCTGCTCGTGGCTCTAATAAATTAAACGGGCTTACACTGGCTTTGTGTGCGCGTGCTGTGTGTGCTTGAGTCATTTCTTGAGTGTTTTGTGTGTGTGTGTGTGTGTGTGTGTGTGTGTGTGTGTGTGTGTGTGTGTGAGGATTCAGCAGCATCCTCCGGGTGCAGCAGCAGCAGCAGCAGCAGCCCTCCCCCTTCGCAGCCTCTCCAGCAGTATGCCCGACATGCAAACGGAAGCAGGCGCTACCATTTTGAAATACAGCACCGCCTAGGTAAGATGGTAGATCCTTTTATTTAATCGCCTTTTTTACACTATTATTCTCACCCGAGCCGCATGGGAGGTAATTAATTCCGATTCGTCTTAAAGCTGAACCGTTTTTCACGGGTGTGTTTTAGCGACAAAACACCTTTAGACCGTGTTGTTGCCGAGGAATCACTCGGTGTTACACTGTATTCAGTCCTGTGCGGAAAAATGATCGTTACGTTGTATCGATCTGCTGTTGAGAGCCGGTTGTTTTTTTTATTATCAGATATTATGTGTTTATCGGGCGTGACGCGTGTTACAGAGTAAAACAAGTGGTTTTGTGTTTATTTTTTACGTGTCTGTTTTTGTCTTGGGACTTGTTTTGCTTTGGACAGCCGAGCGAGACCAACAAGCATCCCGTCTCACCGTTCACATGTATACTGCAAACGTGGACAATGCCATTAAGCCGTCCAGCGTGTTAACCAACTTTAAACTTGTGTCTTTTCGCCATTTTCCTTCGCTTGTGAATGACCCCAGCTGTGAAAATGTGTTGACTCAGCGTCGTGCTGCGTCATCAGAAAGCAGCTTCCCCCTGGTTATGCCTCAAATGAACCCAGTGTTAATGCAGCCGCCATATCGCAGGGGGTCACACTGCACACACATGTACAGGATAGAAACACTGAAGCTGATTACTTGCATCTCTTTTAACATGTTTTCTCTGAGGAGCAGCAGCAGCAGCAGGAGGTGTTGCTCAGTCAGGAGCAGCTGGCTGGAGCCTAAACCAAAAAATAGAAATGTCATTCTCTGGTGTCACGTTCCTCTTTGCCCTTTGATTTACAGCCAGCAATAAAGGTTGTTCAGGAAGAGGAAAGGTGTTGGTCAACCTGTAGAGACACTCCTCAGTTTAACCTGTAGATTTTAGAAGCTTGCGAGGGAAATCTAGGAGAGCTGAGGCAGCTTTTTCAACACAAAGGGGCCGTTCTCTAACATGCAAGTCTTTAAAGTTCTTATTATTATCACTGTAAATGCCATGTGAGTTGATACACAGTGCTCTCGCTTGAAGGTATTGGTGTAAAATGCTCCTTTTTCCTGTCTCCTGTGTATGAGTGTGACTCATAGCTGTATCGGTAATCACAGCCTCCTCTCAAGTGAGAATGAGATCTCCTACAGAGAGATCTTTAATGAGATCCTTTAAACTGCCTTTGCTCTATGGTTTTTATTGAAAATATTTAGCTGTTATTCACGGACATAATGCGTTTCGTTGGTTCCTGTAGGGAAACCCTCTGCTCTGTTGTACCCAATCTGAGCTCACAGGCAAATGTGAGTGAAAGCTGGATAGTTTTTTTTACATGTTATTTATTTCCCTTAATCTCTGGATAATAAAGAGAAGTTTGATTTAGGAGAAATGAAGTCTTGATTTTTTTTTTTTTTATATAAAAGCAGCAGCCCCTCCATCACAGACATTTTTAAGCCCTGACAAAGAAACTAAATAGCTGGGTCAGCTATGTCCCTGTGTACTGCAGTCCATCCCTGTATTCAAACAGATAGTTGTACTGTGAAGTTAATCCCCTCACTTATCTCTAACCACAGTCAAGTACATCACTCCTCTATTTCTCTGCAGCGCCATGGACAAGAGCCACACAGTGAAGCTCTTCGTGGGCAACCTGGCGTTGGACACCACCCAGGAGGAGCTGTCCGCCATCTTCGAACCCTACGGCCAGGTGGTCAGCTGCAGTGTGCTGCGGCAGTTTGCCTTCGTCCACCTGCAGGGTGAGGGTGCCGCCGAGCGCGCCATCCGGGAGCTCAATGGACGGGAGTTTCGTGGACGTAATTTGGTGGTGGAGGAGTCGAGGGGAAGGCCGTTGCACTCCACCAAGGTGTTTGTGGGTAATCTGAGTGGGATGTGCACCACTGAAGACCTACAGCAGCTGTTTCAGACATTTGGAAAAGTTCTTGAGTGTGACAAAGTCAAAGGTGAGCGAAGACCTTAGTAACACTTGAATTGTTTTAAAATGCTCCCAGTACCATCCGTCTCCAGTTGTGCTTGATGTTAGTAAAGTTGTGGAGCAACTGTATGCGTGAAGTCGTGCTGTAGTGCAGGTACGAGATTGTATCTGACTCTTATTCTAGTTGTTATTTTGAGTGCCTGCACAAGTTAGTCTGACCACGTGATATGTTATGATAAATTTCTCAGTGTGCAAAACAAGAGTTACTCCCACGTCCTTGTTGTAATGATGGACAAGGTGGTTTCCTTTGGCACAATTTATACTTTTTCATAGAAGTAATAAGTAAGTGCCTGTGGCAATGCCACTGTGATGCTAACTGTTGTCCCTGCGCTCAATGACAGCCAGGCATTCCTCTTCTGCAGGCTATGCCTTTGTCCACATGGAAAACAAGGAAGATGCTCTCCAGGCCATCGAGGCCCTGCACGGCACCTCGTTTAAGGGCCGCCCCCTGTCTGTAGAGCTGTCCAAGGTCCAGCCCAGCAAGCAGGCACCTACAGGAAAAATCCCCTGCGTTAACTGTGGAAAGCAGGGCCACTATGCTGGAGAATGCCCCGTGGGGAAGCCTTCTTTGGAGCAGTACCAGAGTCAGGCAGCGGTCCTGGCTGCCGCTGCTGCTGCAGCTGCCGGCCTGCCACTACAGGTCCAACAAAGCGTGCACAATTCTGTCTACAACACCTCCACCTTTGATCCCACATATGCGGCTCTCACTGGGATCACTACAGGCACACGCACCGATGGAAACCCGGTGAATCCAGCTGTTTATGGTGCCCTTGCCAGCCAGGTGTATGGTGCCAATGTTGCCAATCAGCTTTATGGAACGATGGCCAATCAGGCAGCTCTTGCATCAGGCGCCACTCACCAAATGTACGGCTCGATGACCCCCAACATCTACGGCCAGGTGGCTGCAACTCCGGCGGCTGCAGCCGCGGCTGCGGCTGCTGCTGCCTACGGAACTCCGGTTTACACCCCAACTGTGGCCAACTCCCCTGTCTATCTGGCTGCTGCTCCCGGATTAGAAATGCCAACAGCAGCGGCTGCAGTCAACCCTGCCTACACTGTAGCTCAAGCGATTTATGGCGCCGCCACACCAGCGTACGCTCACATAAGCGCCATGGGAGCAGCAGACCCTACCACAGCCATCTTTGAGGCAGCCAGGCAAGCACATTACTTTGCCCAGGGCCAGCAGGTTGTGGCCGAGCAGCACTCAGTGGCTGCCGCTGCAGCAGCGGCTGTGGCAAAATCTGGTGAGAGGGACCGCAGTCCCCTACGGAGGTCGCTACCTCTGCTACCAGACCCAGTGATGAAGCCGTTCATGTACCAGAGAGCCAAGCCGCGCCGACCCCTGCTCCCCACGCCAGCTGGCCGAGCGGCAGAAGAGGCAGCGGAGGCTGCAGAGGACCCCATGGCCAGGTAGGACATGGTCTCTGGTTCTCTTTACCATCAGCTATGCAGCACCACTGAAACATTCCCAGAGAGAGTTGAGTTTCAGTTTCTCTACTACTATTCTTTTCTAGTCTACCTCTAGGAATCTGGTGTTGCATGTTTTTGGTCATGCTTTCACAATCTTGTAGGCATAATTATCATGGCTGATTAATGCTTTATTGCATTTTCCATGCTTCTTGTTCGATTTATCACTCTCTTGTTACTCCCACTGTGTTGCCAAGTGCCACGATAAATGCCCTTGCTGACCCTCTTCCTACCTTAACCCTCCTCTCCCTACCTTAACCCATCCCTCTCTATTCCCCTATCCTCCCTACTCTTAGGTACTATGCGGAGTATTACCAGCAGCTGCAGCAGTACCCCCAGTTCCAGTACGCCTACCCACCACCGAGCACAGTGACTGCCATCCCTGGAATGCCGGGAGTGTCAGCGGTCCCTACTGTATCCGCGATGTCCGCCCAGTCAGTCGCCACGCTGGATGCCCTCAGGCCAGTGGTCCCCACCGCTGCGGCAGTGGCAGCCGCCATGGCTGCGCCCAGGGTGTATGAGCCGCCGTTGCCGCCGCCCACGCGCAAGGAGGCCATCCTCCGCCGCCCCGAACTCTCCCTTCACACGCCTGAGCCCCCGTTCCGATAGTCGCACACAACTCTCTGCCCCCACCCCTTCCTCTTTGCCCTGAACCCCACCCCACCCCACCTCTTCTACCCCAAACCTGACCACCTTACTGCAGCTGTATGTGAGTGTGTGTGCATCTGGGGGCTCTAAGTGTGTGGGGTGGGGTTTGAAACTGGGGGCTCCTTGGTTCATTAACCTGCTTTACGAGGGACTTGATCAGCTAACCTTGGTCCTGTTTGCATGCACACAGTGCAGCCATGAAAGGGAGGCTCTCATCTGTTGTACGGGCATTCTTTGTGCTTCTCAGTTTTACTTTTTTATTGTGCCAGTCTCACACTTGTGCCAGTATTAGACTGACCCAGTCAGTCGTTTCATATGCCTTTATTTCCGCAACCCAGTTATGATTTTCTAAGGCCAAATCTACGATTAAAGACATTGGTTTTTGAACCAGTCATCAGCCATCCTCCTTAGGCCTAGATGATCAGTTAGGGCAGCTAATTTGAAACCTTTTTTGCCTTATGTTGAAGAGTTCAGATTTGTAATGTAATCAGATGGGAAGGTCAGACAAACACATATTGTGTACTGGCTGCATTGCATTGTGTCCAACAGAACCAAGGTTGGCGTGTTTTGAGGGGCGGGGGGGGGGGGGGGGGTGTTTGTCTTGAATGTGATGTGGATGTAGTATGTGTGAAAGAGATATATATGATGGCTCCTGACCATGCAGCGCACAACCGCAGCAGCTACGACTGCGCCTTGCAGAAAAAAAAACTTAAAGCACACATAATACGTACTGTAATGTATGTTTGGATTTCTCCTTGACCCTTTTCCCCCACCTGTACTTTAACTACAACACTGGAAGACGCCGCTTCACCTCTCTTTCTCTTTCTAACTACAGCTGCCTACCTCTGACTGTAAATTTCAGTGTAGATTCTGGTCTATCCTATTATTATACTATATTCCACACTTTTCACCCAGTCAGCAGTTTATTTCCTGCTCCTCGTGAAGGTACAGGGTCAGCAGTTTAGGGAGGGAGGAGCCGGATTTCAGTGACAATGACTTTTGTACATATTCTGTATTAAGTCCTCATACATGTTCAGAGGCCTTTTTTTAAAAACAAATAGTGTTTTGTTTATTTTAGTGTAGTTTACATGTAACACAAGTCAACCTGGGGTGTAATGACATTACAAATGGAAAGAAAAACCCATGTGTGACTACTGAATGAGCTGTTTACAAAGGATCTGTACACTGCATCCTATTAGGAATCATGATATGTGACGAGCTCAATTATGTGCCTATAAGCTTTGAGTGAAGTGCATTAAGAGGAGGGATCCCCCATTTTAAGTGCTTATGACTTTTTAATAATTTCAAGGGGGGTTAACAGGAGAGGTTAGTATCCAGAAGGCTACGAGCAGTGAAGCTTTCTCGTGTACTTGTACTTCTGTGTTAGATCTGTTTCATATCATAGGGTTTTTTAAAAGCCACAAACGGAGCCTCACAGGTTCAGAATTAGCCGCTGGTTTTAAGCAGGAATGACAGTGATAGCACCAATGAAGCGAGAGATGGGGCAGTGTCTTCCAGTTGCCCCGACTATCCTACTTTTTTTTTCTCCAAATACCAGACCTGCTTCAGATTGTAATTGCAAAAAACATTTTAGTGTTCGTTTTAATCTGTTTTTTGGATCTGGTAGGTGGGATTTTCTGCATCAGGATAACAAAAGCTTGACTTGCTAGTAGGAGCTTCTCCTGAGTGGCAAATTCCACCCATTTGGTTCATCCATCATTAAAAACAATCACTTGGGAGTTTTTTGCAACTAGTATTTGACGGCGGTCTGATGCACACACAGACATGCCCTCTGAAATCACCTTACTGCCTCGCTGTCCCCCCCCCCCTCCCCGTGTGGTTTTAGTGGTTAAGTGACTTTTGCATCTCACAGTGTAATCTTTCTGTGTTGTATATACAAACACATACCAGTTGCATCCTTTGTAGAATTATGTGGTTTGCGAAATGTCTTGTTTGCCATGTTTGAGACCGTATTTTTTAGAGAAGTATTTTAATTTTGCCTCTTTTTTTTTTTTTTAGGAAAAGACAAAAAAGTAAAAAAAACACACAAAAAACAAATCAGCATGCTTTTTAATTGAGAATATGTAAACTATAATCATTATTATAATAAAGAATGTTTGGCTGACTACTGTGGTAAAAGAAAGCAAAGGGTTTGGACATTTCCCCTTCTTGTTTATGTTGTTCTTCTCCATTATCTGTTTCTCTTGTGTAAAATGACCACCAGACCCATTTGACTGGGGACCCAGTGGGAGACAGGTGTAGATGCTGGCCCAGCTTTGCTCTCTTTGGTCAGGGTAAGTGCGGGTTGGTGCTCCTTTCTCTCTCCAGCCTCTCAAACTGAGTGCAAACCAAAAATTTCTATGAAGGGGTTTGCACTTGGCCAAACGCTCTTGAGTATTTAATTCTGGCAAGAAAGACTTGATATGGTCCTTTTTATAAATTGCTTTTCATGCAGAAAGGACATCATACACACTGTGAAATCATGCTGAGAGCTGGGGAGAGGCACACAGATAGAATGGCCTGGGTGCATTTTGATCTGTGGAGCAGTCCTGTTCCTGGGGTTGATGGGTGTGCGTCTGGTCTGGTCTGGTCTGGTCTCTCCCTGCTGCACCAAATTCTCCCCCTCCGTGTGTCTCTTGTGTCCACTCTACTCTCAGACCTGCATGTGTGATAATCTGTAACTCTGCCGCAAAAAAAAAACAAAAAAAAAGCCCCGCGACAGTCCAGCTCTGAACTAACTATCTCAACTGAATTAGGTCACCGTGCCACCTGGAACGGCCAGCGTGCAGCCGTGCGTGAGCGTGGCGGCGTGAAGCCAGGGGGACGACTTTTAGCGCGACGCCACCGCAGTTGGGACTTGTTCTCTCTCTCTTCACCACCAAGGTAAATAAAAAAACGAAACAAAAACAAAAGCACTGACCTCTCCTCCCCCCACCTGCCGCCCCTCCTTTGACTGTGCCTTGACCAAACACCCCCCCCTCCTCCTCCTCCGCCATCACCACCTTTCCCCCCTCTCCCCACTCCGTAACTCCTCCTCTGCTGCAATGGCAGTGCAATCGGTGGGGGTGGCGGGTGGGGTGGGGTGGGGCTAGGACCCCCCTCCACAAGACTGAGTTCTGTCTCGCATCAGCATACAAGGCGACTGACTGTGCCCTCTCTGTCCCGCTGGTGTCTGAACTAGTGAATATAGGGAAGTGTGATTGAGTGTGAACGGAAAGAGAGCATGGATGTCTGAAAACTTTTTGGGTGGTGATTGGTGAGGCTTGGCACATGCGGACACACCCTTCCCCTTACCCTGCCCGCTAGTCAACTCCTCCACCGCCGTCTTCGCCGCCCTCACCCCCCACCTTCCCTTCCACCCTTCCCTCTTCCTCCTCCTCAACCCCACCCTACTGTCCCTATGCGCCTCTCCTCTCCGCCGTTCACACACACACACACACTGCGCTTTTTCCGCCGCCACCGCCGTCACCACCTTGGATCTGGGTTCGTGGCTCTGGCTCGGACTCAACTTCCCAGAACCACCCACCTGACCCAACCTCCCCACCCTCCTTTGTTACCGTAGAGGCCTGGGCGTGCCAATGGACAGTGTATGTGTGGTGGCCCGCCACCGGAACATGACACAGAGAGACTTCAATGTTGGACAAGTCGCTTTGCTAAAACTGTTGAATGCTGGGTTTGCTCCACATGGCTGTGGAAGGGATCTTAACTCCTGTTTCCCAAAATAACTTAGCTCCATTATATCTTACGTGATAAATCAACCTCAAACTACGGAATCTCCAACAATTTTCTTACCTTTAGGTCCCTCACAGCCTGTGTGCCAATCAGAAACGTCCTATAAGATAGGCCTAGGTATGAGGCCAGTCTGACCTGTAGATTCTCATCAATCTCAGGGTTCCTATAGGACTTTTCTGGCATGGCAGCTCTATTTCTGTAATACTGGGATCAGCTGGACTGGCTGGATATGTGCTCTGTATGTGTTCTTACCTGTTAAGATCGTCCATGTGCTGAGATAGAGAGCTTAACCCTCACACACACATGATCCCACACTCACAGGGATTTCAGTATGTCAAATGAGTTGTCCGGCATTTGCTCTGACAGCTGCAAGATGGAGTCGTGAGAAAGGGGGCATTGCCTTCTGTCTACCTAACAAACAAAGGAAAGGGAAGAAGAAGGAGAGGAATGAATAGATGAGTTGATTATAAGGTGAGTTAGTAGTGGAAGGCTCCTGTGTCTGAAGCTGCACCCTAACCTCACCTTCCTGATCTTGGAGGACCCTTCTGTTGATTGCCATTATAGATATACTGGCCAGAATCTTATTCTAGATAGGGCCCTGTTTACACTGGACATATGATTGTCTACAGTGTAACCTGACAATGCAGCGTTGACTCGGAGGTTTGCATTGTATGACACTGTATGCTCGCAAGACAAAAGAAAATGTGATCTCCTCACAGCACCAAATTACTGTACATGTGGTCAGGAAAAACAATGCAACTACAAGCAAATCTTATTAGAATTACCCTGAAAACAGTGCAGATCAGAATGAGTAGATCAAGGGCTGACTCCCTTCCCGGCCTCCATGATCAGGGCGCGTGGTGCTCCAATTTGTATTTCCTCCAGCCACCTCATCCTCCCCACTCTACCAACTCCTCACTAAAGGCTTCTTCGGGTGCTTGCGAGTCTGGGCTTCCCGTGCTTGGGTGAATGCAGCCACGCACGCATCTTTAAACCCCCCCCCCTTGCTCTGAATTCACAACCACGCTGTACTGACAGCCAAAGCTCGCTGCAGCCTCCTCCCTACTTCCACTTCCTCACCCACTCTTCCTCCCCGCCTTCTGTGGTCTTGGACGGCTTAAGAACTATAATCCAGATGCTCTTTATGCACACATCTTTGTATTGTGTTGTTTTACTGGGATCCAACAGGTTACATCTGTTCTCCTGCAGCAGGTATCAGCTGAGGATGTGCAAGTGTGTGCATCTGGAACATAACCCACTCCAGTTTTGGTTTGAGCACAACCCGTAGACCATATTGCCTTTAAGTTTGCAAGTTGAGATTCAGTAACCAATGTGACCATTACTTTTCTAGCTCCTCTAGCACAAAAGCGAATTTCATTTATCAGACTCGACTGCTGCTCATCCTTTCTTCAGATAAAGATGCCAGCGGTAGACTCATACCTCAGCCATTACCTCATCTACAGGAGATGGACCCAACATGAACACCTGAAGAATTTAATGCAGTTCAATACAATATCCCTGCTTTTATTTTTTATTAATTTCTGTTGACAATTATAAGAATTGGCAGTTCTTGATGCTGCAAGAACTGGTTGTGGTGGTGGTGGTGTTGTATTGGCATGCATTACATTGTACAGTGTTCACGTTATTTTGTCCATACCCTGCCTGTGTATGTTTAAAAGTCTCTTTCCGTTATCAAAACTCACATAGTTTCATTATGTTTACAGTGATCAACCCATCCAATTCCCTCAGCTCAGCAGTAGCACAGTAATGTACCTAATGCTAACCACAAATAGTCGCACAGTAGCTAAGATTCTTCAAGTAGGTTAATGGACCAAGCCCAGTGTAGTTACATTTAAATGCCTGATTAATTAAGAATATAAAATCATTCTAGTTTCCAAAGACACATCAATGGTGACAGAATAATGTGTCACCTCGAGAGCATAGCAAATTTGGATCTGCTCATTTCAAGGAGATTTGTTCCAGCACAAAGTCGAATGGGATCGAGGGGGGGGGGGGGTTGGATTTTAGTTGATGAATGTTAGATGAAATCTCTGCATCAACATGTTTACTGTGAATGACAAATCCTGCTATAAACACGAATTATATTGTAAGGTTGTGTATGCATATATATGCCTTTTAATCTGTATTTCTTACAACGTTCTGAGGCATTTTTCAGTCTGCATGCAAATCATGAATAAATTTTTTTTCTCATAAAAGTGCCTGAATCTCTTTTATTCTAATTGAATATCTACTGACACAAATAACACTGAATGACATGAATATTTCTTGATGGTAGAGTAGTTTATGATAATAAATAAACAGTATAAACTAGGCATTTACCTGCAGCCTCGTTTTCAGCAGTGTGGAACAAGATGGTTTGAGTTGCTGTCAGTCTTTGTAGTACTTTAACAGGCCCAGGGCTACTTTGCCTGGAGTGATAGAGAGTTGTATTCAGAGGGGAGACCTCTCCTAAAGTTCTTAAACGACTGCTTTTTAGTAATGTTAACTATTTATTTTGAGAATTTGAGATTCAGTTCTTTGATCCTGTTTTCTGGGAGAGGTAGGCTGAAACTACAGAGGCCTGGGTTTACCATTGAGGGTCACTAACAGCAACAGGTGCATTGCACAGGCCATAAAAACCTCTGTGGTGCGAGGGGGCGTAATTGACATCCCTCCACACCACTCACAAGCCCGTTAACCCTGCCCGCGGAGGGCTACCCCGCCTTTTACACCTTTTTAGGGTCAGAACCTGATACCCAAGCTGTCGGTTCCCATACTTATTGGGGTGCGGTCACGTGTGCCACTTTTGACCAGGAAAGGAGCACCGGCCAGCAGGGTCTTCTGGTAGTGGGAGCACCACCTCCGCACAGGCACCTCGCCCTAACAGTCTCTCCCCCCGAAAGCGAGACCCCACGTCTCAAGGAGGTTCTTGCCCTCACGGCGTCGTCGTCGTTTCTGTTGCTGATTAATTTTTTCTTACTATAAGCTGAGGGGGACCTGAGAAGTCCTGACAAAGGCGGCACGATGACAGCTGTCGAAACCCAAATGACATACAGCAACTCCTACACGATTCAACATGAAGAAGCGTACATGACCCAAGAGGATGACTGGGACAGGGACCTGCTGCTGGACCCTGCCTGGGAGAAGCAGCAGAGGAAGGTAGGTTAGGATCTGGAGGCGCCGTGCGTAATTACAGATCGACCCATTCCCTCACACTATCAATGACAGACTTTTAATGCATTTTAACATAACAAATCGCATGGTTTCGGAATCACTGGCCCTCCCCTAATGGTGTGTAAAAGTTTAAAACAGTCCAACATGAAACTGGGCATCTGAGCCTTCGCTGTCCTCGCACCTGGCACTTCGGTCCTGCTGGAAGCTGTGTGGGCAGATATTTTAGGCCGTGGAACTTTCTCAGTGTTGTCTTTCAGTTACCCCCGATTGCCATGCACAGACTGTCTAAATATAATACCAACCTCCCCAGTCTTTCGCCTACATTTCAATCATAACTTATAAAATACAATACGTTTATCAGGGTTTTAACAATATTAATAAAACCTGGAGCAAGTTTAAAACACGACACTGAATGCAAAGTGAAGGAAGAGAGAAACGGACCAAGTCGTTTTGATTGAAGTCAGTTTAACAGCTATTTTAAGTGGGGTCAATGTATAATTTAAATTAACAATACTTTAACAAAAATCCGCATTTTTTCCCCCCACGCTACTGATAAATACTGAATTTAATAGTTTGTAAATACAACTAAAAACAAGAAAAGATTTGTAAAAAAAAAGACTTTTTTTAGCCTGATGTTGTCAGCCATACTAAGCTAGCCTGGGGGAGGAGGCTAGCCGTTGCCTAGGCGACCAGCTGGCCTTCCCTCGTGGATGACGAGCTTGACAGGTGCGTTTAATGAGCTGTCGGAGCTAAAAGTCAACTGACACAGGTGACGTCTGCCGCCGCAAAACTGGGACAGAAACAACACCCGCAAAGGTTAATACAGTTTTATAATTTCTCTAAATGTTCCCCCCCTGACACACAAATTGTCCTGCCGCCCGCAATGTTTCAAAGATATCGTCCTTGGTTGGTTAGCTTAATTTAAGTTGTAGCTACTGGTTGCTACGCCATGGTCGCCATGTTGGATGACCGTTTTCAAAAAACTGACCACCGTTACCTTCTTCCACCACCGCGGAAATCCTGTGGCCCAAACTGAAAATAAGGTTGATAATGTCTTATGATTTAGACGTACCATTTAGTTATAACTTGTGCCAAACTTTCTGATATTAAGGTTATTACTGATAGTGTTTTAGGCCTGGATATTCCTCAGTCACTTCCTGTTTCGTTACCATCTTTTGTCGGCTGAACAAGAGTAACATCTTGGAAGACAATTCAAAAAGTCTTTGTAATTGTGAAACAGGTGTTGTTCCAGTCAAATAGAAGAAATGTAGAAATGTCTTCAGAACAGCTGTAAGTGTTGTCGAAAGACGTGTACTTAAAAATACATGCTTTATAATTATCAGAGGAAAAGTCTCAAATGCGAAAGCAGTGGTTAGCCTACAATGAGAGGCACAGACTTAGGAAATGTTATGTATCATGCCATTTTAATGCTCTTGTATGGCTGCATCAATGTTTTTTTTTATGTTGGGCACTAGTTTGATGATACAGACGCCAATGTGTATTTTGTGTAGTCTTTGAGCAATTAAAGAAGCAAAAAAATAGCCTTTTCACCTTTTAAAAATACAGTTATTCTTTGTTATGTTGATAGTTTATCATAATTAATGCTCCCCCTCAAAAATGGCAATCTGTCAATTGGTCAAATGCCAGCAGTAAAAATAATCAGACTGATATTATATTTAAAGTTGATATTGTCCATGCCAAAAGTATGCTGATATATTAATGCATTTATACAAATGTATATTATTTTTTTCTTTATTTTTGCGCACCTGTTGCCACAAGACAATTTCCCCATAGGGATAATCTTCTCTAATCTAATCTAAACTAATAACATAACATAATCTGCACTATTGGGGTGCATTACAGCATAGAGCAGCACAACAGTAACATTTTGACATCCACGTTTAGATGGTACATTGCAGTGAATCTGCAGAAATGTCCCCCACCTATTGAGCCAGAGCACTGTGACAGGCTGAGAGACCTCAACAGATGGTAACAGAGAGAGAGAGAGAGATGGCAAGGCTGGTAGATATACACCCGGGGTTGGTTTCACAGACCTACAAATAAACATCTTCCTAAAAATACTTTTCAACTTGCTTGGCTCCAACTTCCCTCCCTCCTTGCTGCAATCCCTTGCTTTCTTTCTCTCTCTGTGTCTTTTCTCCAGTCAGGTCGGACACTTCCTATTGCCACCATTCTTGAAATATTCCTTTGCACCCATCTTTCTTCACATTTTGTCTTGTTTTTTTGTCTTTTGTTCATTGGGAGAGTGACTCTTTTTTTACTTCCCATGCCCCTGTCAATCTTTTGACTGTAAGGCGATATAATAGGCCTTGAAAAAAGCCAAGCAAGCCCCTCTCTTCAGTTTTCACCTCTCAACCTCCCAGGGGAGTAGGTCATCGTACTCCATTGCTCTTCTCGGCATGTAAAATCTAGCTTAAGGAGCTGATATCAGCCCATAAATATAGCCAGTGCATCATTTTGCAATGAAATGAATATGAAAGGAAATCCTCGCACCACCTGTTCTCCCTTCTATCCTTGAAATTTCAGTGGAAAAAGCTGCTCACCACTTGACGCAGTAGTAAAGTGTTTGTCAACACACAGTGATGCCGAATCTGATACTGGACATTAGAAATAGTGTGTGCTTCGGTGTGTGTGTCCAGTCCGTGTGTGTGTGTGTGTCGGAACTGTACATCTTGACTTTGGTTTATATTTATCATGAAGCTAGCTTGTAGATTGCAAGCTAAATGATTCATGGCTTGGTTTGGACCAGGAATTTTGTTTGATAGGAATTGGCAAAAGTAGTGTTAGATATTGCATCTAGCAAAAGGGTGTCCGATGGAACGATTGGACAGAGCGAGGAGATTTGGCTGCGTCATGTTTCGGCGATATTCTTTCTTCAAAGCAACTGTAATCCTAGAAATACGAAGGGCTTGGTTGTCAGGCTGATTCAAGAGATGAGGAAAACTGGCCAGAAGTAGATGTTTCCATCCACTCTCAAAGCTTATTGATGTCTGCCTCACCCAGACGCCGTGCTGACAGCTTAGAGAGGTCTTACCCGAGCACGTCTACAAAAAGTAGTGATCTTTATAAGGGGGGTCAATAGCTGTTTAAAGTTTAACTCTCACTGCAGAGGACTGCACTCACAAGACCATCTGTAATGCTGAACACGTGGCTATTAATCAGAAAAAGGAGTGCTATGTTATAGTTGACAGTACTTCATGGCGTAACGTCCATCCATATGTTGTAGTTTGGCTACTTTTTCTGTTTGTGTAATGTATTAAAATATTAAAAGTAAATAGAAAATCTCACCAAAAAAAGTTCACCACTGTGACTAAAGTCATCTTCTGTTTCACATAGTTTAGCTGCTAACTGACTAAGTGAATGACTGGCCGCCTAGCGAAGCTTATGCTAGCAATAACCTATAAATACCCGTTACATAGGGTTATCAACAGCTGACCTATTAGCCACATGGTGAAGGCTGAGTATATACATACACACATCCACAAACACAGAAGACATCAGGTCTTCTCTCGTGTTCAAATTGTCTAAGGAAGTGTAAAAATAGTCACCCAGTGTTGTTGTCCACTGTCATACATTGTTGGGTTTACACTTAACTTTGTAAGGACCAAATTGATATTGTGATAATTATGTGATAATTGCTGATAATAATATTTCATACGTGATGATATTTACTAAAACAGTCAAAATCGCATGGTTAAACTCAAGTTCATCCCATCATTTAAAATGCTTTTTAGTGTTTGATGAAAGAAAATCCTGTAATTTTAGAGAGAGAATTTTGTCACGCTACAATCCAATGCTGAGATGAAATGTTAAATTATCACCCGGTCTCGTGAGTAAGTATCATGTTAATTAAACGAGTGTGACTGATGCATCAGTCTTAGGGCCGATTAAGTGGTCATTAAGGCGTAATTATGAACATGTGTTCCCAGGATTAACTGTAATCCTCATGCTTTCTGTTTCTTTAAAAACTGTACTTTAAAAGCTTTTATTTCTCCATACATTTTTACACTTTCTAAATTAGATTAGCAATAAATCTTCAATATTTCCAACAGTATTTTTCTGTTCCATTCCACAGGGTGTAAAATGAATGAAGTGGCCAAAAGACTGATCATCGTCAGATTCAAGTGTTATAAAGTTATATTCAGTAATGTGATATTTATCCACTCAACCTAATGTAATGTCCCTCAGTGTGGGCGAGCTGAGATCTTAGGGTGCTGCGTAATCAAATCTATTCTTGTCTAATCTCATTTTACACTTTAACAAATCAGCCAGCAGTGCGGCAGCCAGACAGGGTCATTGATCTTACCTACTACCTGATGTTTCGTGAGACAATACTAAAACACTAGCCCTTTTCAGTAAATACGTGGGCAGTGGTTTGCGTTGAAGAGGTAGCTTTACAAACATCTCTGTAAGCATAGCCTGTAAAACTTTTTATATATGTCATATTAAGAAAAAGCTTTCCAAACAGAGATGTAAAATGCTTTTCAAGTGCGAGACATTTTTGCCTTGAGGCCTGATCATGTTATCTGTATTTCTATTAATATTAGTAGCACTACATGAAAATAAATAAACAAAATGGATTTGCTTTGGCAACGTGGACGTCTTTGCTCTTTCTCATCCTCTCTGGTATGTTTTTAAAATGTTCCTGAGTTGCACATCAAGCTCACAGTTAAAATACTGAAATCACGTTACCACTGATTATGAGTTTTCCATGTGTTCCCTTTATGCTGTTGCATAATAATGTAGCATATAAGTTTCCCTCTCTTATCTGAGATGTGATAATGTGTTCATCCAGGTCTCAGGTCTCTTTTTAGAGGAGGAAATTACATGACTTTAATGTAAGCTGATGAAAGGAGAAGAAAGAAAGGAATTTTTCAATGATCTTTACCTCCTCTCAGTCTTTATTTGCACCATTAGTGCAGAAAGGATTTACAATTCACAGCATTAGATCGGCTCCACAGATTTGTGCTCACTGCCTGGGCTACAGTACCTTATCCCAAGATGCAGCTTGGAGAGGGGGGCATCTTAGGTTCCCTCCCATGATTCACTCTGTCAGGGTCATGTGATCCCAGTGCAGGAACAGTTACCCTGTCGAGTGAAAATATGCTGAGAGGTCCAGAGATCAGCTCACAAGGCCAGTGGAGCACACAGAGACTTCTTTGAGGGGCTAAAATGAGACAGCCAAGCAGGAATGTTCTGATTTCAATAGTTAATACGTTTAATATTTGCAAACAAACAAACAAAAAAAGACCGGACTCACAGGGAGCACTGGGCTGCAAGAACAGTGTGGAAAAGTAGTTAAGGTATCTCTTTGTACAGTAGATTGAGGTAGAAAGTGAGTTTTCCATTTGACAAGGGTGCAAAAAGGGCTGGGATGGAGTCCTCCTTGTCCCCTCCTGTGAACATCACTCGTGAGAATATATGCAACTCATCTTATCTATAACAAATGATTGAATTATTATGTTAGAATAATCCTTTCACGAATCACTTTCATAAAATCCCAAAGCAGTGTTTAGCATTAGTTCACTGTCTAGTGAGTTGGACATTATTAAAACAAAACTGTCCTTCAGACTTTGACAAACCTTTTAAAGATTACTCCAGGTGAATTGTGTCAAAATAATAGCATGAATTAGTGCACTGTATCTGTGTTACATGTGGAGAGTAGGTGTACGAGGGTTAAACGTAAGCGGAGAGGTGAGAGAGCTTGCAGTCAGATCAAGTAGCAGTTGCTATTCCAGAAGCTGTGTCCATGTAGGGAGGCTTCTATAAACTGCTTTAGTGCACTCGCAGGAGCCCTGGGAGGCCGTAGGAAAGGCTGAGGCGTATATATGTGTGTGCATATGTGTGACGTATTCTTTATACACTGTATTTTATTAGCATGAAAGTGTGTTTCCGGTGAGTTCTTATGAGGATTGGGACACAGTTTGAAGACGGAAAAGTTCTTGCAGAGTGTTGTAATGGCCAAAGAGGACACACGATACAACCGCGGTGTCAGAATCTGCCGGGTGAAAGTAGAAATGATGATGGATGGGCTGTGAGAGCAGCCATCTTGATGTGATCAGAGCAATCCTGTGGGTCTGTAAATAGAATAAAAGGTTGGATTAGTTAGAGAGAATTGCATGGTTGACAGTGGTGTTCCTTCCATTACAGTTATATCTGCAAAATACAACAATTTTTGTTGTCCACAAGTGAATGTGCAACCATCCCAGTTTTGGTTATTATTATTCTTTTGGCTCAGTGCTGGTGTTGAAAATGGAGACTTGTGTTTTATGAGGAAGCAGAGAGCCACAAGCTGCCAAGACTGTGACCTCTGTAACAAATGACACACAGAGGATACATGGCCACAAAATGTCACCTCAGGTCCTAATGGTGTCAGACTCAAATGCTGCGTTTATGTCGACCATTCAGTTTCCTGGAGTAATGAGACAAACTGAACACTGAACCCGTCTTTATGAGAAAAAATCAACTGAGCTAATAAAGTTAGGGCTGAATGCTGGCCGCATGCAGTGGATATTTATAGGAAGGTGGTAGCAGAAGTTACAGACGTCAGTTGGACGTCTGCTGAGATGATGGGTCTCTTATAATAGGACTGTGGTCATGAAGATATCATTATGTATAATGGCTTAAAAAGCTGCAAGTAGACAATTTAAAGTGTTAGCAGAATGGCATAATCTTTGATTTAATCTAACCTTGAGGTGTAACTTTATGTATTTCACTTCATAGTTATTGGGAGCATTTAAACATACCACTGTCCTGTTTGGATTTTGTGCAGTCAATAAATGACGGAAGATATTGTTATAGTATGAGCTGTTTCATGCATGAGTGAAAGATGTTTATTAGCTGTTGCCTCAGACATGCTTCAGGTGTTAACAGCGTTGTGCTAGCAGCTCTCAGTAGACGCTAAACAAGGACTTCCTGAATGGCCACGCATCGTCCTTCTGGAGTCACTTCACTTTCACAATGTACAAAAAACTAAAGTGTTGTAAGATCATAGAGGAAGAAGTAGAATCACAAGGTCGCCACTTACTCTTTTGGCTGAATGAATGCTGGGAAATGTAGCTGGGTTGCTTGTTACTATAGACAGCCTTACGTCAGTTTCACACATAGTTCTTTATGGTCAAGGTTGCTGTTAAGATGGAATTAGCTGACTCTAGATATGCTTGGACAGTTTTGCCTCTTATTTCAGAGAAAGAACTTGCCTTCTGAAATTAGACACAACCCTCCTCCTCCTCCTCCTTCTTCTCCTTCTCCGTCTCAGCCAGCCGCACTGTCATAAATCCTCCACAACCACTTACGCCAATTTATGTCTCTCGTGTCAGTCTCCGCAGTCCAGAGCTCATTAAACGACAAAAGACTCTGCATGCTGCTGCCGCCAACCATGAACCTGTACACTCACCTTTATTCTCCACCATCAATCACGCAGTCAGTCAATTCATCTGTTGACTCGTGTAATGAGAAAGAGGGTGATAGCACTATTAGAGTGAACAATGAAAGATAAGGGTGATTGTGTGTGTGCAGTGAAAGCAGAAAATCAGGGTTATTACATCCACTGACAATTTAAAGCCACAGCGGCATGAAAAATTACTTTTGACCTTGTTGGCTAGTTTTAGTTAGAGTATAACAAAAATGAGGTTTTTTTTCATCAAAAACACAATTTTCTTTCTTGAAGATGGCATATTTTTAGCCATGCTAGCAGCATGGCTCTAGGGATGGCGATGTCAGCCTGTTTGCCGATCCAACACTTGGGTCTAGCAATGAAATCTTGTACAGACATTCATGGTACCCAGAGGATGAATCTTGATGACTTTGGTGATCTCCTGACTTATCCTCTGGCGCCACCATGAGTTTGATATTTATGGTATTATTGGAGAAGAAACTAATGACATTCCCATCAGCCTCTGCTGTACTTTGTGTTTAGTGCTAATTAGCTAATGCTAGCATGCTAACACCTTAAACTAAGACAGTGTACATAGTAAATATTGTACCTGCTAAACATCAGCATGTTGGCATTGTCACTGTGAGCATGTTAGCGTTTAGCTCAAAGCACCAAGTACAGTCCCACAGAGCCGCTAACATTTGTTACCCATGACTTCACTGTGTACCAGTAAGCTTGCATACAAACTTGAATCATAAATATTTGAAGAATTATCCCTCCCATCGTGTGCAACCTTCAGTCTCTGTAATCCATCAACTCTGCCAGACAATTTGAAATCATCCGCCCCCACATTAGGCTCCACAACATCCTTTGCTGAAGTGAAATAACATCAAGAAAAGGAAACAAATTGCCACTTCATTCAATGTGATACAAAAAGAAAAGTAGTTGTTTTCTCTAAATAATTGCCAAAGCCTTCACTGCCCTGTCCTTCCTGTTCATTCTTGTTCTTACCACAGACAAATCCAAACATTTGAAAGATGTGTCACCGTGTTCCTGCTCTTCCTGTCAGCATTCCTGGTGCTTCTGAAAAGTGAACACCTGCACACACACATAAGAGACACTGCTGGAGGAGCACATTGTTAAGTTTGGCTGGCATTTCTGGCTGGCATCATCATTCTGGTGGCGCAGCAACCTGCAGCCATGTGGCAGAGGAACACAATGTAAGGCAGCATAATGGAGCAGAGCAGGACACAATGTTTCCCCGCACTGAGCAGAGGCAATTAATATGATGACGCAGACAGATGGCTGTGTCAAAACAAGTGATTGACTGAACCAGGTTAGCCATCCGTTCCCTTGTGGTGTTCAGCCGTGGACAGAAAGTAAATAGTACCTGGGCTATAGATGATGTGGTGCAGGATTGTCAGCTGTGTTTCCATGCGGCACAAGTCATTTTGTGTTTGTCGTAACCTTATTTCTTAGAGCACAGTGACACTTTGTGTGTTTGTATAGCGTTGTGCTCTGCGTGCTTGCTGTGAATCAAAAATCTTCATAGAGTTGTTCACATTGAAATGCTGCAGGTGATGTTTCAGCTCAGGGGTATCTTGATGTGTAAACACAGCATGGCATTGTGGATATACGTTTCAGAATGGAGCCTAATATGACGTTCTGTTTGTGCAAAACTCATCCTTAAATCTTTAAAACGTTAGCAGTGTTCTCACTGTGTTTGTGGGTGGAGGATTGTTGTCATTCATCACCTGCTCCATCTGTTCTCACCAGCTAAAATCCCTTGTGCCTACAGTATATCTCACTGGCATCTGGCACATAGCTGATACACACATACACACACACTTTGACTAGAAGAGGTGTCCTAGGCCTTTCATCCCCTAAACACAGACATAAATCCGTGGGTTTGGACTCGGGCCTTGTGTCGGAGGCCAGCGGTGGCCCTGATGTCAGCAGAGTCTCTGGGATATTATCCCGTTAATCCTTCATAGAGACGAGGTGGAAAGGAAGGCTGATAAATTGATGTTGGGGACTGATTCATTTACAGTTCAACCTGCTGAACAAGTACCTTAAAGCTGCTCTTCAGATAATATTCACTAAGATTTGATACGAGAAAGCTTTTTTCTTTATTTGAATTGAAAGAACATTTCCTCTTTATTTTCACTTTGTTAGGTTTCCTCCTACTTATATAGGATTACATATTTAAAAAAACTGAATGCCTTTATAATACCCTGAATTAATGCAAATATAAACATCTGTGTGGCTCAGTGGTGTGCAGTGATCACCTTTACATGTTCTCAGTAGATAAGTGTATCTTTTTTTAATAATAATTCAAATAATTTTCTCACTAAGTGTATTATATTTCTCAGGTTTTGTTTAATTTTAATAGGTGAATGTTTTTTCCCATCTTTCCTATCTTCTTGTACAAGATTTATTTGGAAACCACTGACCTTAGTTGACTCATAACTTTATATAGAAAACCACAATGTAGTTTTGTCAATAATCTTTTTGTAAGATAAAGTTTCAGCTTTCACAGATGTGAGCCTTAAAATATCTGGTAGTGATTTGGGTTTGTAAGGCCTCTGATTTAGTCTTTTGATCCTTTTGAAAATAATGAATAATTATAAAATGATCTGCAGCAACAGATATGACGCCCCAAATCTATTTCTAGAGTATGAGAGGAAGTTGGTCTGTCAAATGCTGTATGCGTAATAGTTGATATAGTTGACGTTATGGGAGGATTAGAGGTGAGTCCATGGGGCAGGAGAGTTCAGGTTGGCCTGTCAGAGGTGTGTGTTGGGGTGTAGGGGTCAACTCTCGGCTCTTATGTCATTTTCTCAAATCGTCCCTGTGGCACCCAAGTTCAGGGCTCCAGGTGTGTTTGAAGGAGGGTATTTAAAGCCCACAAGGGGAAGAAGAGAAGGAGTTGGGGGGGGGGGGGGGGGCTCTTAAATGTCGGCTACACCTGTTGTGTGTAACTCCTCTCCCTCCCTCCACGATGGTCCTGTCACTTTATCGGCTGCTGAAACTCGGTGGAGGAATTCAGGGTGGTAGTTGTTTACAAGAGACCCCTGACACAAGAAAGTGTTGTCAGACGTGAAATGTGTCAGTAGCACCGAATATATCAAACTGTCAGGTACTGAAAGCTGGCATCGAATGTGTGGTCAAGTAATCTTATTCACTTAATCTTCAATCAGATGGTTCCGGGTTGAAATTTTAAAAATTGCCAATTTTAGACTATTTTATTGGAACTTTTCTCTTGTAAAATAGAAAGTGTAGAAAGAAAAACATGTTCATGTTTATCGAAGTAAAGTATCAGTACGAAAGTCAGACCTCACTGTCCTGTACTGTCTGTGTTTTGTTTATGATAAATATCACCTTTTCAGGAGCGTAGAAAAAATGACCAGTTTAGGTCCAACTGGTTTTCAAATTTCTTCACTGTAGATTTGATTTGCGAACATCAGTCCTCATGAAGCTGTAATCGTCCAGAAAGTCACAGTCCCACACAGGAAACCTTCCTGTTTCCTCTGGGATGACAAGTGTTGATGGGAGTGTTGTTTGTCCACTCAGAGCTGATATGGCTTTACAGCGGCTGTTGGAACAAGCCAACAAGTGTTATGGTTGAGGACTTACGTAAGTGCTGTCACAGTGTTGGTGCTCCACACACTTCTGATGTGTGCAAATCCAGAAAAATGTCATCATGTCAGCAGTTCTGTGAACCGTTATTGGCATCTACGTTTGAATATTGTTGACACCCCCTTTTTGTGGAGGTCTCAGATGGATGGATGTTAGTTTTTATTTTTATATGTTTTTGAGTTTGATATGTTGAGTATTTTCTGACGTGAGGAGTTGAAGAGTAGAGCTCAGCAGTAGAGCAGTTTCCCTCCGTCAGCTCTGACAGATGAGCAAATTATGCTCTTTTCCTCCACTCTGTTATCTGCTGACAGATGAACAGAGCCTGTTACATTTCTTACACTGCCTGTTAGCTTTGTTCAGTTCATGGCTTCCCACTGAGACTCTGAGTGGCCACTGACAACAGGAAGTTGCATGCCAACAATGTAAATGACACTAAAAGAGTGAGATCATTTGCAGCGTTGTATTTGAATTTTGAAAACATATACTTGAAGCTTGCGTCTGTAGAGGATTGTCTTGAGTCTTACATTATTTACAGTATATCCTGCTAACTTTTACTTCTCATTTTTCAATATTAAAGTGGTGCAAAAGCGACTCATGTAAACTACTTTAATTTAAGATTTGGATTTCTTATTTTGGAATGAAATTGATTCTTGTTGCTTATAAAAATCCAATACCTGAGATGAGCAGACAGTACAGACTTAGAGCCCTTTGTGTTTTGTGTCTGTGTTTTTAATAACTACTGACTTGTGGTTTGTTGACAATGGAAGCTGCATTTTCTTTCCCTGTGGGGGGGAGGGTGCACCTTTCCTTCTCTGTGCAAACACTTATTACTGTCAGACAGGTGGACTGAAGTGGAGGTGGTCCAAAATCGTGGAGCTATTATTACAATGTGACTTCAGGATTTGGCTTAAAGTTGTAACTCAGATTGTTTAGATTAGTTTATATTATTTTTTCAGGTCCCAGCTACATATTTATGATATACAGTAATTGAGTAACTGAATCTAAATTTATACAGCTTTGTTATAACATACATTTATATATACTATCGATATACTACTACGATCTACCAATGAAAACATTTTGTTTGTGTCCTCGTGCATCACAAACATAGTGACCTTATAAACAGAAGAGCACAGTGTTTTTATGTGCTGCTATTATTGTGTACACTGTGAGTGCATGTGAGTGGGCTGTGATTTGTTAATGTGGCATGCGTGGTAATTTGTGTGTGTGTGTGTGTGTGTGTGTGTGTGTGTGTGTGTGTGTGTGAGCCCAGGACGTGACTTCTGAACAGGTGTGTGACAAAGTTAGCTGTAGTGGACAGGTATGAATGGAGTCAACCATGTAAACCTTGCAGGCAGGCTATTTTTACACCAGCAGTGAGACATAAATACCTGTGTTATATTAAGATAAGGCACATATACTGTGTATATACCGGCTGTATGTTAACCCTTTTAGATATACAGTAGTGAAGCAGTAGTGACACATTACAAATGAAGAATAAAAGAATAGAAGGGCAGACAGACAAAACAAAACAGATTTTTATCAGATTTTCTGCTACTTAAGCTCTGAAAATTGCATTTTCCTTCTGTTGTTTTTCTTCTTTCTCAGGCACTTTCTAACAATGTAGACAAAACATGTATTTAGTTAAACTAAATAGTTTATGGGCTCAAATACAGAAAAGGACAAAACATAAAAACACAACAGAGGAACAAGTAGAAGACGATGAAATAGAATACCTCTTATTTTTAAACTGGACTTGATATAATTGGGTTATGGGCTTAATGTTCAAAGCTGCAATAAAAGTGTCCTGTCTTAATCCATCATGCGCAGACAAGATGATTCTACTTAGCGCCGGTGATATAGGCTTCATACAGTAAAACGAATGACTATAGATTTTCTAAACTGCATTTGTGCCCCATGTGCTTCAGAATCAGCCCTTTAAAAAGCTCTGCTGATTGTTTTCTGCATTTGAGACTCGCTCAGAACAGCACACTACGGTAGCTTTGTGTCAACAGTCAAAAAAATTGTGAAAGATTGTGAAACACTTGAGCACACAGCTATACAGAGATAATGGGGAACTGTAGATGGGTGCATGCAGGCAGTGTTCCCTGTAAGTCAGATCAGTATGCAAGTTTTCTCTCCAGACAAACGCTACACCAGCATATTTCCCTAATTAGATCGTCTGTCCCTGATTGAAGGTGCTAATTAGTGAAATCAGCTACTGAAAACTTCTGTAATTAAATCTGCACACTCCTCTATAGCAAAAGTCTGGACGCCAGTGAGGGAAAATCGCAAAGAGGTTAGGTGCAAATTAAGATTTAGGTTTTATGTAATTATACATCTCATTAGCAGAGATGTAAAGTCTGACGTTTTATTTTTGTGTCAAAGGATTTTCTGAGCCTGAGAAACTGAGTGTAAGAGCACCTTGACATAGCAGGAGCAACACTCACTCTGGGCTAATAATCAGGTTAGCGACAGCTGAAGTGTGTGTGACCGTGTCTGTTTAACAGTGTGTGTGTGTGTTATGTGTTGAGATGGTCAACTGCAGGAGGCCATTTTGTGTGAATACACTGTGGTGAGAGTTATGTCACAGGTAAACACAATATAATCCCAGGTGAGACAGCAGCCATCCAACCAAGGAGCAACGTAGTGTCGACTTCATAATGAAAAGTTTAGATTCAATTTAACCAAAATCAGACTGATTTTTATTCAGAAAAATAAACCACGAATGTTTGCTTTTTTGTTTATTTTTTGCTCTTTATTTTTGTCCATATCATCAATGTACTTAATCGTGATTCCAAAGCAACAACGTTCTTGTTTTAGCTTGTCTCACCCGTTGTGTAGGCTACATCAAATGAGAAGAAGCAACAAGGCATCAACAACAACAATTGAGTAGAATAGAAAAGGTTATTTTGTTCAAGACATAGGTCAAATAATTATACTTCAATTTACGAATGCAGTCATTTCATCAAGCTTTTATTTTATTTTCATCATGTGAACTGTAATTCATGCAGAACAAAATGTAAAAAAAAAACACCTTTTAAACATGGCACGGCCAAAGGATGCGGCTTAAAGTGGCATGATTTTGTTCCTAATCCTGCCAGCATTTTGGAGGCCACACCGAGTTGTATTTTACAATATGAAGTGCAGACATTGAACAGGTCTGTTCAGAAAGTGTGTCCTGTTCTTGGCTTCCCATCTGAGGCCAGCAGCGGTAACTCCAGACTGCGCCGTGGTTGCGTCAGCTCTTTGATGGACAGCCGAGCTAGCTGACATTATTAAGAGCTCCGAGTCTGTTCAAATGGGAAGAGGGATGTATGTGTGTGTGTGTGTGTATGTAGGGACATGTGTGTATGTGCGTGTCAGCTGTATTGAGGGTCAGCAGCCCTGATTCCCCTGGGGGGGGGGGGGGGGGGGGGGCATAGTTATGACAGGCATTCAGCTGGGCCACCGTGACCTCATTTTACAAGAAGGACCTGTAAAAAGGCCCCGACCGAGCCGAGCCAGGCCAGACCGACAGGTGTGGACACACAGAGGAGAGAGGAGAGGAGGGAGGGGGGTGATGCCAGGATGGAGGGTGACTTCATGCCGGTGGACTCTGTAGACCACCACAGGCATTAAAACAAACCAAAGGGATGAGATAATAGAGCATTACATGCAGAGGGATAGAAATAAGAGCTTTAGCTATCACAGGTACGACAGATAATAGTTTTCTTTATCCTGCGGCGCTCTGTTAAGCATTTTGGATTTAATGAATTCTGGATTATGTTTGTATCTCCGGCTTTATTAGGTTATGCGAATCCTTGATTTCAATTACCACCCAGTTTAGTTTCTAACAGCTCTCCTTTGATGTTGACGAGGTTTCACCGCTCTTGTCTTACACACACTTTCTCCAGTTATTATTTTATACATCGTCATATTCTTCAATCCATTCCTTCCTCCCCTTCTTCTCCTCCTCCCCCTCCTCTTCTCTCTCTCCGTCTTGGACTCTTACAGTCCACCTCAGGAATCCTGCCTTCTCAGCTGTCCGGTGGTGTCCCATAGCAACTCGATTTAGCCTCCGTCACCACCCCCCCCTCCTCCTTCTTGCCCTCCACCACCACCACTTTTCAGTCTTTTCTCCTCCTCCTCTTCTACCTAATTTAGCCCCCACCCTCCCCCTCCTCCCTGCTCCTTCGGCTCTCTACCTCCTCCCTCACACACCTTCTCGTCTCCTCTCTGGCTTGGCCCGGTGGCCTGTGTGTGCTGGATTAGGAGCCTGTCTAAATTTGGTCATGCATGGCAAAGGAGACAAGCACCTGCTGGGACCCCGGCTGGTTGGACAGGCGGCCTCTTCTCCTCTGCAGACCCTTACATCAAATTACACCCGGGCCTGGGCATTCCTGTCACTCCTCTCACTTCTCCCCTTCGCTGCTTCTCTCTCTCTCTCCACAGGCGTCTTTCCTTGGCCTTCAAGTTCTGAAATTCACTTTGAATCAATTAATGTTTTACAGGCGGGACAATGTGTTTTTCTGTCCAGATGTTGTGCAAAACTTTAGGGAAGTTTGTAAAAAAGAAAATGCTTGTCAGCATGTTTTAATCAGCCACTACCAGTAGTGAAAGAAGTATTCAGATCCTACTAAAAGTACCAATACTACAATATAAAAATACTTCATTACAAGTAAAAGTGTTATTATATTGTTTTATTTTGCTGTATTGATATGAAAGAATCATTTTAAGATTGTGACTTGTCGAAGTGGAGTTAACTTTAACTAGTTTATATCCATATAGGTAGTTTCATCTATAATAAGACATCTTATTTTGTTGATAGAAAGAGGGTGAGTCAAGGTTATCTAATGAAAAGAGCACCTGTAGCTGCAGTATGATATACTGTATCTGGTACTTTTAACAGATTTATTTATGTTTTTGTGATCCAGTATACCATGTGGTGCTATTTCACTTTTTCAAAAATCTTTATTAAGCTTTTACAAGCCAAAATCAGCCGAGCATCAACTGTTATCTTGCAAATTAGATTTTATAATGCGCACATTAATTTCTCAATAAATCGTTTATCGCCCGGCCTATAAAATGTCAAAGTAGTAAACCCAAAGATAGTCAGTTTACTATCGCATAAAAGAGGGAAAAGCAGCAGAACTGAGAAACTGGAGCAAGATAACGTTTGAAGTGTATTAATTTTCTGTCGATCAAATAATCGTTTCAGCTCTAGATTGCATTTAGAGATGTGTAGATTCTCCCTGCACTGTTTCCCTTCACTCTCTCTCTCTCTCTCTGTCACCATCTCTCCTGTCTCTGGCGATTTGCTTCTGTCCTCTCATGTAGATCTACAGTCATGCTGACGCAGGCGATACATGTGGAAGCACACATGGATAAATAAATGCACACCCACATACTGTACAAGGACATATACATTTTGACTTTTTAGATTGTTTAATGGACTCTTTAATTTATGCTCTCTCCTGCTGAGCACAAACCCTGTTTCATTGCTAATTTATACAACTCTCTGTGTGTCTCTGCTCAGTCTCCCTCCTCACTCCGCCCACACTATCATCTGTAGTTAGTTATTCAGCTCTTGTACTTATTCTGCTTCTACGCCCACACATCCTCCAAACGCTGGCAAAGTTTTGGCTCTACAGAAGCAGCCCTAACACACACACACACATCCCATATTTGAAGCTAAACACCATGAAAGCCTCTCAAAATACCATTCAGCGATTGATTGAATGGCCTGAGGGAGCCGATTGAATTGTCCCCGACGTGCACAACCGACGCCATTAGGCAATTTTCCAGACAGACCCAAAAAGCAAGCACTCAGCTGCTGAGAGCCATTTACATCAGTGTCTGCCTAATCACCTAATGAACTGTTTGGTTTCTAAAATGAGATATCTGGCTTTTTAAAGAAGCAGCACCTGCTCCTGCAAAATGCTCAACACAACACAGAATTAGGACCAAATATAGGACTTTATAGCAGGCGACTTCCTGGCTTGGACTCATCACACTATACTTGAATGACCAACTCCAGGATAGGTGACGCCAGGACGTCAGGAGGCTATAAAATTCAGTGGTCAAACATAACAGTAGTTATAACAGTAGCACAATGGCACGAGACACAAATCATGAAAATAATTTGGAAGTCATGATGCGATGGTGTGTGTGTGTGGTTATTCTGTAGCAGCCTGGTGTTGTTTCGCACGCAGTTTAATGAAGGCAAACACAGTCGACGGACGTGTGTAGACGTGACACCTCTCAGATCGGAGGTTGCAGATTTATCAACGCATCTGTCCTGCTGCCTTCAGACAGCTGCACGGATTTAATGAACAGAAGAAGAAGAAGCTTTTTGTACAGTAAAAAAAAGCAGCTGTGGACAACAGAGACTGTAAGAAGCAATCATTTATGGGATCAATGCAGACTGATTTAAATTGATTAAATAACCTATCTTCTGTTTGGAGAGACGTTTTAAGCATTATTCATTTGTATTAAGTTAGCTTCAGAGTGAGGTTGCTCCAGAAAAAGACGTGGATATGAGACGTCTGTTATCAGCGAACTTCGAAGACCCAGTTATGTTTGGGAGTACGCTGCTATTGCTACATGAACTCTATAGACGTGATAGAGAAACAGCACATCTACAACATGAACTTTGTTCTTTTTAAATTCATTTATTTAATATATTTATCAAATATTATTCACATGTGATGCGTACAATTCAATTCAAATAATTTAAAACAAACAAATTATTCATTCATTTTGTGAGTGTTTTTGTATTCATCAAGTGATTCCCACAGGCACTGAATGATTTTCCTAAAAGACAATGAGCAAACAAACTAAACAGTGATTTGGACCAGAGGTCAGATTCACATTGTCCAGGACTGTCGAGTCCACAGCGGCTGTCAAACTGACGTGAAGCCGCGTGTGACAACAAGGTCACAAAGTGAAGCGGACAGTTCAGGCCTTGCTAAGCAGTTTTGACCCCGCTCTCACATCAAGTTGTGTGTATATATGTGTGTGTGTGTGTGTGTGTGTGTGTGTGTGTGTGTGTGTGTGTGTGTGTGTTCTTGTGTGTTATGGTGCTTGCTGTCAGTGTCTGTGAATGTATTATAGTCGTACAGTCAGACCAGTGACAGTGTACCTCTCTCTATCTTCTTCTCTCTCTCTCTCAGACCTTCACAGCTTGGTGTAACTCCCACTTGAGGAAGGCCGGGACACAGATTGAGAACATTGAAGAGGATTTCAGAAATGGCCTCAAACTCATGCTGCTGCTGGAGGTCATATCAGGTGGATCTCATCAACACACACACACACACACGATATACTGTATCCATGATGACGCTGTTTGGAAACTTTTCAAGATTTTTGCTATTTTTAGTTATAGTTGCTCCTTTCTGTCATTTTCATCAGTTGATACGATTATTTTAGATGTAATAACTTTGTCGGCTGACACATATCATGATTTCTCAAATGCTGAAGACATAACGAGAGTGGAAATTGTCTGTTTGTACTTATTAGGGCTTTAACTAATGATTATTTTCATTACCGATTAGTTGTTTGGTCTATAAAATGTCAGAAAATTGTACAAAAGACGTCTTCAAATGTCTTGCTTTTGTCCAACCAACAGTCCCAAGAACCAAAGAGATTCAGATAATGAAATGAAATCCTCACATTTGAGATATTTTTGCTTGAAGATTTTTGTTAATTAATCGATTATCAATGTTATTGATTGTTGATTGATTTGTCTTTCAGGCGAGAGGCTGCCCAAACCCGACAAAGGCAAGATGCGTTTCCACAAGATCGCCAACGTGAATAAAGCCCTGGACTTCATCTGCAGCAAGGGAGTCAAACTGGTGTCTATTGGTGCTGAGGGTGAGAGTCCTGCTCTGACTAACAACTTCCCCTCTATTATTTTTGTCTCTTTTAATTAATATACCAAGGTCAGGTAGTATTTGCATTTCTTGGACCTTTTTTTGAGCACCAGATGGCTGGTGAAGTTGAGAGCGTCAGGAGAATTCAGATGACTTGGCAGTGACAAGAAAGTAAACTACAGGCTGGCAACAAACATGAGGAATTAGCTGAAATACACACATGTTGTAATTCACTCTAAGTGAGCATATATATATATATATATATATATATATATATATATATATATATATGTATGTATATTTGAAGCTAGATCAAAGGACATTTTCTGCCTTTTTGTTTTTTTTTGCATTTGTTATTGAATAAGAGAGCTACAAAATAGCGTGAGACCTGAAGAGACAAGAAGTAGTTACAGAGAAAACCAATAATAACAGTAACTGAACTGGAGCATGTTTTGAACAGTGAACATGTTGATATTTTGTCTGTTAGCTCTCTAAATCTGCTCGACTCTCTGAGGTTAAAAAAAAAAAACTGCTCAGACTGAGTTCATGAAAACACGCTGAGAGGTTCGCTCGTGCAACGTTCACAGCGCAGCACTTCAGAGGCAGTTAGTGAAGTTTTGTGTGGCTTTAATTTTCTTCAGTCTAATTGCAGTCAAGATTCCTTTCGAGCCTTCAGGCCGCGTGAAATTCAATTTGTCTCAACAGCAATAGCTTCAAAAGGCGTACGATTAAACTTGTTCCAATGGCAGACACAGAGCTTCTAACCTTGTAGAGAGTCATGACTGAGAGGCTTTTAGTCTTTTATATTTTGTCTATTGCCGTGACGTGTTTGTGTGTGTGTGTGTGTGTGTGTGTGTGTGTGTGTGTGTGTGTGTGTGTGTGTGTGTGTTTTCTTTTTAACAGAAATCGTTGACGGTAACGGGAAGATGACCCTTGGTATGATCTGGACCATCATCCTGCGCTTCGCCATCCAGGACATCTCTGTGGAGGGTATGTATGTTTACATAAACTAACGCTGACTTTTATAATTAGTATATTCAAAACAACTTAAGGTAACATCTTTTTTCTGTTAAAGGTGTTTAATGGTTAAGGAATAACCGCAACTTGTCATTTTTACACTTTGGTTTTTGTACGAATTAAACAAACAAGATACAACGTGTTAATTGGTGAGCTTTAGAGGTGCTGGTGGATAGATTTTGTTACTTTGGAAAGAGCCAGGCTAGCTGTTTCCCCCTGTTTCCAGTCTTTATGCTAAGCTAAGCTAACCGGCACCATATTTAACAGACAGATGTGAGATATATTGGTATCAATCTATAAGTGCATTTCCCAAAATGATTCCACATCACATATCTGTCATGTGAGCACAACATACAGACCCGGTTTTAAATTTGTGCTTGTTGTGTCACACACACAAATAGAATTAAACACTGAATACTTCTTCTTGAAGTAGCATGAAAGTCTAGAAAGTTCACACATCACAGAAAAACTACACTTAAATTATACACACTTTGCTTGGCCACATGTGTGAACAGATCTCAGGTCAGCCAGCTCTGCATCCTCTCAGATTGTACTGATGTATATTTACTGCTCTGTGTGATCTGTTACACACTTGTGTACAGTAAATCATATTCTATGATTCAGCCCGTCTAACTTTATCTGCACCGCATATCATTTTATTCAACCTTCGTGTTGTCAGGCAGGTCAACTCCCAATAAATTCTTCTTCATAAAGTTTCGGACCTTGTTCACCCTGTCCCTCCGCACACCTCTGACGACCCTCACCTTCAAGTCAACTTCTTTAACTCTCCTTTTATTGCTGCTGCTCTTCAATATCTTCTGCTGTCATAGAGCTCGACTCCCTTTGCCATCAGCCTCCTTCTGACCTCAACCACTGGCTGCATTAGCTTGACTTTAAAAAGCATCTTCTTTACATGATTTATCCACTTTTCACCATTAAATCCAGCCTTTTCTTCTTAAAGATCCTGTATTCCCTCCTTTTTTTTTTAATGATAATGCTTGAATAAAATGCTACCATGCTCACCATCTCCCTCCCTTACTTTTCCCAGAGACCTCTGCTAAGGAGGGTCTGCTGCTGTGGTGCCAGAGGAAGACTGCCCCCTACAGGAACGTCAATGTGCAGAACTTCCACATCAGGTGGGACGACAGCGCCGTACTGTGGCATTAACAAGGAACTGCAACCGTCTTTCTTTTTTTTTTAAATGTCATGTTGTTCCTCTCTTTTCCGAATCTTTCGGTGTGTGTGTGTGTTCCCATGTAACATCCTCCTTCTCTACCTTCCTTATCCTGTTTTGTTACCTACCTTTTTGCTTTTTCCTTGCCCTCTTTTTCCCTCCTCATCCTCCTTTTGTCTCATGAATCTTCCCACCTTCCTCTCCCACTTTTCATTCATGTGGTCTCTCCTCTCCTCTCCTCTTCCTCCTCCTCCTCTTCCTCAGTTGGAAGGACGGCCTGGCTCTGTGCGCCCTCATCCACAGACACAGACCTGACCTCATTGACTACTCCAAACTGAGAAAGGTGCCCCGTCCTCCCGTCATTTTTTTCCTTTCTTCCTCTTGTGATTTGCTGTATTTTCTCTCCTCGTACTGAATTATGATGATTCTCAGCATCACAATCAGTCTTCGTGAATCTCTTCATAGATCTTTTATTTCAATACAACGTCTTTGCATTTCAAATACTCTGTACTATGAACAGCGTGTCTGCAAGATATGCAGTCTAGCATGTGATAACTCAGTGCAAACAAAGTGTCATAGCAGTATCTAATCTTTTGGGGATGTGAGATTTGGTATCCTACTCATCCAAATTCGCAGGCTTATACATAAGCCAGTGGCTCATAGTCGCAGCACTAATAAGTAGTATACCAGTGTATTGTTGCACCAGTATAGGATTTAATTTGACCATTTAGAAAAACAGAAGAAAAATATTTAATGCTCCTCCAGAGCTGTGTTCCTTTTCACAGTGGTCAGATAGCAAAGGGGAAAGTGTACACATCCACCCTCCAAACCTTTTTTTGGACAGAGGAAGGAAACAAAAATGAGATCCACACACTTGTTTTCTGTCCAAACCCAACATCGCTTTATAAAATGGATTTAATGCAGTGGATGAATCCTGACACTGGCTGTTTATTTTAACTGGTATCGTGAAGTAAATGTAGGGTTTCATGACAAACCCAGTGCGGTCCTACATGTCTCACAGCCATTGTGTCTGCCTGTAGGATGACCCCATCGGTAACCTGAACACGGCCTTCGAGGTGGCTGAGAAGTTCCTGGACATCCCCAAGATGCTTGACGCTGAAGGTGAGGCTGTGAAACAAAACCCTGAGACAACAATGTCTGTTGTCTCTGCGGGAACGTGTGTGTGTGTGTGTGTGTGTGTGTGTGTGTGTGTGTGTGTGTGTGTGTGTGTGTGTGTGTGCTGACACACACTGATAGCCTCCACTGCAGCAAAATACAGTACATGATGGCAGATGGTGCAAGGACGAGAGGTCTTTCTTACTTGAAATTCAACCATCTGCATTGAAAAATTCATTCATTTTAAATCACTTTAAAAGCATCTATTGAAGTGCTGATGTTCTGACCTGATGGCTGAAATGACACACATACAAGTTTACTTTAACATTTATTTTCAAATGAGGAACATTTTAAATTGAAATACGACTAGATACATTCTATAAATCATTTTATTTTTTTATGACAAAAGTGCTTTACAAAATATTATGGTGAGAAAATAAATCGGGTAATAATAATTTAACCCATTGACTGTGCCTTTCCTAGGTTTATAATATTTTATCTTTATCTTTGATCGTCTTTTTCCACCCTCAGACATTGTGAACACACCCAAACCTGATGAGAAGGCCATCATGACCTACGTGTCCTGCTTCTACCACGCCTTCGCTGGCGCTGAACAGGTCAGATGATATCTTGTTTTTATGTTGTAGTGATATATTTTATAAATAATGAAGTGATACATAAAACACCATCAACACGATATAACGGCAGTCCTAATGAATACATGTGAGAGACGTATTAATGTTAGTTGTAAATGTATGTTAATTTACATTACTCCCTCCCTCCGTCAGGCTGAGACAGCTGCCAACCGTATCTGCAAGGTGCTCGCCGTCAACCAGGAGAATGAGAAGCTGATGGAGGAGTACGAGAAGCTGGCCAGCGAGGTGAGAAAACCGCTGCAACCAAATTACTCCCACTCTCAGTCTGTCCCGCACATCCTCCTCTGCAACAGCTTCTCTCCAAACTTTCTGATCCTCCTGACTTCCCTGAAAATCACTGCAGGCAAAATAATAGTATGAAGATAAGTGAAGGACCAAGTGTCTGCTATTGATTATAATACTGGGAAAAGGCAGTTTGTTTGTAGAGGCAATTCAAAGTGCTGTCTCTTAAAATTCTGGAAAATATCAAAGGCGAGATTAGAGCCAAGAAGATGTTCAGCAGTTGGAAAAAAAGTTTTATTGTATTGATTATTCTATTGAGAGTTGTTTTGATTAATGTCAATCAATAAAATGAAGCTGTTGTTCTTTTTGGATCTGCAAATAACTAAAAGAGTGGAGTTGAGGAGAAGAGGGATTAAGAGACAATCAACAGCAAGTAGATAGAAGATATTGAGGAAAACAACAACAATGTCCTGGTGTAATTTCTAAAATACTTTTCCTTGTAGAGAAATGGTAAAGAAACAGAACAGCTGAGTTTTTTTAAATGTGAAATCCACAACTTGGCCTTTATAGTTCTCTGCAGATGAAGAAGACGCTCTGAAGTATTCCTCTTAGTATTAATGCAAAATGACACAGTTATAGGACAGTAGAGAGTAAGAAAAAATGTATATATACAACTTACCATAAATAATACAGACAAGAATAAACCAAATCTGTTGAATAATTCTTCACATTTCCGTTCTTTTCGCAGCTGCTGGAATGGATCCGCCGCACCATCCCCTGGCTGGAGAACCGCGTGGCGGAGCAGACCATGCGCGCCATGCAACAGAAGCTGGAGGATTTCCGCGACTACCGCCGCATCCACAAGCCGCCCCGCGTGCAGGAGAAATGCCAGCTGGAGATCAACTTCAACACCCTGCAGACCAAGCTGAGGCTGAGCAACAGGCCCGCCTTCATGCCCTCCGAGGGCAAGATGGTGTCGGTGAGCAGGACGGATGTTTAGCTTGGTATATTATTGTCACTTTGACGTCATTTGAAGGATTACCTCTCCCTATGTTGTTTTCCTCTAAAGCTTGTAAAATCCTTTCAAAACCCTCTGCTTTGTGAGCAGAAAAAGATAAGACTGTTCCCTTAACTACAGATACAAAGTCCTCACAGAACAACAGCAAGTTAAAATGAGAAAAGGTGGAAATGCACAAGCAGCTGATGCAAGTATCAGCTCCTGTAGAATAGTGACATCATTTCTCAGAAATGTACATAGATATTAAGATCTTCTCAAAGCATACGTTTCATCAGATACAAACTCTAGTTCTCAACATACAGAAATGATAAAGCCTCTCTCTTCTCCAGGATATTGCCAATGCCTGGAAGGGTCTGGAGCAGGTGGAGAAGGGCTACGAGGAGTGGCTGCTGACCGAGATCCGCCGCCTGGAGAGACTCGATCACCTGGCTGAGAAGTTCAAGCAGAAGTGCGCCATGCACGAGTCCTGGACTGGAGGTAGGCACGACAGAAAGATGTGTAATTGAGTGTAGTTTTCCCTCATTGAAAAATCCAGAATTTATGAATATGCAAATATTTTCACTACTGAAGACAACTGTGAAAACAGTCTTCTAGTGTCAAACTCCTCACTTTACACTGTCTAAAATGCCATAGAATAATCACTAAAAACTGGTAAGATCATGATAAATCACATGATAAAACTATCTGTAGTAATTTATGGGGATAATAAAATACTCTAGTGTGTCAGAGGAAAGGGCTAACTGCAGTGGAGGGGAGACAAAAGATCAGAGGACGGACTAAAGAGTATAAATGTAAAAAGTTTGTAGTCTGTGATCTGCAGTGGAAACGTTTCACTTCCTGATCTTCAAACGTCTGTGTGTCTCAGGTAAGGAGGACCTGCTGTCCCAGAAGGACTACGAGTCGGCCTCTCTGATGGAGATCAGAGCCCTGATGAGGAAGCACGAGGCGTTCGAGAGCGACCTCGCCGCTCACCAGGACAGAGTGGAGCAGATCGCTGCCATCGCCCAGGAGCTGAAGTAAGAAGCTGGGGACTGATAAAGCTGACTGATAGTCTTTGTTTTTATTTTTATTCAGCTTTTGGGTGGACTTCAGTGTTTTTTTAGGGTTTCATTTAGTTTTATGTCAGTGTAATAAAAGTGTGTGTGTGTTGTGGGGCTTTCTAATTTAAATAATATGAGGATAAACAGGAACAAACTGATGGAGGAGGAGAAATGAGAGGGAATAAGAATAGAGATGATGTTAGATTGAGGGCAGGAAGGCTTATTTGGAAGCTGTAGGGTGGACAGGAGAGGAGGAAGTGAACACCTGAAGAGCTTTAGGACTCCTAATGGTCGTGATACATTGGGAGCTGACTAGAATACAGTAAAGGACAAAAAATGCAACAGATGAGTGGAAAGCATATTAATGAGAGGGATAAAAAGATGAAAGGATGGTTCATGAAAGAGCAGAAACCTCTGATCTCACTTTTTCCTTATTCCTCACCAGCCCTCAGGGATTTTTTCACATAGTTTAGAGATGATCTCTTTGATGCTACATACAGTATGATACGAGCTGTTCAGCATCATAATGCTGAATATGTATGTGTGCCACCCATAATTTATCATTCATTACTTCAAAAGCAGTGCGTGTGACGGCATTAAATATTCTAATGTAGCATGATTCCAGATATTTGGGGAGTATAACTTGGGGGAATAGTTTGGCAGAGGGCCTTTAAAGGTTAGCAGGTGTTCTGCATCTTCATTAAATGTGACATAGAAAGTATTTTGTTCATAAACCAGCAGTAAATTTCACATTTTCACTTTTTATCTCTCCTGATCATTTAAAAGTAATCTCACAGAAAGTCCAAGAGTTTACTTTATATTGATGACATTATTTTTTATAATGACAGTCAGGTAGTGAGTAACTATGATGGATTACATTGCAAGCTAACATTCAAGATGATGGATTAAATTGAAATGTTACAATTTCCTGAGTGATAATTAATGGTGTTTCACTCCAGTGAGCTGGACTACCACGATGCTGCCACAGTCAACGCCCGCTGCCAGGGCATCTGTGACCAGTGGGACAACCTGGGCACCCTCACCCAGAAGAGGAGGGACTCACTGGAGGTACACACTGGCACACACTGGCACACACACACTGGCAGTATGGTAGTTAAGGAAGAGAAGCCACATGACCACAAATTACAATATTAATGAGTTTAATCTTCTTTACTTTTCCTAAAAAGCCAGTGCTTCTGCCCACCTTTTTATTTTTGTAATATGAGTCTGAACTGTGTGTGTGTGTGTGTGTGTGTAGCGTGTGGAGAAGCTGTGGGAGACCATTGACCAGCTGTACCTGGAGTTTGCCAAGAGGGCGGCGCCCTTCAACAACTGGATGGACGGAGCCATGGAGGACCTGCAGGACATGTTCATTGTCCACAGCATTGAGGAGATCCAGGTACATGACGACACAGCCGCTGTGTATTTTTAATGTTTCGGTATATATCTGTCTTTTATGTAAAATCAGACTGGTGTCAAATAGTATTTACTTTTTTTATTTGTCCTATAAATTATCTTATTAAAACATTGTCATTTACCTTCAGTTTAAGATGTGTTAATTCACTCTTGTTTGTTTTTTTTTTACTCGAAGAGCTCCACATGCAGTCTCGTCAAACACTGCATCTTCTATGTTTGTTTGTTCTCCTTCAGAGTCTGATCACCGCTCACGACCAGTTCAAGGCCACTCTGCCCGAGGCCGACAAGGAGCGCATGGCCACCATGGGCATCCACAACGAGATCCTGAAGATCGCCCAGACCTACGGCATCAAGCTGTCCGGAATCAACCCTTACACCACCCTCAGCCCCCAGGACATCAGCACTAAGTGGGACACTGTGAGTCAAATCTAACCATGTGGGATTCATAGTGGAGGATTATGGGAAATACCTGATTTATCATTATTATAGATAATTTATCTAAAACTAAGCAGGATGTGCTTTTATTTCTGGTTGGTGTAAGTTGACAAACAGGAAATGTTAACCTCACTCACACTCTGTGCGCTGCATTTGGTCATCTGGCTAATAATAAGTACAGTACAGAAATACTACAGTACATTTAGGTTAGAGCGACACTGAATACTGCTGGCTGCAAATCGAAATAACTGCAGAACACAATCTGTCAGAGCAGTCGCAGTGTGACACACATCTGAGCATCTGTGCTGAAAAAATAGATTTGTTTCCGTGGGAATCATGACATAACTAGTTAATCACTACACAAGCTGGACTGGAACAACTATATATAATTTGCAAACGCAAGACAATTGTGAAATCTAGAGTTGTAATAAAACAACTCACCTTCCTTTCCCCTGGTTACACAGTGGTTAGCATGAAAGAGCTGTCCTTCACATGACACATTTCTCTGCGTTAGTTTCTCTCACTGTTCAGAAGAAGCTCTTGTGTATTTAATTTATTTAATTTATCCACCTGCAGGTGAAGCACTTCGTTCCCCTCAGAGACCAAATGCTCCAGGAGGAAGTGGCCAGACAGCAGGCCAACGAGAGGCTGAGGCGCCAGTTTGCTGCCCAGGCCAACATCATCGGACCCTGGATTCAAACCAAGATGGAGGTACAGTGTTCCTATACCACACACACACACACACACACATCAGGCTGGACACTGGAGTTAAACTTGTTTAAGGTGATGCAGTCAGAGCTTATTGGTTCCTGTGGTGACATAATGTTGACCATGGAGTATAGAAAGGCAATAAAACAGTAGACAAAATGACAGAACAATGCAATACAGTAAAATATAAACCGTGTGTAAAGATGTGCTCCTTTGAACTTACTTTCAGCTCCTGCTCATAGATATCAGTCATTATTGCTCATTTCAAAACAAATTAACGTATGAGAAACTAACGAGCTGCACACGTATCTATATCCACATACACCTGTTATACATGAGCAAGAGGACTGCATGCAGAACAAATGCATTTTGACATGCACAGACTCCATGTCAGGACTTGTCATTAACATGTTTCATCCTTCCTCCCCGTGTCCCGCCTCTGCAGGAGATCGGCCACGTGTCCGTGGACATCGCCGGCTCCCTGGAGGAACAGATGAACAGCCTGAAGCAGTACGAGCAGAACATCATCAACTACAAATCCAACATCGACAAGCTGGAGGGAGACCACCAGCTCAGCCAGGAGTCCCTCATCTTCGACAACAAGCACACCAACTACACCATGGAGGTACTTTACTGCAGCCATGACGACAGGCTGACCCTCCACCTCTTCTTCCTCCTTTGCTTAAAGATAATCTTATTATTTTCTCCACCTCTGCAGCACGTCCGTGTGGGCTGGGAGCAGCTGCTCACCACCATCGCCAGAACCATCAACGAGGTGGAGAACCAGATCCTGACCCGCGACGCCAAGGGCATCAGCCAGGAGCAGCTCAACGAGTTCAGGGCCTCCTTCAACCACTTCGACAGGGTGAGGCGTTCACTGACCTTGAGGAGGAATTTGTAACTATGTGTGGCCTGGATCTTGATGTAAATTGGGCTCATTCAGTTCATGTTGTAAAATATTTTATTTTTTAAACATCAAAATCAATCTGACAGATATGGATGCATCTTTTTTTGTCCTTCTATTCACAAAAGTGTCAAGATCACACAACTTCAGTTAAAGCTTGATATTCTTGCACCAGTAAGAAATAAAAACATGGACTTATGATTGTAGGAGCTGCAGCAGGGATCTTAAATCTGAACTGTTAATTAAAACACAGTTGTGTTTTTCCTTTGCAGAAGAGAAACGGCATGATGGACCCCGACGACTTCCGTGCCTGCCTCATCTCCATGGGTTACGATCTGGTAAGTGCAACATGTACATTTCCAGGACAAAATTACTCTAATAAGTAAAAAGTTAATCATTAGTTTTGTTTAAGGAATGAAAAAAATCTCATTGTCCTCTCTCAAGAGATCAGAGCTAATGAAAAGTGATTCAATTGATTTAAGTCATTTAACATATTAACTGATGTTGAACTAACAACCCTTTTCTCCCTGACAGGGTGAGGTGGAGTTTGCTCGCATCATGACCCTGGTAGACCCCAACAACACGGGCGTGGTGACCTTCCAGGCCTTCATCGACTTCATGACCCGCGAGACCGCCGAGACTGACACCGCAGAACAGGTCATGGCCTCCTTCAAGATTCTGGCCTCAGACAAGGTGAGCAGACGAATCCAGCATCCCATTTAATTTACAGCAAAAACATATCTGACCTCGACAACATTCACCAGCAACAGTAGTTACAGTTTTAAACACGAGACGAGAAAAGAGATTTTATTCAAAAGTTACACCATTACAAAACCTTTTCTGTAAATAACATCCTGCCTCCTCTCTCGCCTCCAGAATTACATCACAGTGGATGAGTTGCGCAGGGAGCTGCCGCCCGAGCAGGCCGAGTACTGCATCAGCCGCATGACCAGGTACATCGGAGCCGATGGACCCTCCGGCGCCCTGGACTACATCTCCTTCTCCAGCGCCCTCTACGGAGAGAGCGACTTATAAACACAGCCGCTCCTCTTCATCTCCTCCTCCTATCCCCTCTTCCCAGCTCCCACTACTTCTCCTACGTGGAGAGCGCGATTTAAACCCCTTCCGCTGTCCTTCTATATTCTTTGTTCTTATCATTTTTTCCTCTTTCAAATCTTAACGTTCTTCCCCTTCTCCCAACTCCTCCCATCCCAAAAAAACACTGCCCAGAGAGGGTGAGAGTAGAAGGCTTTGCTCAAATCTTAGAAGCTATGTTTGGACGGGCCAGCGTGTCCCTCGTTACTGTCAGAGTGCCTTTAAAAACCAGGAACGTGTCGGGTATTGCACTGAACTTATGTAAGCAGCATACATATAACATACCTGCCTTTAAGAGACGTTAAGCAGAAGGAGGTAATGAGGGAGAGGAAAGAATCTTGAGTTAATTTGAGCAAAGCCTCCTGCTCTCCCCCTCTCTCCCAGATGACATATTTTTTTTGTAGAAGGGTAATTAAAGAAGAAAACGTGATGAAAAAGCTGGTTGGTCAGTTGGCTTGGTTGGTTGTGTATTTGTGCAGATGCATGCTATGTTGAAGTTTAGAAACGCTGTCTTTGTGAGTCTCGGACTCCTTCCTTAATCATACAAAAACACAAACGGTAGCATTAGGAGCTTGTTAACATTTCAGTCAGCAGAGGAGCGAAGCCAGTCGGGTGCTACGACGTTACGAAGCCAGAATAAATACCACAGCACTGTGAAGCCTGAATGTTAGCAAAGATAACATGTAACCTGAAGATCTTAATGCCTCACGCTCAGGAACACACGGAGGGTGAATGGGAGCACGTAAACTTTGAAGCACTGAATATTAATATGAAGACAGCAGGCAGAGAGAGCAACTCAGAGCAAAGCACTGTGGGTAAATAGAGACAAAGAGACGGCCATGGCTGGAACGAAGACAGAAAGACAAACTGTTACGGCCAGAGAGAACGAGCCCACACACCTCTCTCCTCTCCCCTTAGTTGGAGATGCGTTTCAGCTACATTTAACATCTAAACATACGAAGGTGGTTGTTGTTGTTATGGAGGAGGGACACAGACGGAGAGAGGTGTCGAGCAGTGAGAGACGACAGGGCAACAGGAAAGTTGTGGACAAAATAAGACGAATCGATACTGTAACGTGGGACCACAGCAGGCCTATGTCAGCGACGAAGCAAATAGGGTTTTGGTCCCATCGACAGGTCGGCCATGATAATCAGTGCGAGTCGACTCCTCCCTGTGCATGATGATGATATTTTCATTTCATAGGTGCTCCATTCTCCTCCTCCTCCTCCATTCATTCATTCTGTCCATCATCACCGATGCCATGAAAACTCACACAGTTAAAATTTAAAAACCACAACTTGGAATAAAAAAGGAAAATTCTATTACTAAACAGCAGTTTGTGTTGTTTTTTTTTTTATTACCAAAAAACGTTTTTCTCTATTATAAAAGTAGGAGTAATTGTGCTGTGGGTTAACGAGCATGTGTTTACTTTCTTCCCACCACAAAACCTGTTCAATAGCAGAGATGGTAACAAAAACATGCAAAGATCACTATATTTGGTTCACTGCTGATCGACAAATTCAGGATGTTTTTGAGCATGATGTCTCATCTCTTTGGTTTAATCTAAGCTGTACAGGCTATAAACTGTCCGACCTTTAACCTCCAAGTCGAGGTCACATGTCGGGGTCGTCGTTGGGGTCCCAGTAGAGGTGGAACGGGAAGCTCAGGCCTCTCTCCTGGGCGTAACTTATCCAGTGCTCCTCGTCCCCTTGGTGCGTTAGATACTTGCAGCCCATCCTCTGCTCGAACTCCCTGAGGTCGCACCACAGCTGGAAGTCCTGCAGGAGGGAGAGGAGGGAGGATGAAGGAAATGTATTGCAATGCGTGCATGCATGTAAAAAAGACTCCAAGATTAACTAACCTTGATCAGCATCTTTAAATGCTACTTAAATGAGTCAAAGATACTGAACACATATCAATTCAATTTGTTTCCAATGCAAATCAGTTGATTCACAGATTTTTTTTCTTAGTAATTATATAATATTTCTGTCTGTAGGACACCTTATGACCATGTTGCATATAAAAAACAAGCAAACATGCAGCATAATCACAGAAAATTAGATTTAAAACATGTAATGGGTTACAAAAATTACATAAAACCCTGAGAAGCATGATACTGTATATTCTACACATTTGTTTTATCGACGGTTTTCATGAACATGTTATTACTAAACTGACAGACTGATGACAAACATCTGCATACTGACATATCAGACTCTAAACAAGTGTAGTGTATCTGACCTGAAGCCAGGGGTGTCCCAGTGCTTTGCCCACGCTGAACCTCCGTCTGACCGACACCTGCAGCAGGTTGTTGATGAGACTCACAGCTGGGGAGGAGACGGAGAGAGACGTGGCTCAGAGGACTTTTTAAAAGTGGTCGACTGGAGTCACCCAGTGGCCAACAGGAGAAGAATACAAACTCATGTCACTCAGTGTAAAGATTATATAACTTCAATGAAGAGCTGGAACAAGCTGATGAAAAATACACCTGTGATACTGTCTGGTTCTTCGGAATATGAAGCTTTTTTTTTTACCTTAAAGACATTAAAAGTTAAAGCAAAATGGATGTTATGGGTTCAGAAAATATAACTGAAAAAGATTCCCGCTGCTCTCCAAAGCTCACTATAGTTTACAGTCATGAATGAAACTTTAAACTTACTTGAGGTTGCCATTATTTGATTTAAAGTTACAGTATCCAGCAGGTAACATCTTGAACTATGCTTGGTGATGCATTCAAGGACACACTGAATATGGCTTGCATCAAACCCAGAAGATAAACAAAACAAATCACACACAGACCGTGGCAAAATAATTATATAATTTGCCATATTTAAGTGTCCTTAAATGCATCATCAGAGGAAGTTTTCAAAACAAAAAAAGAAATCCTTACCCTCCAGTGAGATGGAGGCCCAGGGTTGTCGTGGGTACATGAAGGCAGCGTTGGTGATCTGCTGCTTGATGTCCTCGTCCTCGTTGAAGGGGAACGTGCCGCTCAGGCTGACGTACATGATGACGCCCACGGACCACATGTCCAGAGAGCGGTTGTAGCCGCTGCTGCTGATCACCTCGGGCGCCAGGTAGGCAGGCGTGCCCACGACCGAGCGACGGAAAGACTTCTCTCCGATGATGCGGGCGAAGCCGAAGTCGCACAGCTTCACCTTCAACGCAGACACAGAGGGGGATTCAATGTGCTGCTGTGACAACTCGTCCTGAAACGCCATCATATAAAACAAACGCACAATCCCACCTGAGGGAACGGGTCCGCAGAGGCCAGCAGGACGTTCTCAGGTTTCAGGTCACAGTGAGCGATATGTTTGAAGTGCAGGTACCGCAGAGCCTCAAGGATCTGCAACACACACACAGAGGGCAAGACCATGAGAAGGACTAGTCATAGTACAATATTTATAAGCTTTATTCATACAGGGGGTCACGCAGAAACGCCCAGGCTGAGGGACAGAGTTTATCTTTAAATCTATAAAAACAAGAGAAAAAAGAGCTAAATCTGTTGAGAAAACCACTGTTACTGGTGATGAAGATTGAGCAGCATCACTTAATAAACACATAAACACATTTCATAGACCTTTGGTTCCCAACCTTTAAGACTTGTGAAGTTGTCTAAAGTTGCACATGTCTCTGAGCTGTGATCAGATTAAAGATTAAAAGAGTGATATCACTTTCTCAGATTATTTAATTTGAAAACCAAAGAAAGAAAAACCCACCAGGGGACGTGTTTTTTTTCCACCTTATTAACCCTCATGACCCCTCAGACCCCCCCCCACCCACATAAAATTTGCATCAGCATGTGATCTTACCTGTGTGACCAGGAAGCGTGTGTTGCGTTCAGGGAGCCGGCCTGTCTCACTGGACAGAATCATCTCCAGCATGTCTCCATGGAGCTTCTCCATGACGACAAAGACGTGCTTCACCGTCTCGAACATCCCCTCCACCAGGACCACACCGAGGTGGGACAGATTCTGGGCAACACACACACACACACACACACACACACAAATATAATGTTACAGATGTTACAGAAAATAATCTTACAATGGAGCTAAAACATGCAGATAATGTGAAATATATCAGCACCTGTAAGATGGCCACTTCGTTCCTCAGCTGTCTCTCTTGTTTGGTGGGGAATCGCGTCTTGTCGATGACTTTGATGGCGACTGGCCGACCCGACTTCCTGTGAGTACCTGAAGAATGAGAAATACCTTTATTTGACTGGGAAAGGGCCTCTGTGAGTTTAAAAGTAAACTGGGGACCCATAAAGTAAAGTGCAATAGTTTTACAATGTGGTCATCATCGTCAGCTCACCCCTGTACACCACCCCAAACTGTCCTGAGCCCAGAACCTCATCTGTGAAGATCTGATACACCGAGCCGATGTCCTGAAACACACATTAACAGTGTACAACAGGAGGAGGGGTAATAAACAGAAGGTCCGTGTGTTGATTATAAATTCAGCAGTATGGAGCCGATCCTTACCACGCTGTCTCTGTGCAAGCCTTCATCTGTAACCAGAACAAGAACGAAGATCATTTTGTGGAAGCAAATCATCATTTAACGAGAGCTTACTGTCTATCAAGACCTCTAAAATGTTCAAAAGTGTTCTCTGATTCATCTTTGTCTGGAGGTCATCTGACTCATTAGAAGCCATGTTCTCAATATATGAAAAGAACTTGATAAAGTAGAATGAAGAAATTAAATGGCTGTAATTCATTCTCATTAATATCTATTAATGTGAATGTCCGGAGGGGTTGTGTTTGTCGGCTCACCCTGGCTCTCCTCGCCGCGCCCTCCGCTGCTCTGTACGGGCATCAGAGCCTGACGGATGGCGCTCTCCCAGGCCGGCCCGTTCTCTCCGGCCGCCACGCAGTACACCAGCGAGGCCGTCACCACCTCGAAGGAGTGGGCGCTGTCGCCCGGCAACGAGAGCACGGAGAGCTGGGCGGGGCCTCGGACCTGCAGCACCTCGGACAGAGTGATCTCCTGCACGAGCGGCGGTGGGGGGAGGATTTCATCATGTTCATGGAGGCTTACAGTTATATTATTGTCAGTTGCTAGCTCTGCCTAGATATGTGTTACTTAAGATAAACTGTCAAATTCACGAAGTACAAAGGCTTTTCATTTTTAAATATTCCATAGGAGAGGCACGTCTGAAAAGATTTACCTGCATTTATACGACTTTTATGAAAATGCATCAGCAGCAGCTGGTGTGGAAGGTATACCACACACTGATGTAAACCATTCACACTAAATAAAACCATCGGCACGTCACACAGGTGTTTGTGGGTCATGATGTCTACCTTGTAGTACTTGGTGCTGCTCTCGTTCTGGTACAGAGTGAAGCTCTTCCAGTCCAAGATCCAGTAATGACGTTTCCTCTGAAACAAACGACAGAGATAATTCATACTCTATGTGTGCAACTCTTTGGTAAACATGTATGATCTGTGTGTGTGTGTGTGTGTGTGTGTCTCACCAGTGTGTCAGTGTTGGTGTGATGCAGCAGCCACCCCTCTCTCAGGACTCCCCCGGCTCTCCTCTTACTGTGGTGCACCGTCTGGACGAGCCTCATCAGAGGGATGTAGCTGCTGAAACACGGACTGATGGAGGGACGGAAGACAAAATACAGCAGGACATGAAGAAGAAGAAGAAGAAGAAGAGAAACGGGGCAGGAAGAGCAGCTACATTATGTGGAGGTATCACTAAATGCCTCTAGGTGGCAGTTGGGCCCACAACTCTCTGACTACAACAAGTATGTCATGCAGATGAATTCAGTGATGAATGACCGGAAAGATGAGTGTGTGTTTTAGAGTGTGTTTTAGTGTGTGTGTGTGTGTGTGTGTGTGGGTGGCACCGGCTGACATCATCTGTGGCAGCAGGACACCAGAGCCACCTTTTGAATGCGATGACCTCACAAGAAGACATGAACAACGCTCTGACCTCATCGCCTCTCGCGGCTGCTCCACCTCTTTGTTGTCGGTCGTCGAGTCTCCGTCGGTGGACATCTCATCGTCAAAGGTTTCCAGTGTTGTCGGACCGGAGAGCTCCGACTCATCGTCCTCTGGGTCCGGGGGGCAGCTGTGACCCACCGCTGCGGATTCTGGGAAAGGGCTGCAACTAATGATCCTCTACACGTGACATTTTCAGTTAACTGATTAAGTGTTTGGTCTATAAAATGTCAAAGCGAGGTCTTGAAATTATTTCCACCAACAATCCAAAACCTGAATATATTCGCTTTGTAATGACAAAAGCAGCAAATGTTTAGCTTTTTTTCTCGACTTAATCAAAATGATTGCTGATTGTTGACATCAACTATATCATTTCAGCAAAAATATATATCTGTGTATAAATGTATGTGTTTTTTATTGCGAAGAGGCAATTTTTTCTCACTAAGAAGTTAGAATATCACATTTCTGCTTTGCTTTTTGTGATTTTGTCTTTCTAACATATTTTGCAGCTCTGTGAGGCTGTACTTTGGCTCAGAGATGCTTTGATGTAAATGCTAACTTCAGCATGCTATAACATGCTCACAGTGAACAGACGGATCACCAAAGTCAGCTAGCATGGCCAAAGACCACACAGAAATGTTTATCCTGAAGGGAATTATCCCACTATCATACAGGTAATATAAGACCTACGTTAAATCACGATACTGCGACTAAAAAAAGTATCTTTTTGAATCTCATCAGGCTTTGACCTCATCCTCCCGAATCATCATACCATGAATCATCACCACCACTTGGACAAATGTGATGTTTCTGGGAATCTAAAAACGAGTCCCGAATCTATCGGATACTCTTGAGATGGAGGGTGAATCAGCCTCGACTCATCACAGGGTTACGGGAACATCAGAGCGGGGGCTCTTTTACAAGCCCAGAATACAGAATGGAGAGCAGACCTCCAGGAACTGCTGCTCACCTTCCCCGTTGACGCCTCTCCTCTCTCCCGGACAGTCTCTGGGGACCAACAGCTCACAGCGACGGTGGCAGTTAAACCTGCAGTCTGACAAACGATCAGAGAGGAGAGGCGGCGGGTTGAAACACTGAGAGAAACAAGGATGCTGGTGAAAGGAGAGGCACATCGTGAGTTTTCTGAATTAAAATTCAGATTCTTTATTTCTGAGCTCTGAGACACACCCAGACATTTGGGAAAATTAGCAAAGATTCAGTCCAATCTGCTTACGCTGGTGTGTGGGATACACAAAGCTCTCTGCCAACACAACAAATGCATATGAGCCTCTTTGGGCCCAGTTTATGTCTCTGAACCTCTAATGGCTCATCAAAGTCAAGGTGCTGCAGCAACAGAGCATCTAAAAATGGCCACAGCAGAGGAATATGTTTTAATATGTTACATGACTCATCGCTGCAAACGACAGTTCGCAGGTTACAAAACATTCATCCTTTAAATAGCCATCAGTTGTTTGACCAAAAACATATTCATCTCAAGGTCCATCCTTTTTCCTGGCTTTTCTTGAGAGCTTCTAAACTCATGGAGGTCGCTCAATTGTCATGAAAATTACATCCATCTCTATGACAAACAGCATCCACTGAGGAAGACTGTGAGGTGTGGTTGAAAGATCCAGAAAAGGCTAGTAAGAGGACCATAAGATTTTTTTGACAAATGTTTTTTAACCCGAGCGGAAGTCCTCCAGCCCTCTCACCTGAGCACTGCAGCCCCTGTCTGAAGAGGCCTTTGAGCAGCTGGTGGCAGTACTGGCACACGGTGGGTTTGGTGTAGCTGTGGATGTGGAAGGTGTGAGGGACCTGAGCCCTGCTCTTGTCACTGTACCCGATTCCCAGCCAGACCGGGGGCTCTGCCCAGGACGGAGGCCTGGATGAGGGCTTGGACATGCTGATCTGGTAAACAACGGATGGTGAGAGCACGTGAAAGCTCTTTATTCAACAGTCAATCGTGACTAAATGGACTTCAAATGCCGTCATCCCTCTCTCACAGTACTATTACTGTCTTACCTCTTCCAGACTGCCTCCGGCCTGATTGGACAGGGAGTGTGTGCGGGGTCGTCGGGGAGGAAACAGGGACAGGCTGGTGCTAACCTGACGCCGTACTCGACTACAGTCATTGGGCAACTGGAAAGCACAACGTTTATGAAAGTCTAATCCACAACCTGAAGAGAGGGAGAGGAGGAGAGGAAGAGGCAGACTGGAGGTTTAGTTATAAAAACATTTCAAAGCTTTAAATTTAAATCATAAAGTTGAATAGTTCTCAAATATCTCAGTCACTTACCTTCACATTTTAGTCCCTGTCTCACGAGGCCCCACAGCATTTCTCCACAGTGGTGGCAGAAAGTGGGAGTCCGGTACGACTGGACCACCAGGGAGTGGGGACGGATCCTCATCTCATTCACTGACGCTGATTCTGAGTCAGATTAAAATAAAAGTCCAACATGTACAAGTAGCAATTATTAGTTGACATATTCACATCAGCAGTGCAAGGAGTGGAATATACTGGAACTTAGCAAATAGGAATAAAGAATAGTTGTTTGTCTGATCAATCAAAATGACCTGTAAGGAGTACTGAGCTTCATTTGAAATGAAGCTTTTGAGAGTGTTGCTTTTCCTGTCGTCTTCATGATAGAATTGTATTTCATTTCATTTTGTACAAAGTCTTCTTAAAGTATTTATGAAGAGTTTCCGTCCAAAATAAGAAATAAGATTAAGGGACGAGGGGATAAACAGCCAATAGATAACCCCCCCCCCCCCCGCTCTAAGCTGTTGACGTCTGACCTGCAATGACGACCTCAATGAGGTCTCTATCCTGCAGCTCGTCGCGGTCTGTCAGGCGCTGCAGCAGCTGCTCTGAGGCGGGCTGATGTCTGAACAGCAGAATCTTCTCCCCGGCGCCCACCACGCTGCAGCCGGGAGCCTGAACACACAGTCAGACAGTTGTGATCAAAGAAACAAGCTAAATTTAAAGTGTTGCTAGAATGCGTTAAATCCAGCAGCTGAGGTGAAGCTCAAACATAAATCTCTATATGTGAATATAGAAAATATCTATACAGAATTGCATTACTTATTCAGCTCTTTCAGCACAACATTTCCCACCTCAAACAAACAAAAAAAAAGCTTTACATAACTTTTCTCCATGCAGGCTTTGTTAATTTGATATTTCTTTATTTTCAGATCCACCAACTTTGATCTCGAGTCTGGAGACAAAGAACCTGAAACTCAGCCAGCAAGTCTTGAGGATCAAAACACTAATGATGCGGCTGTCTGTATGTTTCAGTGGACTAAAAGACAAAAGGTATCAGTATGTGTAACTGCTGAGTGTGGAGAGTTTAAATGCTACTGTTCCCAGGTCAGAAAGAAAGAGATGGATTCAGCACAACCTGGAGAAAAGTTCAACATTTAGAGGGACAGAAAGAGACTGAAACTATTCTGTCAACAATCTCTTTACCATCTCAAACCATGACCTAGTTACGCAGTAAAAATAGAAATCAGTCCTCTGTGCTCAGAAGATAAGAGATCAAAGATGATACGATCTGAAATATGGTGAAGAAAACTGTATCTTCAATCTGTCAGTCGCCATCGGCCTGTGCTGCATTCACGTGTGCGAGACACTGGTTCTGAAGATACTGTATGTACCGCAGGTAAGTGAGTGACATCATCAGGCAGGTCATAATCTCTATCATCTACTTTTTATTTTTTTTAACCACACGTTTAATTCTACCTGGACGTAATAAAGCTGTGGACAAATGAGAGAAATATAATGCGAATCAAACTACAGCTCAAAATTGACCATAAAGTTACATTTTTATTTTGCATAATTTCAAAACAAACAGCAGAGTTTGTGTCCACTTGATGATCAAAGTGGTCACGTAAAAATAAAACTCTAATTCAGATTTTTATGTTTTAACATGAACACAAGAGAATCAAACAAATATTTCTATATATTATTTTGATATTATAATACCCTAAAAAAGTTAGATTTTAGATGCACTAAATTGCATGACACTTCAGACACACACACACAAACACACACACACACACACACACACACACACACACTCTTCAGACCCTGCTGACCTGCTGCCTGGAAACCTGAGAAAACATGAAAGTTGAAAGGAGCGCTGGTGTGAGCGAGGCTGTGTGTGTGTGTGTGTGTGTGTGTGTGTGTGTGTGTGTGTGTGTGTGTGTGTGTGTGTGTGTGTGTGTTAGAGACGGGTGGGAGAGGCTGTGGTTGGAAAGTTTGCTGTGCTCTTGTCGACCACACAGTCCCTGTAACTGAGACCAGACCAACACCTGCAATTCATCTTCATTCATCTAACCTCAGCTGCAGTTTCAGTACACCATTAACCTGCTGGCTGGCCTACTGTTTTGTAATACTTAATTCTCCTCCCAACTTCTTATATACCATAAAGTTTAGCAAAGGGGGGGGTTATAAAATGGAGGGACACAAATGTTGACCTGAAATCCTGACCCTGAAACCACACAACACTACAGCCAAAAGCCCTGCAGCATCCTTCAAACTCGGCATCAGTCAATGATGCAGAGACGCGTGGTGGTTTCTCAAAAGCCACATTTTAAATGGGAGCCTACACAAGCCTCCTTCATGCATACGGTGACCTTTCAAAGTTCACTTCCTGACAGTTGTGAGAGGCCCGAGAGGCTCGAAAAGTCAACTGAATATTTTCCAAGTGGGACTGTGTTATCAGCTACAGAAGGTGTGTGTATGTGTCCGGCTCCAAAGACGCTGGATCCTACGATTCCCATGATGCAACTCAATAGCATCTTACATTAGACATTCCCTGCCTCCTAAATGCTTAACATTTCTCAAAAAGTCACATGACGAGTGAACTGAACTTCATGAGTACATTTGGTGAAAAGCCCCTTGAAGGCTCCTCTGCTTGTAAACCTTCCAGATCTACTGTGCAACATCTTCAGGACAGCAGCGTGAAACGAGGCCACCGGCCTGAGGCTTTGATTACCTTACGCTCTATGACCTCCGCAGCCAGCCTCTTGGCATGGCGATAGCTCAGGTTGCCAGCAGGGACTTGAACCACCTCCCTGAACAGGCCGAGCTGGAACTGGACCAGAGCCGGCGCTGCGAGACTGGTGGGACTGGAGGGGGTCACTGCGGACATGGAGAAAGATCCTGCAGCAAGATGGGATTAGTTTATGGATTATTACAACAACAAAAGACACATGAAGGACTGTGCCGTAAAGGTTTTAGTTTCAGAGTTTTTGATAAAAACAGACAAAAAGCTGCTGAAGTTCAATGTAGAAAAAGTTGATCTTTTCTATTAACTCATTCATCTAAAACAGCTGCAACAACTTCTCTACAGATATTTTATGAAGGGTTTAGCAAGTGACACATTTTAAGTAGCCAATACCTTCGAGATAACATAGGACACAAATTAATACACAGCATTATGATCAGGATATCATTAAGCTACATAAAGAGTCACATCTGAATAGGTTTTCTGAATTTCCTCTTACCAAACTAAAAACACTGAAACAGCATCTCAAGACACCTGATAAAAGTGATCTTACTGTCTAATCCCGGTTCATTCAAGCTCTGATCTTTCACCTCAAAACGCAGGATCGTATCTCAGCGATGTGACAGCTGATCAGTCTATAGTTGTGTTTGCCGATTCTCAACTTCAACTCTGGTGGGTCTGGTTTCCTCTTTGTGGGGCTCGGCCGCCGATGAGACAGGAAGTTGCAGAGAGAGAGAGAGAGAGAGACGCACCTCTGTGAAAGCGTATGGTTAACGCTACAAGGCCTGGCTGTGAAAACTCACACACACACACACACACACACTTTGATATGGTCACAATAAGTCTCAAAGGACGGTTTCTGACGGCCGAGATGTGGATGAAAATGTACGAGAGACAGAATCAGTTTGAAAAGTGGAGTTTGTCTTTATTGAACCTTTGATAAAATACACATTAGGTTGGCCCCTTCACAATAAGATCCATCAAATCATCAGCAATACAGGATTGAATGTAAGAGTCCCCCCCACACATATACAAGACCCTCACACCCACAACATTTACCATCCGTGGCTCTGAGTGAATGCACTGATCTCCATTAGTACATCAGAGAAACAAAGACGTGATTATCTTTGAGTCAAAATCTTCCTCATCAACCGTAGCAGTTTTATTGTTCTCCCAACTGTTCTACTGAGCAACACAGTGCGAACTTCTGTTCATATGTTTAGAGTGCGATTCATACCGAGTCCGAGGTGCCTGAGAAATCACAGAAATTTCCAGAACAGCACCAACACTGAGCCTGGTGAATGAGTGGCAGATTAATACAGTAAAGGATTGATTAGTATTGGTATTATAGTTTGGTGTGTAGAGGAAGCCACAGTCACAGGACTTTCGACAACCTTTATTTTTTTGAGGGGAAGAACTACAAATTTAGTGTTTTCACTACACGACTACATGGTGTTGAGATTGTGATCAAAGAAATTTCCCATCATTCTTATGAGTGTGTGAACAAGTGACAAACAGTAAACATACATATAAAGGTTGTATACGGATAATTCTGTACATTATTTGCTGCGAACAACACTTAAAGCACTTTTCCTCCCGCAGCGTCTTTCCAAAGCACTTTACATAATTCCTTTTTTAACTCCTTCCTGCTTTAACACACTTACTCTACTCCTTCTTTCCTTCATGCATGTATTTCTTCATCACTATCCCAAACCTGCGCCGCCTCGCACATTCAGCACAATCAGAAGCTGATATAATAATTTGCACTTTTTCTTTGATTCAGCAATGTGACATCAACAAAAGGTGATTTCAAGACAGGCGACTTCAGGTGGTCCAGGCATGTGGCGATGGTGTGCATGCACCATCGTTGACAAAATGCCTTCACAACAAACCTGCATCTCACCATTTTTAAAATTAAACTCAGGTTGTCAAGAACTAACTTTTTTTGCTTTCTTGTATTAGAAGGTTTAAGAGCAAGGTGGAGGAAAACTTAAAAAAGCAATTTCTTGACAATCTGGTGACAGTTGAGGAAGTGATGTCACAACTTGCTGAGCCTGATTTCGACTTGACATAATAAGACGTGTACATTCTGTGGACAGTTCTCTTGGTATTGGTCTTATTTTGGTGGAGCAAACAGCGCAACACAAAAGTCCAGTGTAAATGCCACCAGACCCCGCAGTCGACATAAAAATCAAACATTCAAATAATCAGTTTTCAGTACCTTCAACATAAAAGCTCTGAGCCAAAACAGGAAAACGCATCAGCACAACAAAATACATTGAGGATGGACGGTCATCAGTCAGATTTCTTCTTGATTACGACTGGTGAAGTCCATCCCTGACAGCATTAAAAACGTAAAACTGAGGATTGTTTGTTTGGAAATGACACATACTCAGAAACAGTAAATGAGGGAGAAAGAAAATCACGTTGATGAAAGTAAACATATTGTAGATGATGCACTGCATCAGCTTTGAACGCATAATTAAGGTAGTTACCCATATTTCTTAAATGAGGGTTGATTATGCCTTGAACATCCTGGTTTAATGATTGTAAACAAATTAAATTTAAATATCTTTCACAGCAATTTCCTTCAATATCATTCAGATTCATGGCTGTTTGCTAAAAGCCTGGAAATGCGACGTTTTTCGTGGCACAAGTGAGGAAAAAGTACCCTGAAAGTAATGATTATAGTGTTTAATTAAGCTTCCTGTTGTACCACATGATTGAGAGTTATTTGTGAATTTGCTTTTAAATGAACTTTCTGACTGCTGAGGCACCAAGAAAGTCAATTTGAAAAATAAGCCTGACCAGTAGAGGACGCAGTGGAAACTACTATGTACGGTGCTGTCGCGCTCAAAGTGCATTACAACAGCAGATTTCAGTGATTGAGGTACTAAATTTATCAGCGATTTAATATGTTTGTCCATTTCAATATTTCTTTTTTCATCTTTCCTTCTTTTCCAGTCTTCCCCTTCAGATAAGTAGTATTTTCTCCAACTGAGACCCTCTTCAACCCAATAAAGTGTAAACAAAAAGAAAAACAAAACAAAAAAAAGGAAAATCAAAGTGCACTATATACAAAGAATGAAATATCAAATAATTTAAAACTGTATATACATAAAAAACAAGAAGGCAAAAAGTGAGGTTTAGATGGTTAGTGCTAATGTTTTTTGAAAATCCCCAAAGATCTCTTGTATTCTCTTATCATACCTCTGCTTTCTCTGGTAAAATCTAAGCGGATTGTATGCATTCGATGGTTAGCTTCAGCGAACACTTCATGCTACTGGTGAAATATACAGAGTGCAATGCTTCTCTCTGAAGTGAAACCTGGAGTACATTTAGCCTACCTACGGTTGAGTGTCTGCACATGAGAGTGTAGATCGAAGACACGGACTCACCACAATGTGGACACGATGCTTTGCTACAGTGCTAATGAGTCAAAAACACGAGGCGTTCAGGTGCAGACATTCCACTTCCTAGTAAGCAGCATGCTGATTAATGTGTATCTAAATATTCTCTTTTCTGATCGAGGGCAGCGGTTTGTACAGCGAAGCAGCAGCAGCGGCGGCGGCTGTCTGACAGGATGACGTTTAGTGGTAATGCATTTCTTTTTTCAGTGTTCTTTAAAAAATATGCTGCAGGTGCAAGTGTTTGATCTCGCTTTGAGCTTTTAAGTGTGTTTGATCAAACCAAGCTGCAAACAGCCTCTCCGCGTCGGGCCGCTCTGCGTGTCTTCCGTGTCCTGCCTCCCGTCTCTTGTCTAGCCAATCAGGGAGCTGCGTCTGGATAGGTCCACGTTGCTGGCGCTTAGTCCCCTGCAGTCTGAGAGTCCGGAGTTGGCGTCCTAAATACAGACCGGTTAACGTTAAAACTACTGTTGGACAATATATACTGCGAGGTGACAGACTGTCGAGACAATCCTTTTCATATCTGTGGTCACATTAGTTCACCATTGTGAGCAATGTTGCAAATCAATGAGCTGGACTGATACAATATTGGATTTACAGGATTTAATGTGATTAAGCACCTGGATTAGTCAAGTGTTTAATTCACTGGATTATCCAAAAACAGATATTCACATTTAGTTATTGGTTCTTTAAACAGTTTATCTATTGAATTTTTTAGAAATGTAAAATACTGCAATATAGAAGTGTTTACGCAGGCCTACTAAATCGTGTGTACAAATGAATGAAAGAGTCGTACCTGTGTGGTCTCCTCAGTGCTCTTGTTGAGGAAGTTGAGGGAGCTTGCTCTCTTCATTCTGAGCAAAACAACACAATCAAACAACGAACCTTAACCATTAAAACCTCATTAACAGCACGTGTGGTGAATAAAGCCTGGTGTACTGAAGGAGAGTTGTGCGACGCGTTTTCATTCTGATGGATATGCAAATACATGTCAAAAAATAAGCCTATACCTAACATGTAAACTAACACACACACACAGACTAAGTAATCTTACCCTGGGTTGCGGGGCTCTTGTGGTCCGCTCCCCTGCAGCTTCTTCACCAGCATCTCGCTGCTCCTTCTCAGCGCGTCACGAATCTTCCCGAAGGAGCCGCTGCGACGCAGAGACCCGTTACCATCCTGAGGAAAGAAACATAAAACCAACTCAGCATTCACAGGAGACATTAAATATTAAGGAGATTTCCTGTTAAGGCCCGTCAGAGTAGAAAGACCGGGCTCCCTCCTCATGTTTTCTGTTTAATCACAGCTACGAGCTAAGCTGCCCTGCTGAAGGCCATTTCTGCATTTACTTGCAGACTTGTGTGCAAGGTTGCATTGACCGTGTACTTTACATGATGAACTTATTAATACTAACATTAGTGTTGAAATACTAGTGAAATGGACTGGACCATAAACTGACCCCGTTCCACTCAGCGGAGTCGTCGCCCTCGCTCTCCCCCCGCTGTCCCCCCGGCCCGTTGATTCCTTCCCTGCTGTGTCGTCTGTCGCCCCCTCCAGCTCCCCCGTCCTTCAGCAGCTCCACCACCTTACTCTGGTTAATGGCATCAATACCCTGAGAGAGAAGAATGATTAAAGCTCTTTTACAAAAGCTCACACAGCGTGTCTACGATCTTTACTACAATGTACACTCATTGTACTTCATTGTGCTTCATGACTGATCTTTAAATCAGTCTGGCATCGTTTATGGGCTAATGAATCACAGCTGGAATGCCTGATGAACCAATAAGGCCTGTTGAAAAGAGCCCAGTCGACTAATCTAACAGCAGTAATTCAGCCAATCACAGAGCAGTCTGTGTGGTACCTGTTTACGTGACTTGCTGGCGCACTCCTCCAGTGTTTCTGCTGCCTCCAGTTTGCCCTGACGACGGTACAAAGCCCCCAAGCTTTTGAGGGTTGTGTTCACTGTGGGGCTGCAAAAAAAACAGCAACTAAACGTGTTATTTACTTTTTTTACAGATGTTTTATGTAACAAGCCTTGTTTAAAAAAAAAAAGGGGGGCATTTCTCAGCCAAGTTAATCTTCATTTGGTTTTTGGGAATTGAGGCAGTAATACAGCAGTACTCATAGTAATACATACTTTAATCCATAGCCAAGGTTAAACTAATACATCAGATTGCAGAGCCGGTTCCTTTTATTAGATTTAGGAACTTTGCCAATTAGCAGTTTTATTAAAAAAAGATTCCGACATGTTTTCTAGTCAATTCAAATGTCTCACTCACCTGTCCACCTTGCAGGCCTTGTACCAGCTTCCATACTCTACATATGGGCCAGAGTCCTTGCGCTTACCCTAAGAGAGACGGTGATAGAGAGCGACAGAGAGAAAGGAAAGGGAGGGAGATAATGATGAAAAGAGGCAGAGAGCAAAAGCAGCCAAAATGAAACATTATTCCATTAAACAGCCTATTAAAAATGTCCCTGTTGTCATTTGCATAATCTGCTGTTCTCCATCACTTTTATTTTGCTGTCCAGGCCATTTACATAACAAGCTTCCTGCTGGCCAATGGCATCAAAGGAAAAGGTCAAACTAAATCACTGACCTTGCTCTCCTCTCTCTCCTCTGCGTGCATCCAGATTGGCTTGTTGTCATCTGCAGAATGAGGACAAAAATATTATAGGAACGCTGTTTGATATACAAGAACAATATTATTATTATTATTATTATTATTATTATTATTATTTTTAATTATTATGAGTGGATGACAACACAGAAAATAAGTTGCAGCAGAAACAAACGAGGAAAAGAATAAATAAATGAATTGACCAAGAATAACAAGGACCCCTGGACTGACCTACATTTCAAAGTGAAGCCTCTCTGTCCGTGTAAACATGATTTTACAAAAAACACACGGCTGCCTTTCATCATACTCCTGCTATGCCAAATTCCTGCCAAGCCCCTCTCTCGTGCTGAGCATGTGAGCACATAAGGGTTTGATGGGCTTAACGGCGACGGGAGAGAAACATCGACATTAAGCCGCTTCGCACACTTCGATAGCACGAAATAATCCCCCGACCCGCTGAGAGCACAGAGGGCGACGGCAGGGATCAGGGTGTGGCCGAATCAAAACCCGAATCCCAAAACACGACAACTGTCAGATGAATTAAAAATGGATCGACTCCTGGACATTTCCATTGTGAAAAGAAAAAAAAAATCATTCTTCATGTCAAATTTGCTCTACTCACTGTTGACAGATCCAAACTCCTTCTCGTGAGCCCGGGTCAGGATCTCTTTGTACAGAGCCTCAGCATCTTTGAACTTGCCCTGCTTCAGGTAGCAGGTAGCCTGAGGAAAGCAGCATGGAGAATGTTTTATTCATGTGTCTAAACTAGGAAAGCAAAGAAATAATCCTTAAAATAACTAAATATAAACTTGAGCAGGAAACACAGTACTGTATTGTTACCGAAGACTACGTGACTGGAATAGTTTTAAACATCGCTTCTATTGCGCAGTATCCTAATAATGTCCCCACCAGGTTATTTTTGGTCTTGGCCACGTTGGGGTCATCAGCTCCCAGTTTGGACTCGTAGATCTCCAGGGCTCGTCTGTAGTAGTACTCCACCTCGTCGTACTTCCCCTGGTTCTGACACAGCAGGGCCAAGTTGTTCAGCTGCTTGGCTACATCTGGGTGGTACTTCCCCAACACCTGGAGACAGATTGGTGTGTACACATTTGTAAGACAAATCACAAACGCATTGTCATAAGTATGCAATTTCTACATTTAGAGTTGTGGTTCTTACCTTCTCTCTGATCTCCAGCGCTCTCTTGCAGAGAGGTTCGGCCTCCTTGTACTTGCCCCTCTTGCCGTACAGAACAGCCAGGTTGTTGAGGGTTGCAGCCACAGCTGGATGATCCTTCCCCAGCGTCTTCTCTCTGATGGCCAGGGCATCATTCAGAAGGTGAGCCGCTTCTTTGTACTTGTTCTGATCCCTGGAGGCCAAAAACAAAACAGCAGCACTTTGTTAAAATTTGATACCAATTGATACCATTGATGTTTATCAAACCACCTCCTCTCCGTTCCCCACCTGTACACCAAGGCCAGGATGTTGAGCATCGTGGCTACGTCAGGGTGGTCGTGTCCAGACGTCTTCTCCAGGTCCTCCAGGGCTTGTTTGCACAGCGGCACGGCCACCTCGTACCTCCCCTGGGAGGCGTACTGGATCACCAGGTTGTGGAGCGTCCTGAGGCGGGCCGGGATCTCGTAGCCTCCCTGCTGGGCTGCCACTTCTCCACTGGGCTGGGCTGTGGAACCGAGAGGAGGATAATAAAATGTCTTGCAATCATTCTGTGATGGGAATATCTGTTTTCTTCTCCAACTTCTTAATTCTTTAACTGTCCAGCTCAAAGCTGTCCATCTCCTTTCCATTTTCTTTTTTTTTACATCTCGTTTCTCTGATCTGTCTCACTGCTTTTGCTACGATGCTCCCATACTATCCCACAATGCATCAGACTGTCATTAGCTCGTCAAAATCCAAGATGGCAGCATTTGCAAACCTGTCTATGTACATGTATATGAGAAGCCTGAAGAGCTGTAGAAAGTGGAAGACTTGACGAGAATGACAATGAAGAATTGAATGCCAGATCCCAGCAGGACAAGGGGACCCGCTCCAGGGATCAGCACATGGTTGCCCAATCCAGCTGCCATTTTATTCTTCTGTACTACTATTTTAATCTTTGAGTGGTGAAGTCCAGAAACTGGATGAAATCTAAAATCTACATAAAATCCTCCATTCTGCTTCTGTTAGCTTTACGTCTTGTGGCTAAATGTGCAGTCGACTTTAAAAAGGGAACATAAAGAAAACTAAGAGACAAAAGCATTTATGAGAATTCAGTTATTAATAATTAAAGAGACCAAGAGGAAAGTACTAAAGCACTCACTGTCCTGCTAATGGGGAGGAAAGCTGAACAAGCTATACATTGTAACACAGATCCACAAATCTATTCACAAGCCTGAGCTTCTGTTTAGACGGTGAATTTAGCATTAACCCATCTAAACTTGAACACAGTTGAAGGGTAAAGTGTGGGCTTGCCACGTATACAAGGAGCTGCTTGCGTGAACTCAGTGTTTAAATTACTCTTCAAGTTCAGGCTTCAGGGCAGTTGAGGCCTGAACATTTCTGTTTCTGAAAGGCATGAGTGTATTGAGCTTTGAGTGATTTTATTTTGACACTCCACACATTAAGTAAAAACTGCATTAATTCTGTTGCTGTGCGTTTAGGCCTCAGCAGCCTTAAGGGGGGCCTCTTCATACACACTGTCAGCGGTCTACAGTCCATGGATGACTTACATCCTTTGGCTACAGAGAGAAATGGGTAAGAAATACTGGATGGGGACTGTTATTCTCAGAAACCTGACACTGTTTAATGCCCTTTTTGATATACATATATGTTTTATATGTTATATTTCTCCTTTTTGATTCAATACTAAACAACGGCTTTGCCTAAATCCTTGTATAATTAGCTGCACCTGTGTTGTATCTACCCAATATTCAGGGCTCATGCGAGCAAAAATTATAATTAAATGTGTGCCCTCTCTTGACTTCAATGTGCATTTATATCTTCTAGACCACTGTGTGCTGCAACACGTCTGACTTGACTCAAGAGTGGTCATTATCACTGGAGAAAAGGTCAACCATGCAAAATGAGTGTGACTATCCAAAGCACAACCAATTATCTCTTCTTCCTGTGGTCCACCACTACCGCTAACTCTCCTCCAGTATCAGGCACCTGGTCCTCTGAACTGGGATGGAAATAAATTTGGACATTTTTTAAATAGTAGTTCAATAATAGCAAATAAATGTTTGCAGCCTTAAAGCTCTGACTGGTTTCCACACACACAAACCTACAGTCACGTTAGACAGACAGGATAGCAAAGAATCCTGTTTTATATAACAACCATGCATACAAATATGCTACAACCCGCAGGTTAGGATACCATCTTCCATCCCATAATAACAAATTTAATTTACAACTATTTTAATAATCAAGTCACTTTTCAGGCAATAAAAGCCAAACGTTTTTGGCTGCTTCCAACTTCTCAGATGTGAGGATTTGCTGCTTTTCTTTGCAGCAATTTGAATGTAACCTTGATCTATAGGAAATTGTGATTGTGATTTCTTTGTTTACAATTTTCTGACATTTTATAGAGAAAAGTACTTGATGAACTATGAACTGTGTGTGTGTGCATGTTATTATCTCCCAAAGCACAGCTGAGGTCTAAAATGCTGTTGATGTCATACCTGGTCCCTGGTCATCATCGTTGGGGAACAAGTCGTCCAGACTGTCCTTTGAAGTGTCTCCTCCTCCACTTCCGCCGCCGGAGCTCTGGCTCTTCTCCTCCGAGGGCGAGACGTCGTCGTCAAACTTCTTGATCTGGTTCATGAACTCCAGGTGCTTCTTCTCCTCCTCCAGCTGGGCGACGCTCTGCTCGCTGCGCTGCAGCTTGTGCTGCGTTCCCGCCAGCTCGTCCCGCAGCCACTGGTTCTCCTGGCAGAGCCGGCGCACCTGAGCGCGCAGCTTCTGCTTCTCCGACTCCACGGCGCTCAGGTGGCTCGACAAGGCGATGATCACCTGGGGAAAAAAAAAGTGAGAATAAAAATCATACTCTAGCTAGTTGAAATTTTAAAGCTACAGCAATTTTATTTTAACTAAATGACTGCTGGCTTGTTAATTACCTTAAGAGCACCCCATACAACTAAAAAACTCTCACCTGTGCCTCTCCCAGGCCCAGCTCGATGGCCTCCAGACTCTTACGGAGCAGCCCAGATTTCTCCTGGGCGGCAGGTGGCTGGGTGCAGTCCAGCAGCGAGTTGAGGAGCTGGGCGTGTTCGCCGCGCAGCGTCTCCAGGCCCTGCATGACGGCCTTAGTGTTGAGGACAATCTCATCCTGGCTCAGTCGCTCCAGGGCTTCTTCACGTGGATACACCATGGCGGACATTGCCTGGTTTCATACACACTGCGGGGATAAGAAAAGAAACAGAACAGGGATGACAAGAGTGAATTATTTTTATTCATCAGTGGTATGGGGAGTGTTTTTGCAGAATGTGCATTGTCTTTGTCTTGTCCTGCTGATTGTAACCACATCCTTTATCTGTTGGTCACTGAGGTCAAGTGGAGGAGGGTGGGACAAATAGAAAGAACAGATGAGATAAGAAAGGAAGAAAAGAGGACAGGGAGGTGAAGGAGGACAGAACAAAAAGAATGGAAATAGGATACAATAAAGATGAGTGGGGAGGAAAGAGACACTCCATGAGAAGGTCAAAAAGATAGGAAAAACAAACTGAGGTAAAAAGGTAGAAGAGGACGGACTAAATACAACACAAATGTATTCTCATAGGTTTCATTATGATGGTAAACATTAGGTGCAATCATGTCAAAGCCAAGAAGTTAAAATCTACTGTTTTCATATAAAACCCTCTAGGGAAGATTTCATGTCCAATATTTCCCTGCTGAGTGTTTTCAGAGACAGCTTGTGCCACAAACAACAGGGAAACTGCAGTGAAATTAACCTCAATGAAGAGAACAAAATTAGAAACACCGGCAACAGGATGAAGTTAACTGAGACACATTTACTGCATGATAGCACATTTAAATTCTGTACACATGATTACAAAGTTCAAAGAGGTGGACAGAGGGTATGAAATATAATGAAGTGCGAGACTTTTTTAAGTGTATCCTGTTCTGAACAGAAAGTAAGCTGCTGCTGCTGCAAAAAACTTTCCATCAGATCTCCCTTTTCTCTGTCTTTTCTCTACAATTTCAAAGAGGTCAACGGCTAAATAATAGTTTCCCATTTCATTGTTGCAGAACATGCCCCTCGGGTAGTTAGACTAGATGGACAGTGATGAGGTGTGTGTGAGTGGTACATGTTCAGATTACTACAAGAGGATTCCTCCCAGCTTGAAACTGACGCAGCACCTGCCAGTGACCAGTAAAGCCAATTAAAATGAGACGTTGTCACTCTACAGGTGTGCTACTCCAAGGAGAGACTGATTCAGAGTGAGGTGATAATGACAAAGTCAAATATCACAGGAGGATCTAAAACAGAGCCTGGCTGTTGAATCTGCATGGACGATCAGCTGATCACAGATATATCAATATCTGTGCATATGTCAGCTGATAAGTAAAACGTTTCAGTACAGAAACACCAACACCAGCTTTATTCCTAATGTAGTCTTTAGGAAAAGACAACATTCAAGCTGTATCTTGATATTGTATCTGGATGGTTCCATATCAATATATCAACATGCATCTCCCGGGAGTAGACAGGTCCAGGGAGAGAGCTCTGGCCCAGTAAATAGTCACTTTTCATCCTGAGCATGCGGCCTGCGGGTCTAAATATTGACCAGCTGTAAATGAAACCGTTGCAGCAGCAGACGGACAGAGGAGCCAATTGTGCAACATCGTGACTCTCTCTCTTTTCCTGCTTTGATGGCGGAGGCGCACCTGTTCTCCCCTCCTGCTCCCTCCCTTCCTCTCTCTCTCTCTGTGTCTGTCTAGCTCTCTCTCTCTCTCACCCCCCTCCCTCTCCCCTCCCATCCGCTTCATACACTGACTGCAATGCACCAATATTCACACTTCCCTTCCAAGTCCACCGTTTGCAAAACGCAGAGAGGGAAGCTGTGAAACGTCAACGTCAAAATGAATGTTCGCACTTATTCGTGCATCTTTAATTTGACTATTTTAAGGCTCAAATATATAAATGAGCCGGTGGATGGTCGAGGCCTGCGGCCGGGAGGGGCGGCAGCTTTAGTCTTGGCAGCAGATCAATCAAGGTGACCGACAATAGAGAGCACTGATCAAAAATACAAAGATATAACACATGATTCATAAAATAATTGCCATTCACTGCAAATGCGTTGAAATATCTGTTTCCGACATGTAACCTGTTTGTAAACAGAGCAGGCCCGAGCACCAAGAGGTTACACAATACACACTGATGCACATTATACCAGGCGAATGTACTGTGTTTACCATATACACAGATAACTATGTAATAAGGCACATTTATTTATCAAAAGTGCTGTTTCATACGTAAAAACTCTGGCGAGTGGTGCATGCGGATGACACATTTACGGACCTCGCCGAGGATGTAAGTTAACGTTTGATTTGACAGCTTGCTAAAAATATAGCAAATTAACTGCATAACTGCGACTTCATACGCATTTAAATATTATTTATCCGCATTTTTACCTTCATGGAAGACGAGTGCGATGCTTTCTGTCCCCCGAACAAAGCAGCAGGACAATGTTGTGATGCTCCAAACAGACCAGTGTCAAGTCTACTAACGTTATGTAAAACAAGCCGCTTCCGGGTGTAATTTTCAAAGTAAAACCTCATAGTAACGCAATGTAAGACGATAGAGGCTGCCAAACACGACAAAGCAGGTTATCAGGTAGGAGGAAATTATACTATTAAATGAAAACACGGTCCTTTTATTTCCATAACGCGATTTAGCGCAGCATTGGGTGCTAACGTCCGTTAGTAATTAACGCTAACCATTATATTAACGTTAGCTCTACTTTGAAGGACGCTGGGTGCTTTGGACTACCGCTAGGTTACCTGTCTAGTTAATTACACGCTTCTCACGTTATTTGGCCAGTACAAGGCACACCGAAATAGCTCCCACACCACGCAGTTTAGTTTAATACGATTACAATCACAGCCAAAGTCTGTAACTTCGCTAACGTTAGCTTATAACAGCCCCCTTGGCGAGCTCCTAACGGTCACTAACCTCTCCTTCACCTCAACTTACCCAGACTGTCAGCAAGAAAAGCTGTTAAACGTGTCCACACTTTGGCCGTTACTGACTGGTCATCCCCGGAAAAAACGTTTATACAGTAAATAAAAACGTTTATCGTAGATGTACTTTACATGTGACAGCTGGGAGGCGAAAGATGGCTGTTCTCCCGGAGTCCAAAACCAAAGATGAATTAAATTATCAAGATGATTCATCCATTTTCCAAGCGGGGACAAGGGCGGGAAATTCTCTTGCGCATGCGTACATCCGAAGTACAGCTAGCGTCTGATAAAATAGCATCTTCTGTAACTCTAGATTTTCTCATAAAGATTTTGTAACTATTTAATCAATCCTACTGAAAAACTGGAACATATTCCTGGAGATGTCTGTTTATATTATGAGATAAACTAACTACACTGGACATGTCACGTTGAGTATTTTGACAGATTAGGATGTAGGTGGAAGTGAACCTCTTGCTTTGCTCGTGATCTCTGTGTTGTCAGCAGAGGCCCCATCCAGAGACTGTATGAAGGGAGCAGGGAGGGCACCAGGGTAGTGTGAGGCCCGATGTACCACTGACCTGCTTCCCAAGCATCCTATGCGCTATTTATTTACACTGTCACTCTTTATATCACCTTCTGAAATACAATGTTTACAACAGTTTGCACTCCTGTTATCATTTGGAAAGTTATGATGAAAATATTTCACTATTTGGTGTCATTGCAAAGGTGAAATCAATGTAGTTTTTGTGCTGTATGATAAATCAAAGCTCTGTGGGAATATCTGTAGTGTTTGAATTTTTATTGCAGGTTTACTAGCTTATATTTTCATTTTTATACCTCTGCAACCCCATTTGTTCCATTTATTTGTAAAACATCAAATTAGTGTTATATATTGCAATCTTACCACGATTTTCAGTGAGTATAAAGAAGCTACAAACACACAACATACATATCCTACATTTCAAAAACAAGAGCCTGAGCTACAAATCAGGAATATTTTTATTTTAAAAAACAAATGAAACAATAAACACTTCCACTTTTCATCCCACATCTGTTTGATTGACAAACGTAATCATGAAAAAGCAGTACTACAAAACATGTCAAATTAAGAAAAACAAAAAAACAGAACTAGAATACAATATAACAAGTACTATCTTGATATATACAAGCATTATAGTTTATGGTAATTATTGTTATAGGCAAAAGGCAAAAAAGCTGAAGACTGCTGCTGAAGAAACAATGGCATGTGCAAAATACTCTCCACAAGTCCACAAGCTTAGGACGCTCTGCTCTGAGCAGAACCTCGTCAGGCAGAAATCTACTGCTTTCGTAGGCAAATCCCGTTCCCATGAGGACAGACAGCAAATTTACAAGCTGTGCGGGAATGGGGACAGTATCATTTAAGATGATTTCAGAAAGCTAAGCTTGTGGAAGCCTGGTGAAGAAGACTCTCTCATCGTCAGAGGGACAGTGGAGAGAAAAGACACTGCTGATCACTGACAGAGATTATTGATGGACCAAACAGCTCCTAATCTCTAACCACGACTAGTCAAGGACAGAGGAACCATCGTTACACCGTCACAAACACACACACACACACTGGTACAGAGGTACAGGTAAAAACACACAGGAACAAGTTCAAGACAGAACAAACAGCGTTTTCAAAGAGACTTTAGAAAAACATGTAAAAGGTAAGAATGAGGGGAAAGATCTAGAGGTGACAAAGACAAGAAAAGCTGCAGAATGTGGCTATTAAAAAAAAAAAAAAAAGCATTCAGTCCCTCCAAACATTGAAATGATGACTTTAGAGCAAGGATCACTTTGTTGTTAGTGTGTTTTCAGTTATCAGCAACCCAAAAACACTCCACAAATCAAACGATGTCTTCACATTTTAGTTTTGGCAGTGATTTTTGATTTTAATGCCTCTCTTTCTGTCGAATATTTCCAAGTTCGGTTCAATCAGTGAGCAGGGAGCCGGAGAGTCTGATGACCTTTAACCTCACTGTGGAGGCCTCAAGCGAGAGAGAGAGGCATCGATAAACTACGACTTTATACAATTTAGGACAAAAGTTTAGATTCACATCACTGCAATAGTCAGGCTAACAACACTACAAGGCAAAGAGCATTTTGAGTTAGCAGAGGTTGTCTCTAACAGCGGACACAAGATCACCGGCCCTCTGTGGTTACAGTTTAAGTTAAAAAATGAAGCATTTTCATTCCAAAACGTTATATATAACTTTTGGAAAGATCTTTCAAATTTAAAAATGTGGTACCCTTTCTTTATAAAGTTGTCACAAATTACTTTATTAAAGGTTAAAATGATGTAAACATACTAAACAGATCAGCAAGAAGCTATTGGTTAATGCATGAAGAAAGTTCTGGGTTGCCACATTTTGGTGAAGGATCCCTTCGGTTCATCTACAGTATATTGTGTACCTTTATCTTTTAATTACACTACGGAGCTTCTTCACAACCTGTTTGACTTATTAACACACATAACCGCGGGCCTAATGATAGTAAACTTAAAGCAGTATTATTAGAATGATTTTTGCCACTTGGGGGCAGCAGAGACAACATTGACATATTATCATTCTATAAAGTAATTACTAGTAAACAATTTAGTTAACAGTTGCCTATTTACACATCCAGCAGTTACAGAGCAACATTATCGTTCATTTGGAGTCGTGTGTCTGGCCACCTGATGAATGTGAGCCCAATATTCACTCTCATTTTAGCTGTTTTTGCTCTCTAACAACTCCTGAGGGAAATATCTGGCTCTTTAGCTGCTAAATGCTCCACTATGTTCTCCAGCTAGTCGCTAACTTTGTCAGGCTGCTTGAAACCCTTTAAAAGAAGCAAGCTGAGGATATATTGTATACTAACCAAAGGGATACTTCACTGAAATGTGGCCTCACAACACGTGGCAACCCAAAAGTCCTTTCCACTCATGCATAATAGCAGAACTTAAATGATTAATGAAGTCATTAGTGGCAAATTAGAAACCCGTTCTAATTATGGGTTATTTTAAAGTGGTACCAAGATGATAGTACTTTTTTCTTCTCTAAAGAAGATTAAGTTTGCTTTCATAACAGCAAATTTATGCCAAAAAAACGTTTAAATGTAATTAACTTTGGAATGAAATGATTAAACAACCTCAACGTCACACTACAGTACATCAGCTCACTGATATTCAGTCAGTCTGTCTGTCAAGCCCTTAACTGGTTGTCAGCAACACAAGTGAGAAGAAACTGCAGGTTTCGAGAGGGGCGTTTTCAAGAGGCCCATTGGCTGTTTGTTCTTTTGTTGTTTACATTAAAGAGTTGGAGAAAAGTATCCAAAGTGGCTCTCTGTCAGCTGCCCATGCAGACTTGAACATTTCATTTCTAAAATCTGACTTTAACTGTCTGTTTTAGGCCAAATATTAAAGTGACACATAACTCTACTTGTGCCTTAAAAGCGAAACTCAGTCCTTCACAAAGACACACGACAGCGCATGTAAACTAAATTCAATACATTCAAATAATTTGGAAGTACTTGAAATCCGCCACACTGTGTGTTTGTTCGGCGGCGACGGACGAGCTGTTAAACAAACAAGAGAGTGAACAAACAAAGCGAGCTCTGAAACCCGTCAGAGTGAAACCTTCAGTGTAACAGAAACACAGAAACATGAGCCGACTTTAAGACATCACAACTGTTAACACTGTAATATCCACACGGGGGAAAAATGGCCTAATATATTTTCAAACAAACAAAAACAGCATTTAAATCAAGACACTGGCATTAACACTATTAAAAAAAACTATTTTGCTAATACTTTACCGGAGTGTTACGATGTAGGTGACACAAGGCAGAGCTACACAGGCCTGGTGAGCTTCAAAAAAAACTGCTTTTAGAACAATTATTATAAACCACTCTTGCAGATACATTCTTGGATTCGCACCAAAGATGAATTTCAATCAAATTATTTCATAAAAGTCAATTTAATTTGAGATTTTGTTTGTTTTTAAGTGTTTAGTGCTGAAAAAAAAAAAAAAAAAATCTGCGTTCGCCTTGTGCCAGGCTACAAAGTAAACAAGACGACCACAGCAGCCCTAATCGGATAATCAATGATTTTGATAATGACCACATCATCAACACACAGTGCCAACACACACACACACAGACACACAGACACACACACACACACACACACACACCAATTGCATGCCCTCTGTCACACGGTAGAAAAGGTTTTCCTCCTATTTAGTGATATTTTTTTAAGTTTCTGACCACATTACATTTATTTCACCACATACACACACACTTGTTACCACTTACTGTACACTCACTAATCACCTCACAACATCCTACAGAAAGCAGGTAGCAGACCGGTGCCAAAATAACTGAAAACAACCCAAACACTTTTGGGTTGTTTTTTTCCTGGTAAAATAAAGGTTATTAAGGAGAAGAGAAATGAAAATCCTTGAAAAATTTAGATTTTTGACCATGTCTGCTGTTTTCACTGAAGAGAAGGGATATTTTGGGGGACAACTGGCAAACAACATTGTGCTTTAGTGCAGGTGATTAGCTCCCATTGTTGCGGTATAGATACTCATAGAAAAGCCGAAGAAAAACACGCTTTTCCCATCATATTCCCATCAACGCTGCTGAGTTTTGGACCGTTTAAATGTTGAGAGGGTTAATCTGTTTGTTACCAGCTGTACTCATAAGTGTATTCATAAGTGCATAGCAAATAAGATAAAGAAAACTGCACTGTTACAGTAGCCCCTGCTCTGAAATCCTGGAACTCTTCACAAAAACGTACACTATGCACCACAACACAGCGTTAAAGGGAAGGTTTTACTATTTTTCACTTGAGCACAATAAAAAAAAAAAAAACACTTCCCCTTAGTAGATTTTCTTTTTTCTTTTTTTGAAAGGAAACGTTTGGCATTAGACATCCAAATGACTTATTTTGGTACAGAAAAAATATTTAAATTATATGGAAGCCCTTGAAATTATAAATAAAAAAAAGAATGGGCCTGTTTTGAAGGGTTGATGTATCTGAGCACATGTGGAGGACAAATTCATCATATGCAAGCCTTTTATTTGACTGCAATTTTGTGAGCAGGAGACTTTTCTTTGTGTTTTCTCTGGCTCATGCAAACACTGAAGCTCTGTATGTCTTTTTTTATTTTGAGTTACTGTTTCCGGCACATGAGTGGTGTATCTGTTAGTTCGGCGCATGCACATGTGGACCAGGTCTTGAGGTGAGTAGGACCTGGAGGGGGTCAGAAGTTGAGGGTCAGACTTTAAGGGCTTGAAATCGGTGAGTTGTTGCATGCTATTGCATTCCATAAAACGGAAACGTAAATGGCAGTTATCTAATAAACTTGTGCTGTAAGCCCCTTGTAAACACACACACACACACACACACACACACACACAGTACATTCACGTGTGCATGCACACTCACCACACACACAAACACACACCAAAAGGAGCATTAAAGTGACTAGTAACAGCGCTGCACCCCAACACCTCCCTCCTCGTTCTCCCCAAAAGAGAAATAAGACGACTGTCGCCAAAATGAAATTAAAGAAAGAAAACAGTCCAGCCGCTCCACATCTTCTCTCAGCTCTGCGGGTGCTGAGAGGCGGGGTCTGTGCGCCACGGTGTGACGGGATCGAGGGAAGTCGAAGGTCAAGTCAGGGTTACAGGAGTCGGCGGGTGCTCACCCCTAGGAGGGGGGCTTGCTGTAGCCGAAAAGTCCGACAGGTAGGTATTTGACGTGAGTGGGCCACTGGGCGGCCAGCTGGAAGAACTTCACATCGTTCCACTCCACGCCGTCTATGGACACTGGAGGGAAACACACAAACGAGACACAAGAATAACAGGATGAAAGGGAAATAAGCAGGAAGTATTGAAACAAACACACATGAAAGAGATGGAGGTACAGAACCATCCTGGTCCTTCAGGTTACCTTTCAGGATGGTCTGTTGCAGCTTGGCGGAGCAGATGAGCCGGCTGATGCCTTCAATGACCTGGCTCTTTGAGTCTACGTCCTTCTCCTTTGGCTTCTTTCCCAGGAAGATGGTGGGAACTGAGGAGAGGAGAAATTGTGAAATCACGGTTTGTGTGTGCAATAAGGGGTACAACACGTGGGCCACAGCATTATGAGATTATGTTGGTTATAAAGTTCAGTGTGGGGTTGGATCAGAAAGTCCAACTTCACTTTGTTTCAATTCAACTTGACGGGATTCTTAAAGATTAAACCTGTGAGCTTAAACTTTTTTATTCTGTGGGAAATGATGCAGGGGAAAGATTAAAAATGTCTTTGACAGATGACTGGAATCATAAAGGGGAAGCCCTCGGTCACACTCGAGTGTCTTCATAGATTAAAAGACATTAATAGTATCCTTAGATAATGTCTCCTTCACATTTAGAGCCTCTGAATAGTATCATTATGAGCTTGAACCTTGAACATGAAATGAATAATTCCTCCAACATATCCACTCTTTTGATCCTCGTCTCACCTTTCTTGTTCTTCTCCTTGGTGACCACCGTCATGGCCATGGTGCTGACCTGGGCCTGTGGATCGCTGCTGCCCCCGCCTGGTAGCCTGCTGACCTGCAGCGAGCGGAAGGCGCTCTTCAGCGTGTTCTTGCAGCCGGTGTCGCGCCGCTCGCCCTCTCGCCGCTTCTCAGCCAGAGAGGCCAGCCAGTAATCCACCTGCAGGCCGATGGCGTCCACGCCGTGAGACATGCTGGGACTCCTGCGGACAGGAAGTGTTTATGAACATATATTAAAGCAAAAGCACTAGAATCGCTCTGAACTGCTGAAACCACAGCCGCCATTTCCAGCAGCTTTCTTCAGTCTAAGGTTTCAACAGAACAAATGTAAGGTCTTTGTGTTTGGTCCTTTTAAACCTTTATTTATCCCTTTTGTCAGCCTCTGCAGCACCTGGTCTGCCACAACTCATTTAAATTCAAAACTAGTTAAAAAAAAAGACGGAATTTGCGTTGAATTTTGCACATTATGCTCAACACTTGCAGCAAATGTGTTCTGCAGAGGGTGAAATAGAAAGATTAGATCAGACACAGCTGCAGTCTGTCTGGCTCTTCAGAGAGCGACTGCAGCAGGCAAAGCATGAAAACATGACTGAAGTATCAAAGAGCCCCTCACTTCTTGGAACTGGTTCCCAGTCAAGCTAAACTGCTGCCAGAAGCAAAAATATGCAACTCTTTGTTTATAGAACAAACATAAACAGATGGTTAAAAGGCTCAGTATTGACAGTAACATGTATATTAGTACAGTCTGAGTTACTGTGAGCTTTTCTAGTTTTACTTAACTTAAATTGTCCTTTTCACTGCACTGCTTTTATCTGAAAGCTACTAGTTACTTTAAAAGTCACATTTTTACATGCAAAACATACATTATGAAGCAACTGTATGTAATGCAGCCACACTGAGCGCTACCTGGTCCTCCTACAACATTAAAGCACTTTTATACATTTTGAAGGTAAATGGAATATTTAATTTAGATTGTGGCATCAGTGCTTTTTAGAATTTGAAGATAAGTGATTAGTGTCAGGGAGGAAAAGTAATGTCAGTCTTACCCTTGTACTGTCAGGACGCTGCCCATGGAGGGGGAGGAGGGAGGGGTGGCTGCCTCTTTAATCATCCCTGTGGGCGAGCCGTGGGAGGGCGGAGACGTTGAGGGGACAGCCAAGCTCACCGCCACGCCCTCTTCCGTATCTCCTTGACGACCACAAAACAAAAATGATCACATTATCAACAGCTAAAGTTTTATGCTCAGCTTGTGACGCGTTAAAACTCTTTCCAAACACTCACCTGTGGGAGAAGGCCCAGACTCGATGAGACCAACCTTCACTACCTGGAAAACAAAAAGTGACATCAGCAAAATATCTAAATAATCAGAAATACACTGCAGCAGCATGCAAAAACAGAATCTCACCCCTATAAAAGGAATAAACTTCTGGTAGGAGTCTTCATCTCGCCTGGAAAGGGAGAGAAAGGGAGAATATTAGAGAAAACATACAGACTAAATCCAGTTTGTGCTCGTGTTTGTGCGGCGTCTGCACTCACGTCCTGTGTTTGCAGGTGAGCATGGCCTCGGCGATGGGCAGCTGGTGTGTGACTGTGGCTCCGCTAATGTACTGGGCGATTCTTCCCGCTACATCCAACTGATCTGCAGGCGACAGAGAGAAAAAAGAAGATACAATTCACTCACGGACGCGGATACATTTGTGTGTTTGTGTTGAGCGATTTTCACCCGCAGAGGTTGCATGTGTTTGTCTGTATCACAAGTGCCGTACCCGTTTGTGGCGGCTCAGAGCGGCTGAACACGTCCCTCCACGGCCCGTCCAGGAAGGCGGAGCTATAGCGGTTGTCAAGGGCGCCGAGGTGCTTGGCAACCGGATGGGAGCCTGATGAAGACAATGGAGTAAAAGTGAAGAGAAAGGAGGAAACAAGGGAAAAAAGTGAACGTCAGCTCTGGAAAATAAAGTTAAGCTTTTCATGAGGTGTAACTGTAGTGCTGCAATTGGGCCAATCAGTGATGAGATATAATATTTCAGCACGCACACAAGTGAGCGTGAGTAATGGAGTTTGTCACTCCCCAGGCAGTTTCCCTCCCCAAAATAACCGTTGCCGCAGCATGACTCCGCAAGAACAAGAGCTTCTTAATCACCATGGAAACACAACTCTCTTACCCAGAGGCACAACCAGGAAGCGCATGTGGTTGAGCCAGTCGGACGTCTTGTTGGCGAGCTGAGTGACAAAGAACTGCAGGATGGCTCCAAGGTAACTCTGGCTGCCCACCGCCGCCACTTTCACCGCTCTGGGCATGGACGAGTTACAGTTACAGCTGCAGGGACAGACAGAGAGAGAGAGAGGGAGAGAGAGAGAGGTGTTATCAGTGCTGTGTGGAGGTGGATCTGCTGGAACTTCATCACATTGTCTCATCCATCAAACACCTGAAGAAAGATTACAGTAAACTGTGGAGACAAGAAAACAAATCATGCAGCTATAAATCCCTCAACAGAGAAATTCTACTGGTAGGACATTTAAAAATAAAGAAATTGGCACAAAAACCTAATTTCAACTGGAGAAAACTATAAGAAATCACGAAAACCATCAGGGGAATGCATCTGTAGTCCAATGTGACATCTTCAAATTACTTGTTTAATCTAACCAACTGTCAAAAACCCAAAGCTATTTAATTTACAGTGAAACTGTGAAAATGAGCATTTGAGAAGCTTTGTGTTTTATTAACATATTATCAAACTGTTTGTTAATTAATTTTCTGTCAAGTGACTAATCTATTTATTGTTTATTGTGTGTATTGTTTATTGTTATTGTTTAAGCCCTAAAATTGGAGATACATACAATCAAAGTTCCAGGTTTTATGACTCTGGTCAATGATGAAAAAGAAAAGCAAAACACATGGATATTAGTGTATTTGTACAATCAGATTGGATGTACACCATATATATATATATGTATATTTCTTTCTTTCTTTCTTTCTTTATCCCCTATTTTCTTTTCTATGCTTTGGCAAATGTCCAATAAAGTAAACTCAAACTGAAAACTGTGAGAGAGACAAAAAGGGTCAGGAGGAGATTAGGGGAGGTATATAAATAATTATTTTGGCATAAACAGAAGTTGTGGAGTCATGAGGGCAAAGACGAGAAGGGAGTGAGGTGTAGGATGGAGAAGAAGAAAGACAGAGTCAAACAGAGGACAGAAAACAGAGAAATAAAGGCTTAAAGCAGGAAAAAGGACTAAGAAGATGAGCCAGCCAGCAAACCATGGCACGCCATAACTCAGAATGTATGTGTGCAAACAAAAATACTCACAATTTCTGGATGCGAGTGAGCACAGCTGACAGCACCGCCTGGATTTCAGCCGCCGAACACGTGCAAACCACCGGGTGTCTCTGTACCTGCAGCTGCTCTGCAACATACTGCAAACACACACAAAAGAAAGAGAGTAAGACGCATGATGACAAATGTTGCTGGGAAAGTCTTTACACACACACACACTAACACACAGTCTTACCTGCCCCTGCCAGTCAGTGCCGTTGACCAAGATCAGGCTCTCGGGGAGCGCAGAGTCCGACAACAAAATCTGGTTCAGCTGGTCGTATACCACCTTCCTCAGGAGCTACACACACACACACACACACACGCTGAGTACATAACCCCCCCTACAGCAAGACATTTACTCTGCAGATGACTCATCAGCGCATACATAATTCATTTCTGAGCTCCAGGCGAGTCATAGATTATCAGGATGCATTTGTATTCTTTACTTTGGGAAAAGACAAGAAGAACAAATGCAGCAGCTTTTTTTCTAAAAAGAGTAAATCCCTCTGTGGGATTACTGCAACATCATGATGCATTTCTGTATGCTAGCTTAAAATGATGCCATATGTTGTGATAAGATCCCGGAGAGAATGAAAGTTACCGGCGTGCTGTGTCCCAGCTCCGGGGATCTCTCCGAGTCGGAGCTGTTGGTCCGTTCACTCAAAGGCTTGGACAGCTGTCTCTCCTTCATGGGAGTGCTGATGCGCTTCTGTCTGGGTGTGTGGCCTCCGTCCAACCTGCGCAAAAACAGGCTCATGTGACGTCATGCCTCTCCAACAAATGCAGTTTTAAACGCAGGGAACAGACTGCACAGTGTTTTTGTCTTCTGAGATGCTCGCTGTCATAAACTCTTGCCAAGAGACGTGACAGACTACCAATCACAGCATCACGTACGTATGTAGTTCAACTTGTAAATGTACTCAACTGAAAAAATGAACAGCTGACTCCTGAAAGTGTCTTAGTACAACGAACGCCTCTATCCTGATTGACAGGTCGCCTCTATTTTACTCTGAACGGGATCATAATTTACAAAATGAACATCATGCTGTGTTGAAGAAGACTTCAAACTAGCAACTGAGAGCATAAACTCTGATTTGGTGTAGTCCTTCTGACGGCCGGTTTGAGTTGCTCCAATGGGCCAACGTCTTGAAACCCTGACACAGACGTTGTCAGGGTCAGCTAGAGACGGCAAAAAAAAGCATACATGTTGGGATGTCTTGAGGCTTCTCAGATGCTGCATTTGTTGTAACCTTTGCTGAAGAACGTCCCCAGTGGCAACAAGTGGCAATTACAGGATAACAGCTAACTGAATTTCCCTTCATTCCCCTTCAGAAAGTCAGCAAAGTGACTCCGTAATGTCAGTTTCACAGCAACATGGCTGGTCATAGCAGACCAACAAAGGACGTGTCAGCAAAACCCCTCAATGTATTGAATTGAGAAGGGTGTGTTTTATTGTTTAAAAGTGCATAGAATCACAGACTCGTTACCTTGGTGATGGCATGGCCTGGGTTTCACTTTTGCTGCTCTTCAGGGGTGTACGGGGTTTCTCTGCCACTGACACTGTGATGCAGGGGCCCACCTCAGCAAACAGCTCCTGATCTGTTAGCTCCTTCACACACACACACACACACACACACACACACACACACACACACACACACACAGTCACAAAGACAGACTGTCAGTGTCAGAAACCGGAGATACTGGCAATCTTAAAGCCATCATCTCCGACGCTCCATCACTTTTTGTTTCTCCCTTTCTTCTGTTCTCTCAATCTGTCTCACTTACAGCACAGATGGCAGTGAATCCCCCTCGGAGTGATTTTAACAAAGATCCCGACACACCATTAATTCTCTCTCCTTCACACACACACACACACACACACACACACATAATGAGAGTCGTACCAGTGTGTCAGTCTCAGACAGAGCCTCCTCCAGGTTGCGGCTGCGGGAGGGTTTCATCTTCTCCAGAGGAGGCTGCTCCCCCTGCTGGAAAGACAAGGGAGCGGCAGTCAGTCTCCAGACTCAGTAAATAAAAGAAGGAGCAGAGATCATAATGCAGTAACAGGAAGAGAAAAAACATCCTGAACAAACTAAAATAACAGCAGAGATGTTCAACACATTTTCGTTTTCTCTGCTATTTCACGCGACATACAGCGTTTCATTGTACGTCACACTAATAAACTGGATTTAAAACTATTTACTGAAATGAAATCAGTCTTTTTTCCACTAGAAACATGTTTTTAGGAAGTGTGCAGACAGTAGTCACAACACTAAAAGACTCACTTCAGCATTGCTGGGAGGAAGGAGGAACTGCAGCAGAGAGACATTCAGTGAAAACCACTCGGCTCGGCGAGATTAAACACACTTTTTATTGAGCAGATGGCGACTGTCAAAGAGCTATTGATCTTCTGCTCCATTAAGGAAACATTTCTGAAATTATATATTTGCACACTGCCGCCCTGCTGGGCGATTTTCATGGATTCTGGATATTTACCAAATCAATGCAGAGTCGCATGCTGTTTTCAAAGCTTGTGCTGCTTGATTTTAAGGCGTATTTTTACGCTACTTTAGGTTAGTGAATGCTGTTTAGTGCCAGTTTTAGTACAGTTTTATCATCTTGCCACATGTAAACTGTGAGTGTGAAGCCCTTTGTGACATTAGCATTATGTTAGTGCCATGTGAATAAAAGTTATTGTGTACTTATTATTATAAGATTCATAGGAAGTGGGAATGATTTCTAAACCGCTAACTTAACTAAATTTAACTCTCAACAGAACAAAATAAACTGGAGCCTAAAAACGTTCAGTTTAAAGGGCTCAAACGCAACAATATAAAACATTTATATACTGCAAGTTGCATACGTTGACTGGTTGTGACTAGTTCAACAAAAGAGTGCTTATTCCTTCTCAGATGGTTCAATCTAGTAATACTTTTTTTAAAGGCCTAAAGAGGAATCTTTATCCAGTCCTTGTTAACCATCTCGAAACCCAGCAACAAAAACTTCAGTTCAGCAGTTATTCATCTATAAATCATCTTTCAGGTTTTACAGCTCAACACTATCACTGCACATCAGCTCCAGAGTTTTATGTAGTCGTGGGTGTGTATTGCACCTGTAACATCAGGTCTTGTTGTAAAGCCAGACAGCCTTTGGGGACAATAAAGATAGAAGAAGATAAAGATTTACAGCACTCATTCCTGCTGCTGATGCTGCAGCTGCTCCTTCTTCCTCCTGGATTCTGAGTTACTCACCGGACTGAACGTGTCTCGGCCCAGGCTGCCTTTGCTGTTCAGACTGCCGATCTCTGTCTGGGAGCTGGACTGGGACATTCCCTCAAAGAACGGCCTGAACACAGAGACAAGAAACGTTAAGGAAACTCTATACAAGTTGTGCTTTATATTTCACACTTTCACGTCTTTAGTGAAAAAGGCTATCTTTTATTAGTGGTTTCTAAAACAAACATATACATCTTTTACATTTGTTATCCAAAAGAAGCAAAGCTTTGACAGAACTGTGGCAGGGACAAAAGAAAGAGAGCAGCTTATCAGCATCTCATCACATTTATTTATATGGCTCCTTTCACATCACTACATTATAACCAGTTACAGAGCCGCCTTTCGCCATCAAATAGTGCTATTTTGTGTGCTTTCATCATTATTTTGAGGCTAATAAGAACAGAAAAAAGACACAGGGGCATGGAATCCAAGTCCAAAACAAAATAGAAAGTACATAAGACACAATCACAAGAAATAGACTAAAAATAAGTTTGAAGAACTATTCAAAAATAGTTTATCTGCTACTCTCTGTCTGTTTGAAATGCGTTATTGACCTCCTAAAATCAAGTTTTTAGATTTTTGACTCTGACGCTTTCAGACTTATTTTTAAAATAATGATGAGGATCACAGGAACCCCAGCTGTGAGTTTAAGGCTGACTCATTAAAATTTCACTTTACGAAACTGACTTTTATTTCTTACATCTATACTTTAAAAAAAGTGGGAATCTGGTTCATGAAAACCTCAAATAAACTTCAATATGTGACTGCAATGAGCAGTTTTCACCAACAGAGGGGGCTCTGAGTTGTCAATGAGGAACAGTGAGTTCTATCAGTGTACTGTACTGCATGAGGCATTGTCAGGAAAGCAGCACCAAGTGTTTGTAGGTGAAGCGGTAGATGTGTCTCAGTAGGTGACGTGGTGTGTGATTAGTTCATCTACGTCCGTGCCTGTGCTGCTACCTTAGCTTAGGTTTGGGTGTGCTGAGGATGCTGTCGGTCTCCTCCATCTCCGGCCCGCTGTCGCTGGGGTTGTACATCTCCAGACTGTCGTAGAGCTCGTCCAGGTCCTCCTCCACCTCCTGGATCTGCTCCCTCGACACGTGCTCCAGGCCAAAACCAACCTGGACGAGACACAGACGAGACACGTGACCAACAGACGCCACATGCCTTAAAAAGTGTCTCCTTTAACTGAGCAGTAATAACTTAAAGAGATACGTTGAACAAGTACCAATGCTCTTTTTATCTTTGTTGCAGAACAAAGGAAACAAATACTGAACTAATAAAACAACATGATTTAGCAAAATACAAAGAAAATAAATGCCTGTGGAAAACACAGACATATAGACAGCAATGGAGGTAAAGAAAGACACATACAAACAAACAAACAGACGCAGATGCAGAAGTGTGAGCAGTGCGAGATCAAACACACACATTTTGGTGGAATCGCTCCAGAATCACATTAAACACATTAAACACAGACACATTTCTATTTTAATCGACAATGTTTAGCGTTTCTTTTCTTGTTTGAGCTGCCAGCTGCATCTCAGTTGTTCTGCCACATCTCTCCCACGCGCCTCTCTGTGTCTTTAAAGCTACACTGAAATATATGTTGACTTCAGCAACACCTCGGAAGCAAACACACACTCTGAACCTCGTGCGTGACGTGGAAGTGTGGATGTGTGATATATAAATGATATCAGGAGGGCAAAAGCCACGAGGCGGAGGGGAGGAGGAAGAAAAAGTGAGCAGCACCCACCTCATCTGTCACTTTAAACCTCTTCAGCAAGGCGACAAACTTCTGCTTGATGTTGGGTTGCTGCGGAGGAAGAAAATGGAGAACGAAAGAGGACAACATGAGACGCTCAGGAGATGGATGCTCACATCTGTGTGTGTGGCGTAGAAAGAGATGACAGGAGCAGGATATAACGGTATAATTTCCAAGCTCGCATTTCACGCTTGGTGACTCAAAACAGCAGCAGCTAATGGATACAGCACTGGGATATATTTCTTTATGTCAAGTAAAGCAAAAACAGTGTTATCTGTGCAGATGCTTCTGTGCAGGCTGGGGTTTATTAAACTGGAATATGTGAGCGCGTGAGTGTTAGTGAGGTTATCAAGTCGACCCTCCCACTGCAGATGTTCGCCTGAATAAGGACAAAGGGTTTTTTATTCATTCAACCAGCTGAGTTATTTGAAAAGGAACATATAGTACATGTACAATTCATTAGCAGCTCAGGGTTTTCTTCAAATAAGCTTTGAAGCTTTTGAACGCCTGGAAAATATGACTGTTAGCTGGACTGTGTTATTCTGTAAAAGGCAGTGGATCTTCAGCTGCATACATTACTTTTGGCCCACATCTTTTCAGACAAAACCTTCTTTAAAACCTACAGTAACTACTATTTTTGTTGACTTGGGGACAGCCGAAACAAGTAGTGAACACAACATACACAATGACCTTGTAAGTTATCATTCAGTTCGACATCTTTTAGCTCTGTTTTTGACCTCTACCAACTCCTGAGGGAAATATCTGGCTCTTTAGCTGCCAAATGCTCCGCTATGTTCACCAGATAGTCTCTAACTGTGACAGTCTGCTGTCTGGTGCTGAGCAGGTGGGTTTTTAGAGCTTTTTTTTGCAGAAATCAGCTGCTGCAGCTGAAAACAACGCTATGAGAGTGCTGAGAGTGAACCAAACAGTAAAGTTGTGGGCCGGACAGATCAACAATGAGTTGCAACAGCTGGTTTAAAACGCCCAATAATGACACTAAAATTAGAGTCCTCCCCACATCTTAATACGACAACATTAAATCAAACCAATAAACAATGATTTATGACAATATTGGATTATTATTTTTTAAGTACAGACATATATGGGGTTTACATGGGCTCCACCTCTATTCACATTACTGCCATCACAGCATTAAGACTCGATGACTGGCACGCTTGCAAATAGCAGCTGATGGAAAGCGACACTTCTGACCTAATTTTTGTGCCAAAGTTTGTGGGGATCCTGATTGTTGGTGACAGAATGAAACATGAATTACTTGATACCTTTTAATTGGACATCAACATTTTTCCTGTCAGTGAAGGAAAATGTGTTGAAGTTAGTGGGTGTAGAAAATATTTCATTAGGCTCATTATTTTCATTCAAGCTCTCTATCCGTTTTTAGTTTGATGAATGAAAACGAGTAAAAATCAGATCAGATATGAAAACATAATTTGCAGTGTGAACACTGTAGTTTAACCACTTATTTATAAGATTTATTATTATTCTGTATGTTTCTGAGTTGTACTGGCTGTGAAAACAAATCTCCCTCTTGGGCAATAAAATCTAAATCTATTTTTATGCTTATTTAAAGGGAGTCTGGTGTATAACAAGAGGCTAATTTCTCTCCAGTGTTTCTCTTTACTTTCCATCATCTGAAACATTTTACAGTAAACTGTGTTGAGCAGCATCTTATTACAGAAGGAAACCCAACAACCTACTTTGAGCGTTTAAACAATAACGCTCTTTTTGAAAACCCTGGGTGTTTTTGGCGACAATCTGCTTTGAGCAAAGCTCTCATCAGCAACACAAGTGGATGTCTGAGTGGCTGCGGAGAGCTGTAGTGTTTCGGAGGTTGTGTCCCAATTTGCTGCTAGAAAGTGGAGAGGGCCGACTTCATGCTCGACTCTGTGGATGGAAATGTTTCTCTGTATGTGTGAGCTATGATGGTTCTTGAGTGTGTGTTTATGTTCAACATGTGTGTGTTCTTCAACTGCAGCAGTGCAATGCAGTGTGTGTGTGTGTGTGTGTGTGTGTGTGTGTGTGTGTGTTGGGGGCAGCAGTGACATGAGTGCTCCATTAATAACCTGCTGAGACAAACTCTGCTACACACACACACACACACACACACACACACACACACACACACACACACACACACACACACACACACACAGCAATACCAACACACATCCTTCAGTTCAATTGCAGGTCCATTGTAATTTTCAGGGTTGCTGATGATTAATCTGTGTTCCTGCTGAGTGTCTGTGAGAGAGTGTGTGTGTCCATGCATCCCAGGAAGCTGTTAGTATCATTGCGGGTGCTCGTGGTAACTTGTCTCTATGTTTTCCTCCCGGAAAATTGGCCTGAATTACATGTATCGAGAAAATGGATTCATGGAAAAACCATCAGGGGAGGGAAGGAGGGAGGGAGGGAGGGGAGAGAGAGAGAGAGGAGCAGATAAGGAGGAGAGGTTGAATGAGGTGAGGCAGATGAGGGGGAGTCCAGTCGAATCAAATTTATTTGAAAGCGCTTTTTTGAACGAAGCAGGTTTGAAGCAAATTGCTTTGCAGACAAAACAAACAGGTAGAGACAGAAAACCAGAGAGACGGAGAGGGGGGAGGGAGGAAGGGAGGGAGGGGGAGGATGGATGGAGGTTTTTCTTACTCTGGTGATGGCGGCATTGGAAGGGAGCTTACGCCTCGGCTTCTTCTTCCTCACCTCCTCTTCTTCGTCATATAGATACTGAGAGAGAGAGAGAGAGAGAGAGAGAGAGAGAGAGAGAGAGAGAGAGAGAGAGAGGGGGTAAATTGGTATTCATCCACTGCTTAAAATAGCCCCCAACAAATGTAGAGATACGGACTGCAGTATCTTTTGATGAGATTTGTTGACAATAAGAAAAATACAGAATATTATGAGCCTCATCTTTTAATGTCATAATTTTGGCCTGCTGACGTCTGGCATCATGGTGACACTGAGTCAAGAAACATGAGACCAGACAGGTTGTGTGATCATCTGACGTCTCGTGCTTCTTCATGCGTCCAACTTCTCTTTAGCGACGTTGCCGTGGTCCCAGATCTCAGCGGTTAACTTGGCGACTACAATGTTATTATCACAGATGGAAATTATGGCCGGATCTACAAAAAAATTAATCCTAACTGAAAAACTGAAACTGAACGCCAGCCGTGACCGATTTGCTCTTCTTCCCTTTATTCTGTCTCGTCTCACTGCTCCAGTCCTGCAGTAGCTTCCCTCACCCCTGTACCATCGCCCCCCTCCCCCTCCCATCGCTCAGCTTCCCTCCTTTCAGTCTTTTAAATCCGGCCTCCAAAGCCTTGTTGCTCCCTCCTTATCTCTCTCCGCTGTCTGTTTGCTCCTTTCACTCTCTCCTCCAATGTCTCGCACCGATTCCCCCCACATCCCCCGAGCACCGTCACTGTCTCTCACTCATAAGACGGGAGAGAGAAGGTGGTGACACAATGAAGAACCACCAGCTCTCTGCTTGTGCTCACACCAGCCTGTTTGTGAACTTCTGTAACAGGAACGAATAAAGATGGCAACAGGTCCCTGCTATAATATTTAAGCAAAAACTACTATTTTACGGTTTTAACTACAAATGTGATGGCATTGTTTACATTGTTTACGCTTCTTCCTAAGTTGCCTTAAGGAGGCTACAGTAACCATGAGGTGACAATCGTTTGTTGTAGCCCTGTGACTCACCTGTCCATGGATGGGGTCGTCGCTGCCTTCCTGTTCTGACGAGTAGCTCTCCTCCTCCTCTTCGGAGTAGTTGTCGATGTCTGGAGAGCGGTCTGGGGAGACATTGGAAGAATGGGGACATATTGAAAGAGGGGAGGACAAACAAACAGACGGAGAGAGACAGATGATGGTAAGATGATGTGCTTACCAGACATCTTTGCTTTGGGTCCCTCGTGGTCGATGGGCTGGCTGGACAGGGAGTAGACTCGGATCTCTGCGACGGGCACAGAGGCGTCCTTCAGCTGGCTGTGGAGCCCCAGGACCTGGGCCCCCTCGCTGGGGTGCTGCATCACCTAAAAAAAACACAGACGAGATTTAGACAACGTTAAATCTGTGGTTTTATCCTGACAGCCTACAGCTTTTACAAGCACAACAGATGATTTTAAGCCATATTCTTCCCCTGATGATGCTTTTTGACTTAACTGGAGGCAGCACAAAGTCAAATCTTATTACGTCTTTGTCCAAATGGGGCTTTCAGGAGATTTGCTTTTTATTTCACTGAGTCAAATAAGGAGAAATATATCATATTAGCATATGAAAAGCAGCCTCTAAAACCAGGAAAAAAAATATATCTAAGGTATTTCATGACAGCAAGATAATCCTAGATTATCTCATCACCTACCTCTAAGATACAGGTTTCTATACATATGTTTATATTTATATATGTTTCCCTAACTCTGAACGTTCCCATATAGGGTTTGAATTCTGATATGCTCCAAAAAGCAACTGTTTTCTTACATAAGATGCATCTGAATGCAAAAATAGTAGCATGCAAATGAAAACAACATTCAGGAAACATATTTAAATTTCCGAGACACACAGCAGCAGGGATAAACACTGGACATGATTTGAGCGGCATTAGAGGAGGAGGAGGAAGAGGAAGAGAGTCTGAGATAAAGGCTCTGCAGACAGAGAGAAATACAGAGAGACAGGTTAGACAGCAGCGAGAGAAGAAATGAGGACAGACGTGAAGCAGATGTTGAGAACAGGATGATAATGGAACAAGGAGAAAAAAGGAGGCAGAAGAAGATAAACAAAAACAGCAGTCAGGGATTAACAGAACCAGACGACAGAGAAGACGTGAACATGTGAGGCGTCAAATATCATTCCTCTCTGCGGCGGCGGCATCACATCTCCTGTGTGTGTGTGTGTGTGTGTGTGTGTTTTGTGCATCTAACTGAGTGACATCCAGCCTCCCTCAGCAGTCTGGTCACACTCAGGGAGTTAATGAAGTCTGAGCAGCTTATTATGGAGACAGCCTTAGCTGCACATTAAAGAGAGACATTACTGCTGTACATCCACTCACTTGGCTGAGGTTCAGCTAACCGGCTTCACATGCTGCTGGCTTTCTAAACCTTCCTGCAGCTGCTAATTTTAACCGTTTTCCAGTCAGAAAGACAATTATGTAAATATGACAAGGCAAACATCACGAACATGCAATATACATATTTAATGAGAAACTCTGGTGTAATTTGACCAATTTTCCCCATGAATAGTCTAAATCCACTGATGGATTTTCTGCAGGTTCATATTCTGAAACGCTGCCGCTGCTTTTTCAAATCCATTAAAAAAGAGTTAAACTACTGCCTTGACAAATGTAATGGGTTACGCTGAACAACACGCAGTGAATTCTTTCTAAAATCACACTTTTATCACACAGATAATTACAGCCTTACGTGCTCCGGGTGGCAGTGAGGAAGCAAGAGGAAACTTGAGGCAGAGCGAGGTGAAGCTGTGCAAATGCTAATTAAATGGGAAAACTGGGAGATTACATGATGTCGTGTTAGGAAAAAAATGCAATAAAACTGTGACTCTTTTAGCTGTTTTTAAAGTATTTTTGAGGAAATGGGAGCAAAAACTACTAAATACTTTTGTGGCTACAACACAGTTATCCTTAAAAGTCTCGGATTCTTGATCATTTCTCAGCATCATAAAAACACATTCACGATAAAACACATTTCAGGTCATTTTTATGTAATCTCACTTTCATTTACTGCTCGTAAAATAACGTTCTTTAGTGATGACTTCATGGCACTCATAAATATAACAACCAGTAATAATATTGGCTTTTTTTTAACAACCTTCCTTCACCAGAGACGTCATGTAAAAAGTGATGAAGTTTGCGCCCTTTTCTTTTATTCAAAGTTAAACTACGTCACTTTTAAAAGAAGAAATATCTTATTAAATATTTCTATCACAAATAACAGCTGGATTCATACGGGATAAAACGCACCCTGGTTCGTCTAATTTGGTCTGGTATGACCAGTAGCTTAAGATGGCTAATGTTAGCGAACTTTAGATAGATGCTGTGAAGTTTGTGAGTAAATTATCTGACTTCATGGCTTGTTTCTGCTTGTACTAATGTTTAGCCATAAATCCATTTTCTCCCTCTCGTTCTCGATGCATGTAATTCAGGCCAATTTTCTGGGAGGAAAACATTGAGAAAATTAGTTTTACCAAATTTAGTATTACTATTTTGGAGATCAATTCATCGTTTCAGTCCTTCAAGCTAAAATGTCAAACATACGCTGGTTCCAGCTTCTCACATTTGAGGATTTGCTGCTTGTTTTTGTCATATATGATGGTGAATGAAATATTGTTTGGTTTTGGACTGTTGGTCAGATAAAATAAACAATTTAAGGACATCCACTGTGTTCGATGGGCTCATTTGTCACTAATTGTTTGACATTTCATAGACTTAAACAATCACTTGAGAACATAATCGGCAGTTTAATTACTTGTGGAGTTCAGCTATTATTGCAGTACATCACATTACATCTAATGTGACATTATTCTGTAAAAACCACAAGTGGTTTAAGTTTATAGGCAAAGCTCATCCTCACAATACCTGCTGGGTCAGTGGAAACTACCCGTCATATTAAAGAAGCCCAATGCAATACAAAATGACAGTTCTTTGTGACTTCAAATGAGAATATAGGAACTGAAAACCTGAGTGTGTCCCCTATAGCATATTATTTTTCTGACACACACACAAACAGCTCTGGCCAGGATACACCAGCAGAGACGTTCACTGTGAAGGAAGTGAGTTATCCTGTCATGCGTATGAGTCTGCATTTGTGTCCTTTGCCCTCTGTAAAGCACTTTGTAGCCGAACCTGTCTGCGGCAAGAGCTTCATGAATAAAATTTGACTTTATTTTACATGCAGAGGCAGCCTTACAGAGCCAGCAGGCATCTCAAAAGACTGCAGAAACACACTATTTTAGATACAAAAAAGGACAGTCAGTTCGGCTTGGAGCTCACAAGAATAATTTCATCCTATTCTTCTGTATAATTTGGTTTAATTAGCTCTTGATAAAAGACTCGGCTAACTGTTGAGAGTGTAAACATCCTGGAGAACTACTTCTTGATTAAGTCTGTATTTATGTCCTTTTCTCTTCTCAAGGTGATTTGTACAGTAAATAACTTTGTACTGACTTCACTTTCAGACAAAGCCTGCGAAAGCCACCAGTCATCTGTAAAGTACAAGGAACATCCACATGTGCACACACACACACACCATAATTCACAACCCTTTTATAAAGGCTTCATATTGTGAGAGACGGAGAACGCGAAGAGCTTTTGGCAGAAGAGGCTTAAAATTTAATTGGAAGTTTGATTTATGGCGACATTTATGTTGTCTGAGAAGAGAACGCTGGGCCAAAGGTCAGAATCCGAGTTTGATTTTAAAGTGCACTTGCTCGAATTGAGTTTAGGTGAAGGTTAAATGAAGCTCAGCACTAAATGTGTTTTGAGAGGCACCGCCGTGAATAAAAGTTTCCTAAAGGAGCAATATGGAGGGATATATCTGCATCCATCCTCCTTTATTCAGGCCGATATTAGGTTAGAAATCACTTTGTGCCGACGCGCAGTTAAACTAAAGGGAGCAGAAGGCAGAGGCTGCATGTTCAGGGAAATGAGCCTGTGACCGGTAGTTTGTTGGGTCAACAAGCTCAGATCAGCTGGGACATTTGTCTGGCTGAAGTGGGATGAGACTCCGCTGACTCAACAACTCACAGCTGACGTGCCCTCAGACATGCAGCTCAACCTCCATCTGCTGCTGCTGCTGCTGGAGAAAATACACCAAGGTGAAGCCTTTCCTCCACCTATCCTGCAGCCATTAATGAGTCACAAGTCATTAATTCGCAAAACACTTTAAAGTGCAATTGCTACTTCATACTTTACTCAAGTAAGTAAACACCTCTGTAAATAATGTGAACAGTGTTTTAGTTTTTTGTTGTTACAGACTTCAACCAAATTGAATAACAGGAGCAGATTATTTAAACCCAGTTTCAAATGGATTTTGTGTCCCTATAAATCCAAAAGGTTTTGAACAGAACACACTGTTTATCGTAGTTTACAGTAAATTAGGTCCTCTTGGAACAAGGACAGTTTAGAGTTTGGAGCTGAAACAATCGATAAGTAAATCATCAGAGTAACCAACTATTTTGATAATCGATTAATCATTCAAACAACTGCCAAACGTTCCCTCGTTTCAGCGTCTCAGTTGTGAGTAGTTGCTGCTTTTATTTGGCTTATGTGATAGTAAACTGAGTATTTATGGCTTTTGGACTGTTTGCAAAAACAAGTAATATTAAGACATCATCTTTGGTTTAGGAAAAATGTTATCTTTAAAATTCTATTTACTGTACACCTGTTTTTAATTATCAAAATAAAAAATACCAATAAATTCCCAGATTTGTTTGGTTTTGGAAAAATAAAAATAGAAAATAATAAGCCACACTTAATAACAACACAACTACAAGATACAGTATATTCCCTTTTGGTACCCTTTTTCTTGACTTGCTGTCAAAATGCTTTTTTTTTTTTGTCTAAATGTGATAAATGCGGAGCTTTAAAGGCATTCTGGTAAAAGCGGGATAACAAACTGAAGCAGAAGTCAATGAGAAACACTGGGCCAGTGAACATCACAGACTGAGAGCTTCAGCAAATGGATTTTCTTTTAAACCTCCATATCGCATTTCAGTGTTACGTAGCTCAAGAATCAAGTTGTGATACCTCGGCCATGTTGATGAGTCCCAGGGCCAGGGTCTTGTAACCCAGGATGGTCCGGTTCTTGTATCGCTTCCGTCTCTGCAGCATGATCTGAAGCTTGTTGGCGTCCCTCTTCAGGAAGTGTGGGTACTGCAGGTACAAATACACATAAATACACACATACAGCTGACGGATAAAGCGATGACATTTGTTTCCCAGGTCATGATAGTTAGGCCGATCTAACTGGCTCGTTGCATAAGGCATTCACACCCGCTGACCTGTCTACGGCGTCCTGAAGTGTCGAACCACTGTGTCACATCCCAACTATGACATAACCCATCATTAAGCATCTCACCGGCTGCCCTATAAATGGAACAAAACCGAATCCTGTAACAATGTTCAAAGCCATGAAATCACTCTGCTGCTCGGTTTTAATAGGCTTCGTCTCTGCAGTGCTGCTGCTGTAGATAGATGAATATATAATGTATAATGTCTGGCTCACTGCACTCGGTAAGATCCAGAGAGAGAAACTCCCTGACCTTTTAGCAGCATTTAGAAACATGGAAATTGGAAAGGATAATTTAGAGCAGAAGAAACCCTAGTGGGGATTACATTAACCATGCTCTGCCCGAATGCACAGAGGGAGTGAATGTACAACGCTGTATGAGGGTGTGACGTTTGTAGCATCTCTGCATCTATACAACAAAGACAAAACTCTTCATGGTTTTGTAACCAAAAGCAAATCAATAGATTCTGATTTGGATCAACACTGTTCATGACAGATAAGGACGCTTTACATAAAGTGTGAAAAATTAAATGCACCATCAGAGAGCCAGAAAACATATGTTTCAACATATGTTGAAAAACTGCTCTTTCCTTTTACCTAATTGGAAAATAGTCCTCCAGGGTCTCATGGCAGTTTTGTTTGATTATTGAGGCCCAAAGTTAATTTGTAGTAACCTGTGACAATTTAAAACATCAACATCTAAAGGAATACAAGTCAACTGTAAACGTGACTGTTTAAGGAACTCTCTGGCTGTATGTGTACCCCCAAAATAGTGCAGGGGATACAGGGGGGCAACAAATGGTTCACCCCCCCCCCTCTCATGCAAAACATTGGGGGGTTGTTTTTAGCTCTAAAGGTGGTAATGTTAGTCTGTCGGTCAATCCACCACTTTGGCCCAGACTGAAATATCTCATCTACTTGATGTTTCGGCACAAAACCAGTTTGTGTCAAATGTCAAATACTTCGGTTTATGTTAACATGCTGACGATAGCATGTAGCTCAGAAGGCAGCTGCATCACAGCATCACAGGGCCGCTAGCATGGCTTTTGTTTTGCTTCCAGTCTACCAAATTTAGCTAGGTTATCAATAACAATCAGACAATAATTCCACATCCAACGTCCCCACAAAATTCAAAATAGTTCAGTTTGACAGAATTTGAGAAAGCATTTCATAAGGATGATATTAACCTTGTTATTTTTGGCAATTTCTGTTGGATAAAAAAGTCAAGCGTTTTGTTTGCTTTTGACTGACAGGCACCTGAGCCCACTGCACCTTTGTCTTTACCTGCAGGGAGAAGGTGAGCTGTAGGTCGGTCTCTGTCAGCCCTGCTGAGGACAGCAGGATCTCGTTGGAGCGCAGGATCCGCTTGGAGCCCTGAGTAGGAGAGACGAAAAGACAAAAGAGAGAACGTCGTGAGAGTAGGGAAAGAAAGCGGGGAAAGATGGAAAGATTACTGTTAGCATGCCCCGGCCAACTCCAGCAGAGTCAAAACAATGAACTCTCATCAACCACATGCAGGAAGCGTGGGAGCAAGGGAGGACGAGACAGAGGGAGGCGAAGAAGAGGAAATTGACTGATAGGAAGGAGCAGAAAGGGGAGAGGGGCTGCAGCAGCATGGAAGAAGAATTACAACAGCTTATAGTGTACTATGTGCCAGAAACAGAAGAGGATTTATTGGTTTACTTAAGATAGAAAACAAGATGGAGACGGCGAAGAGTGAAAACAAGCCACGGAGCAGAAAGTTGGAGTGGAGCCACAGCATTAAAGGGGGCTTTAAACGCTTTAAATTGTATTATGTGTCAACAAAGAATTCGTTGGTTTTCTTCAATTATGGACCAGATGGAGATGGCATGAAGCAGGAACACACTACAATCCAATGGAGTGAACACTGATAAACTGATGACTATTTTGTGGAACGACAGCAGACAAGTATATAAAAAAAACACAACTGTGGAGGAGTTGCAGAAAGTATTTTGGCTGTAAACAAAGAGGAAGTGTGTCCAGATCCAACAACCTGACTCGACAAAACAATGAACACTACAGACACAGAAAGTTGTGGCTTGTTCTGCAACATTTCAACACTAACTGGTTTGGTCCTAAAATACAATTTTGCTGATTAAAGCTAAAGAAATGAATTCCTGAATTAAAGCTGAGCTTGAAAACCTGTTGACTAAGTCAGCAACAGCAAACATTAAAAAAACATCTTTCCTGCAGTCAGGTGTTGATATTGTGTTAATACAGCAAAAACAAAAATCAACATAAATTATGTTTAGGTCACACTGCTGCTGCTGCTTAGTTATGTTTTGTCCGTTTCAGATATCTCGTACCTGCAGTTTGACGGCGATGACCACAGAGGTGAGGTCTTTATCCAGCTCCTTCAGCATGATCAGCTTCTTCAGAGTCAGGTTGAACAGCCTGCGGACAAACACAAGGAGACTTGGATGAGGAGACATCGTGGTGCCCATCAGTGGTCCATTCATGTTCCTGTGGAGCTGCGTCGGTTAACACGCCGTTGGCCACCATGTTTGTATCAATGAGCGTGGACATTATAACCTTCATAAAAGGTTGGATTTATTGCATTTATTGCTTCATAAGTTGAACCAAATGTATGCATTGATGTCAGGGGCTCAAAACCAGCTTGTAACCCTGGTAACGCGTCATCCTCTTTCTGCTTCACTCTCCAGTGGAACATCAAATAAAGCAAAAATAAAATGAAAAGTGACACCTGAAGAGGACTTTAGAGTGCAGCTTTGTGATTCATCTGATGACAAGCTGTTAAAAAAAGATTCAATTCGGCTCACAATGGGACTGAAAATGGATTTAGCTATTTTTGTAAAAAGTGTCCTTTTTCCAACTGAAGCCAACACTTTTGTCAGCGCACACAAACACAAAATTACACCGATGTCTTCCATTTGAAGAACGTTGAAGGAACAAGAGCTTGCGTAAGTACAATTTGTTTCCTGCCGTTTAACACACAAAAATGAAAACAAACACAAGGCAAACACACACAGACAGAAGAACACAGAAAGACCAGAAGCACTTAAAGAACTGAAATGGATTCAGAGAAAAGGCACACACACACATACACGCCACACCCAAACAGCAGCTGTGCAGCCAGGGGTCAGTCTGTTCAATAATTCATCTCCAGGGCTTTAGAGACAGAAAGTAAACCACTGAAATAGACCTGCTGGGGCTGGCTGGAGGGAATCAGAGAGTTAACGAGAAAATAAAAGGAAAATACACAGATTTATGACAAGAATGATAAGCAGGAAAAAGGCAAAGGCTGACAAAGGAACGGCAGATAGAGAAAAGTGACAAATAAAAAACAAAAGGAGATGTAGATACTGATGAATACAGAGAGGAGGAAACAAGGAAGCAGTCAGACAATGACAGAAGAGAGAGGGAGGGAGCAGGAGACGTGAAAATTGAGGGACACCTCAACAGAGAGAATAGAGATCTGGGGATGACAGATGCTGACACAACTGTCTGACATCGCTTTTTCTTCCAGGAGAGGAAAGAAGAACACAATACTTATTCAAGACATCACAAAGTGTGATAACATACAGTAAGACATTTCCCCGCCGAGGCCGTTTACAAAAACAGCAAAAGAAAAGGAAATTATTACACTGTGAGGGGGGAAAAAGGAATAATCGGCATATTATTTGACCCCCATAAAGATCATAACTCTAGAAAGCCCTAAAAAACAGTTGAAAGAAAATGAGTGAGAAAGAAATGAAATGCTCTAACCGTTATAGTCGTTTGTCAAGTAAAAATGCCAAATTTTATAGACTTGAAATCACCGAGCTGTTTCCGACAAACGACTTGAGTCTGCTGCTACTCTCACATGACATCCTCTCCTCACTGCAACATACAGTGGATGGTGCTATGACTGTTGCTGCATCTGAAAGCTATCCTGCGACTGCTGCAACAAGCATTTTAAAAGCCCTACCTCCACCCCAGCATCCACCAGTACGCTCTGAATCTAAGTTTCCAAGAGGTAAGCTATTATAAGCTACTAAAAACATAAGAATCCATTCCACGTGACTGAAAAGAATAGAAAAAAAAGCAATCAACACAATCAATAATGAAAACAATCAGCAAAGCTCTGCGCAGATCAATAGTCCGGGCAGGACAGGGGGCTATTTGATGACATCTAGAAAGAAGTGCTGAAACACAAACACACACGCTCAGACCTCTAATGCAACCTTTAACGACAACTATAAAGATTAAAGGCAGACAGAGTGGAAAGAAAAATTGCGTCCCTGATCCAAACACGCCTCTCCGCCCTCGACTCCCTCTCATCTCACCTGGGCCCTCCTCCAAATCCACCCCACTTACTGCCTTTCATCTTTCTTTCCGCGCTCACATCCCGACACTGAAATGGACAAGTGGCCCGACTGCTGACGCAACAGCTGCAACACTCTGCGACAAACACAGAGAGCCGTTGTCCACAGTCCCGAGGCTTTCTGCACCAGATCAAAGTGTCCAGGAGACGCTAAACCCATGAATAAAAACAAATCAATTCTTGCCTCTGATAGGAAGGGCAGCTAAGTGCGGCTTCTGCTTACACCTGCTGGATGTAAGTGGAGTGACTCAAGGTGGAGAGGCGGCAGAAGAGGCCGGGTGCCAGGGGTCGATTTGGGACGGGGCTGAAGCACCTGAGGTAGGCTATTAGGGAGGCAAGGGGAGAAAATGGAGACTGGAAGACAGATAGGCATACAGACAAAGACAGAGTAGGCATGCTGGTAGAGTCAGAGATGATCTGGAAGTCCAAGCCTAAACACTTCCACATAGTTTTGGTACAGACACCAAAATTATGCTTTTTGGACACCTTTCTTTGAAAACTTTGAAAGCTTTACTACAGAGTCCTGAAAATTATATTATATGCCCACAAGTTATCATCTAGTTTGCACAAAATCCACATCTTGTTCGTAGAAGTGAATATCTTGTGCAACCAACCCAATGGATCTAATCTCTTGCTTGCACAACATGATGAATCCAATAAAATATCATCTTTCGGGTCTTCAAGGGCTCCATAAAAACCTGATTATCATTTAACATAAAGGCTAGTTCTTAAATGTTGAATGTCAAATGTTGAAATTTCTAAAAGGACTCCAGTTTACATGATGTCAATATTGGAAATTGGCGCACATCAGAAGGACATCATTGATCTGGACCTGCTCTGTAGCGTTTCCCTCCCAGAGTGTGATCAATCACAGAGCTGATGAGACAGTTAATGTTTATGACACCACTGGGACCTTCATCATCGAACATCATAGCTGTACGTTATAGCTTTTGGAGGGGTCCTAAAACTCCTCGGACCAAGAGCGTGATGAATCAAAGCTCAAATAAACTCTCAATTTGCTGCAGTAATGATGTGTGCTGTAGCACAACACTGGTTCTTAATCAACTGCTCAGTGGATCATTACTTGCATGGTATAACGGCTGAACTAATTCAAAATCTCCCTTGAGATAAACTTACAGTAAACAGCCACGGTGTACTTCATTGTTATCAGTAAATGGATGCAAGTACCAGTGGGATTTCTGCGTTACTACTTCTGTACTCGGCTGAAACACAAGCCTTCCATTAAGTTTAAGTTTTCCACTATCAGATTATGGACCAAACATCTTCTTAACACAGGAAACAGCTGGTCCTTAGCTCCTGTTTTTATTAATTTTCTGACACTTCTCTCACAGGAAAATTGCCCGGGCACCTCAGCGGTGACCCCTGCACTCTTTACTTAACTACTGTAAATCCCTCAGGATAAGACAAATGCTTAAAAAACAGCTCCAGCCTCGACTGACACACGGTTACAGAGCTTGTCACCATAGCAGACGAGGGAGAATCAGCAATCACATGGTAAAGGTCACAACAGCCCGCCTGCCACAAGTGCTTCCTCTCCGGTCCAGTCTTCATTTTTCTGCCCCGTCTCCCCGACAGCCTGTCACTACACCTCGACAGTCACTACACATTATTATCAATCTGAGCAAAAGGACTGACAAGAGCAAAGGAGGATTCAAAGAAAAATATTCCCGCATGTGACAGCGAGGAGCAGGAAGCAACACTTTTGATTGTGCGGTAAAGGACGGGGAAAAAATGGGAGCAAAGCACAGCATTGTCTTTCTTACACAAATCATTACAAACCTGTTTCTACAACGCAACAGCTGGGATATAATTATAGGCTGCAATTCATAATGGACAAAACAACAAACCAATTTGTCTTTTAGGGAGTCTAGCTAAGCCAGGATTTTGATTAATTCCCAACAGGATCTAAATCTCTCGGACCCAAATCTGTTTCTTTTATACTGATACTTGGGTTCTCAAAAATGATGCCGAAGACAGAGTTTATGTATTCATCCACTGATATGTTGTTATAAACATGTTCATTTCAACAGTTAGACTCTGTAGAAGTGGAAAGGCTTCCTCCTTTCTTTACGTTCTTCTAAGTATTTCCAGCAACAGTTATTTTCATTACTGATAAATCTGCCGATTATTTTCTTGATTAATGGTGAAACATGCCCTTCACAACAGTCCAAAACCCAAAAATATTCAATGTATTATCATGTTAGACCAGGATAAGCAGTGAATTCTCACATTTGAGGACAGAAAATGTCATTTTTGCTTGAAACATTACTTCAAAATACAGAGATTAAGCAGATTACTTTTCTTTTGATTGATCGACTAATTGTTGCTCTCTATGTGGGACTGACTCAAAATAAGCCACAGTGTGTGTGTGTGTGTGTTCATTGTAATGAAGGAACATGTCGCCCAGTGCAACAGTATGACTCATTCATGCCTTTTTAATCATTTTTGGCCAACAATGGAGCTCTATGGCACAGAGGAATAAGCTATCAGGCTTTGACTACACAGATCAATTCACTGGTGGTTCTGGCCTTTTAATAGCTTTTGTTAACAATAAGAAAAATAAAGGATATTGCAAACCTTAGCCTTTAAGACTATAAACTTAAAATCAGCTGTAAGTAAAGTAGCTGTTTGTTTCAACCAGCAGGAAGCTCTAGCTGGGTGGGACATTTCCTTTATGTTCACTTGAAGTGTAAAGTAGTAATTACTCAAAAGTCTACTGAAACTGACTTTGAAAAGCTTTTCTGTGGTTGTCTAAACGTCCTGACAATCACTGTTGACGTTTGATGCACCCACCGAGGAACTGTAAAAAGTATGAGCAGATGCTGTTTGAGCGAGGTCTGCTCCTTTCCACAGGTCAATACATGGGTGTCCTTGTCGGGTAAAGTGCCTCCGCAACAGTTTTACAAAACAACACATCGTCTCAATGTGAGATCAGAGGAGCAGCTTTCCAGTTACAGCGTGCTTGACAACACATGATCAATAAAACACAGAGACGCACACAGATTTTCCCCGCTGTTTTTCGACTGTACTATCGACAACGTCAGGACGGAGCTGCAGCCGCCACAAGTGAGCGATAAAGCTGATGTGGAAGTGCCTCGGGTTGCAGTTCCTCTGATGGCTGCTGGCTCCAAAATATATATATAAAAAACTCCTACTAGGAAAACACACAGCTTCTCTTGAAATACGCGTCAACACATTCTTTCCTCACAACAAGCTAGTTCCACTTCTTCTAACGTGTGTCCTGGCAATTTCACAAATTCTAGTTCCAATGAAGAGGAGATTATGAGAGTACAGTACTCGGTTGGGTGTGTTTGTTTGATTGACAGCTAAATGTATAGATTTTTATGTATTGTAATTTGTTTAGGCTACAAACAGCTGGGAAGATGGCATCAAGGTTCAAAAAGTCCCTTCACAAACAAGCGGGTGACGTCACAAAGTATGTAAATGATAAGGATGTGATGCATTATTCTTACGATAAATCTTGAGTGTCCCACTTCTACCCGACATCTTTTCACCAGCTGATAAAGTCAATTCATCTGTAAGATGACTGGCAGACAATTAATCTATAAATGTAAAATATTCACTGTTTAAAGATCTGGGCTCTGGGAATGGTCAAATGTTTGCACGTTACGTTACTCGGACAAAAAAATAAATTTAAAGACACACGTGGTACCTTTTATTCACGCCTTTGTGCTGTGTTGTGAAACTGCGCTACAGTCGTTGGATATTACGTAATAAAAGACAAGACTTGAAAAGTGCACATGTTGAAAGAGACGTCTGTCTGCAGGGTGTGCGTTGGTGTGTGTCCTCTGTGGGTTACTGAGTGCATCCATTTGTCATAGAAAGTCTTCTTGGCTCTTTACGACAAACTGGAGAAGACCTCCCTGTCTGACTCACCACCCACCAAATTAATGTTTCATGCCCCTCAGACTGATAACGCCTCGTGTTTTCCCAGCAGTCGTTTGCTATTTGTTTGTTTATTCGTTGAAGGAAAAAGGCATGGGTGTATGAAAGGAGGGAGCTGACTGAGGTAGAGAACGGTTCAATAATGTCTGTGGGAGGATTGACCTCCGACATTCTGGAAAGGACAGTCTCTGGAGAAACAAAGACAGCTCATCTGTCAAAGATGACAAATGTAGTCACACACACACACACACACACACACACACACAAAAAAAAAAAATTAAGCCATGAAACAATATCAAAGCACTTGAAAGAAAAGCAAGCTGAAGCAAGATGTGAATTCTTCTTCAATTAACCCTTTAAAACCTAAGCCTCAAAATGTCCGCCTGGACTTTTTTGCTTATTTTGACTGAGAGGCGCGAGTGAAATTACATGACACCATATTGGCTGTAAAGCGCAACGTCTCTGCTTTCAGAAACCGTTGGAATTTTTCCGATAGCGTGATGTAATTATGGTAATCCAACGTGCGCAAACGTGTCGCCAACGACACACTCGGTGTTAAACGGTTAAGGAAGATTCAATTTACAATGCCGAGCAATGTGAAAAGGTATGCACTCTCGTATTTACCTCTCACGAAGTAGCATTAGTGTGTTGAGCCAAGGTAAACAGTCCCTAGGAGGAGCCCACACACTAAGACACTTGAAGTGCCTCTTTAGATGCACAAAAAGACACTAAGAGAATGTGTTATATATCTAACAGAGGACAAAGTGTGAAAATGTAATCCATTTCAAAATATTGAACCAGCAAATGCTGGCAGCATGGCTCTATGTCTGTCCAATACATGCGTGGTTTCAAGAGAAATATCTATAATATTGGATGGATTGTCATAACATTTGGTGCACTCATCCATGTTCCCCTCTGGATCACCTGTAATAACTTTGGTGATCCTCTGACTTTTCACCTAGCGCCACCGTCAGGTCAGAATTTTAATTTGACCAACACTTTGGGTTATGACCGATAACCTGCAAAACTGATGACATTCCCATCAGTAGCTTGTGTTAAGTGGTAATTAGCAAATGTTAGCATGCTCACACGCTAAGCTAGAATGTGCTCGCACTTATCTCAAAGCTCATAGTCTAGTTCCTATATTAAGGGACAATTTACAGTGACAGAAAAAAGAGAAAAGCAGCAAATCTTAACATTTTTTTGCTTGATGAATGACTTGAAAGATTAACAGATTATCAAAATCAAAACTAATCCATTGATTGACTAATGATTTCAGCACCAGATTAGTTTAAACTACAGCAGGAGGCTAAAATAAGGAGTAGCTTGCCATGGCCGCCATGATTTCCCCATGATGGAAATGAATGTGGAAGAGAAATTTAAGCATAAAAATGTCGAGATGTGCTTCAAGTGATTCTAGAAGAAGTGTGTGAGGCTGTGAGTGTGTGAGGCTGTGAGTGTGTGTGCGGGTGTGAATGCCTGTGGCTTTAAGAGGAAGGTGCCTATGGTTCCCTTGACAACAGGCCGTCATGGGAGTTGTGACCTTGTCGTGTCATACAAGCAAAACAACATGCTAAGTACACAGTGCAGAGGGAAAACAGTCCTTCCACCGACCTTCAAGCCGTGTCCTCTCATTTATTTTCTTCCCTCAGCTTTTCACCCTCAATAATCTCAACGTTCCTCCTGGTCCCATCTGACCCCCAACACTTCCTTCACTTATTTCCCTTTTTATGACTTCCTCTCCTCCTTCTCTTGCCTTTCCTCCTTTTCCTCTTGTCATCAGCACCTCGTCTCCTCCCTTACTTAAAGACGACTCCTGCCATCCTCCCTCCTTTATCCAACAGTAACTCAACTCCTCTCCTAAGTAACGTGGCGTCTCCTCCTCCCTTCGGTAATTGTGATCAATGGCAGCGCCTGTGCTGTCGCTGACAGAAAGAGTAAGAGTCTTAGCCTCCTTCTTTATTAGCTTCCCCTGCCCCTCTTTTCCAAACTCATTATCATTCCATAACATGGATTAGTCTGTCCCCGACACACAGCCGGGCCAGACGCTCCTTTTGGACACAGAGCAACACACACACACACACACACACACACACCTAGTGAGATCCAATATTTTATAGATGATAGAAACGATATTCTGAATCGATACCATTAGTATTTTAATGAAGATACAACACATATAATATTATGATAATAAAAATACGTCAAATATATATTATGATGCAAAATTGCATACATACAAACAAAACTTTAAGAATTAATTTTGTTTTTTTTTTAATTCAGTAATCAGAATCAGTAATTTGGACAACCTAAAGGCAATAATGGAAACCTTAAGGCCATGCACACACAGGCAAATTTACACAAACAGAAACATGCAACACTCACTCAGCATATAATTACACTTGCTGCAGGCATAGCTAAGAGTTAATCACACACACACCAGAATATGATCAGTGTAAGCACTTGGAGTGTCAGTCAGCCAAACCCTGTTTTCCCCTTCATCCACTTATTTGCCACCTTTCCAGAGTCACTTTGATCCAGGCAGATTTATGGTCGAGCTTAGTGGCCTTCACACACACACACACACACACACACACACACACACACACACACACACACACACACACACACACACACACACACACACACACATTTTAAAAAGGGAAAAAATAACCCACAGACATACAGGAGAAAGTTTCCACAGTGTTCAACCCCCGAAGTCCAACACAAACTTTAGACTTTGATCTTTGGGTGTTTGTGTGTGGATTTTCAAGTCAAGAGGTGATAGCTGATGTGGCTTAAAACCTCACATGGCGGGAGGTTTGATCCCGAGGCACTCATAAGCTCCACACACTGACCCCTGACACACTAACGTACACGTACAAACACACACAAAAGACAAAAATGCTCGTACAAATGAACTTGAGCATGAAATCCAGAGCACACATAAGCAGTTGTAGGCAAACACTGTGTAAAGACAGAGACAGAACGAGATAGACGAAGAATAGAAGAAAGGGAGAGAGAGTCAACAATATCTAGTAGTGTGGATGCTCGCAGGAAGCAAAAATAACAAGCATTTGGTTCCTCACTAACAACAGTCTTAAAATAGCTCTGGGCTGAGTGGAGAAAGCCTGTAAAGATGTCAACAGTTTGGCAGAGCAGCGCTGAATCCTTTTTTTTTCTCCTCTTGCTTTTATATTAAGATGCAAAACAGCATAATTCATCTGAAAACAGATCTCAAGCTATAAATGTGCATTATTATCAGAGGAGGATGAGTGACAGCGCAGCAGGAGGGCAAGATTGGTGAGGTGCAACACAAACGATGTGACTTGGTTGGAGAAAACACACAAAATGACTTTGTCAGCGACTCAAGGTAAGCCTCTTTTAGCTTTAAATGATTCTGCTGGGCGACATAGGAGAAAGTGTTGAGTAACTGTGGGTCCATTACTACATGAAATGATAAAGGAAGGTCATAAATTTCACTCTGAAATTTATTATATCTTTTTACTTTTTAGTCAATAAACGTCTCAGACTCATTAAAGTCTACAGACATTAAAGTCTACAGATGGTTTGGAGGAGCAGTGGTGGTCAACCCTCAAGGACATTCAATTTACAATAAAAAGCAGCAAATAATCTCAACCAAAAATGTTCACCAGACCTTCCAGAGCTTGACAGGATGGAGATCTGGCTTTGCGAGATCACCAAAGACCTGAACACCTGAAGTTGCTTTTATGTTAACTGAATCCCCCCCCCTGTAGGAGCACAACCTGCCTGCAGAGCCGAATGAGTCATGGAGCTCTGCGGTCTGCTTCTCATCCATGACCCCTCTGACAGCTCTAAGACAGCCAATGAGCTGCCGGTCAGGGCGGGGCTTACAGAGTGGAGAGGGGAGGGCTGAGGCGTGGCGTTGGACGGCCACAGCATCAATCATTGAGGAGAGAAATTGTGTTAAGTCTAGATGGGGTTGGAGCAAAATTGAGAGCTAGAACAGTGTGTATCTGTACTGTAGGTATATGTGAGTGTATATAGGCTATACCCCCCCTAGCCTGGTCTTATAGGTGATTAGCATGCTGGTCACATCAGCAGTCAGACTCCAGTGAGGCTGAGGCTTTCTGCTTCCTCACCCACAGTGGCGCAGCAGACTAATGCTCCAGTAACATGAGAATGAATAGGCAATATGGCAGTCTGGCAAATACTATTAGTGAGGAAAAGACAAGATATGTGTGTGTGTGTGTGTGTGTGTGTGAGAGAGAGAATGCATGAGTTGAAATGCTTTTGTGTTTTTAAATACAGTTTAAAAAGGTACCGTGGCTAAGTTTTTAGTCCATGACAAGAGAACTAGTAAGTGGACCTTTTACTATGAGTTCTTCTGCGTGAAATATTCGATTCAGTTCTAAAATATTACATATATCTTTGCCTCATAGCATTAACGTCACCGACGGAAAGCCTTTGGTGGTGTCCTTGGGTATTTTTTGTAGTTTGTAAAGTAATTCACAAGTGTGTGTGCATGATTGTGTAGCTTCTGTGCCGCTTCAGCTAACACCCCACTGATGATATTAGTATTCTGATACAGCTTCGCTCAGTAGCAACAGTTTCTAATCAGAGTCATGGGGAAACCTCTGGATGATGTGCTGTGAGCTTTGAGTCAACACACACAGCAGCAACAGCCTCCCGGCATATAATCTCTCCCCAGCTACAGTCGGTACGGACTTGTCCCGATTCAAATCTTATCAATGTTTGTCCAAAGCGAGCGCAGCGACAGCCCAGCTGACACACATTAGAAAACTGATAGCGCCGTCTGCACATGACTGAACTCTGGGAGGGAAGCAAACAAACATGTACTCAGAGGAAGCTAATTGTGGCTCGGCTGATCAATATGCATGAATGCTTTACTATTAGCTCCGGCACAGAGAGAGAGAGTGAAAAAGAGGGGGAGGATAAAAAAGGGAGGAAGAGCAGCAGGAGAGCAGGGCAACAGGAGACTAATCCAGTAGCTTTTAATATAGTGCGTATTGATCGATGCTGCATCCCTGCAGCCAGTTCAGGGAGCCAGAGTCTGTCTGTCAGTTGGGTCATGTTGATATTGCAGACGCATTATATTTAAATGTCTACCATATCCCATAACTTATAATCTTCACAGTCCTTTTGGCTGGTATTGATACAGATAGAAGTGTTATTGCAGTGTGTCCGGGTTGCACCAGCAGAGCTGAGGTGAAACCGTTCGCATGTCCTTCTGTCACAGACAGAAAATGCCTCTCTGCACAACTCTTTTCAATGTTCTTATACATTAAATTGAAAGGGAATTAAATTTACTGTAATAGTAATACACAAACAATGTGGCAAAAATACACAATACAAGTTACATTGGACATAAACCTCTATCATAATGACAAAATGCCATTCGGATCCCACATTTTTATATTTGTTCATCAAAGTTTTTAACTTAACAACAAGCTACATTTTCAGTGCATCACTACAGCTGTTCCATACACATTTAAACCAAGCCTTTAATTTTATAAAACAATAAGTTATTATTACAATTATTACAGCTTTCTTCTGAAGTATGAAAATTGTAAATGTATTTCCCTTTACTTCCACACAGTAAGCAACATATGTAACTTATATATGTGAACTATATAAAGTACAAAGCCGGAGTTAAGAAATTGAGCGTATTCACTCAGCTGTTACTTCAGGTGCGTCCTCAAATCCACACTTCTCATTGTGATGAAGCTTAAAACAGCCAGCAAGGAACAGCTACATTAATATACTGTTGAGTATGCAGAGCTCAGGTATTTTCACATCCCAGCTATCATGCTCAGGTGTTTAATAGGGTTAACTGGGATTAATTGGGGTTAAGCGTTCATTTACAAGCATTAATGCATCCTGGACTTATAAATGGGTCCACTGGTGCGTCCTGCCTTAAAGAGCTGCTAACCTCATTAGGTTTTTTTTCAATGTATAATCTTTTGCTCATGTGATGGCATAAAATGTTGTCTCAAGAGTCTGTAAGATGCCAGCAAGGATACAATTTAAAAAGAAATAGCAAACTGAAAATACAGCAACTCAAATACAGAAATATCTTGATCTTGATGATATCTTCATGTGCATTGCAGACACGCTCTGTCTGTAGCTCATTCATTCCCCTGTGACCACAAACAAAGGCTCAGCCGACAGACTTTAGAGGCTGTTGGAGGGATGTGAGCAAGCAACACCTCAAAAGCAGCAAAAGTCAGAAAGACAATCATCTTAAAATAAATGTGATTTGTTTTTCTAAAAATGCGCTTTTGGCTTCCTGTCCTCGTCTTTTCAGATCTGCTCAATGAATTACAAACAGGCATGACAATAATAGATCCCGAACTCACCTTGACATCCAAGGTGAGGTTCAATAAATATTAACAGCAAAGAAGGACGCAACATTAAACAAGCTTTCATCAGCTAATGGCTTTGCGAGACATCTTCCTAATCTTTCCGTCCACGTCTGCTTTTGTTGTTTGGGTTTGGGTACACTGGGAGCTTTCATGGCAATCCAGGAGAAGTGCTGTGTAAGTTAGGGACTATAATTAAATGAACTACGAGACACGATGGCCACGCTGGATGATAAAAGAGACGTTTGGTTTCTACAGGAATATTCTGTTCAGGAAGATTAGACGTTAAATGAAGCCGACCGTCAATCCTGCCAGTCTCTGTTCCTCCACTGTGACATTTCCCTTTTCCATGGTGTGTGTGTGTGTGTGTGTGTGTGTGTGAGAGAGTGTGTGGGAGAGAGAGAGAGAGACAGCCAGCATTTGCACACTGAATCTATTAATAATTTTTCCAGCTTGAGCCTGACATTGTGTGTGTAAGTGTGTTTCGGTAAGCGTCTAAATAGATCTAATATCACTGCTGAAGGTGTGACACCTGCATCAGAGGATGGCAGGCTCTTACAACAGGGTCACGGTCACACCGACACACTGCATTAGGACCTCTGGTGAAATGTGTGTGTGTATATGCTGCAGGCTCTTCAACCCCCCCCCCCCTTATTTCTTATCTCTCCCAGTAACACAAGCTGTCCGGACCACTGTCCGCCAACAAAAAAGCAGGACTATCTCTCCTCCTCGCCTCTCATCTCCTGCCCACTCCCTTCTCTTCATTCAAGGCTGATTCCATTTCTCCTCTGGCAATCCACAATTCTCCATCTGTCTCATCTGATAGTACCTTTGTTTCCCTCCATCCCATCACCCTGCTCCCCCTTCCACCAACCCACCCCGCCCGGCGGATTTTGTCTAATTGGTATGCTGGTCCTTACTTTTTTAAAATCTTTTTTTCAGTTCCATCTCCATCTCTGCTTACCTCTATCTTTCTCCTACATAGGATTTGGATTGATTTTGTGTTTTTTCAGTCCAGTCTGCTCTCTATGTGTTCTGTCTCTCTCCTTCACATCTATCTTCACTTTATGATGTTTGCCTGGTCCCTCTGCTAACAGTCCTTCGGTCGTTGTCTGTCTTTTAATACCTTTTTAAATATGAGCCATAAAGCCACATTCGGTCCATGAAATTAGGGTAATAACTAGTCCCATTAATATGAAATGAATGTCATTTCTGCCATGCTTTAGCCAAGTAAATGAAAAAAGGTTTGGTTTTACTGTTGTGAACTTTCCTCAGGCCTTTCTGTGGCGTCTCCCACAGCCTAGTGGTCTACTGGGCACATCATGTATTCGTATATCCCCTGTTTCCATTCTGGCTTGGGAGTTTTATAGCAAGTTATTATGCCCTTCCTCTCTCCACGTTTCCTGTCTGTCTCTACTGTCAAAGTCCAAAATATGAATCTTAAAAATGAGAACTGGATCATTACCATGGATGAAGAGACCAACTGCATCACTGCATCATCATCACACTCTTGTCCACACTGTCTAATTGACAAGGACCACCGACGGACATTGGAAGAAATTATTACGTTTTAATTAGAGATAAACTGATAAGTCGGCCAATATTAGCTTATGTTTGTTACATATTCATGTAAAAAAAATCATTTTGTTATCAGATTTTTTTAACTCTCAAATATCTGTGTCAGTATCGGCCTCAAAAATACAGTATCAATCGGGCTATAATTCAAAATAGATAAAACAACCTTCAGGAAGAAAGAACAGAAACAAAAAAAATACTCAAGGGTGAGGCAACTGTTTAGACCGTCATTTCGTAACTAAATTGGTCACGAGACAAGATGCGTCTGATTCAGCTCAGGAGATGACTGATCAAGACCTTACCACCTCCACTAACGGATTTACTGGGGGACACACCTACAACTACACCCCATCCACCCACCCCCTGGTGCAGAAAAAAAACTTCCAAGATCTAAAAGCTGCATAATTTCAGAGTGAGATTTATTACATTTAAAAACTATAAAATAAACTGGGGTCAACTTAGAAAGTTCTGTGGCCTTTATTGTGAAAGACCCAGCGCTGTGAAAGCCTCTAACATCAAATGTGTGAAGATGCCCGAGGCTGCCAAATATCAGCACAATCAGCTTACAAGATCGCCGAGACCTTATGACCTCTGTGCAGCTTGGCTGGCAAATACACACACACACACACACACACACACACACACACACACACACACACACACACACACACACACACATCTGCTGTCCCTCCCTATCCTGCCTGTACCATGTCTACTTATGATGCGATGATCTCCCACGCATGTATGTGTGTTTGCGCTGATGAATAAGCACATCAGTCTGCCAGCACATGTGTGTGTGTGTGTGTGTGTGTGTGTGTGTGTGTGTAAAGGAAAGAGTGTGTAAATGTATGTGTCAGTCTGAGTGTGTGGGAGAAACAGTCAGAGAAACAGAGTGGGTGAGTGTACATTGGCATAAGTAGGTTACAGGTAATACGTAACATGGCCGTGGTGTGTGTGTGTGTGTGTGTGTGTGTGTGTGTGTGTACCACATGGACAATATGTACTATATGCACCACAGAGCGTGCAGTATGTGGTTTTCCCATACAGCGCTGAGGCAGTTAGTGTATGCGTCTATCAGTGTGTGTTTTCCTGCGCTGTGACTCATATTTAATCTGGAGGCAGAGCAGAAGTGATTCCTCCATAACAGCAAAAAATATATATGTATGTGTGTGTGTGTGTGTGTGTGTGTGTGTAGACCTATTGCTCACCACAGTGCTCATGAAGACCTAATCCTGGCATGGCTATTCGCTGTGTGCTTTTGCCCACAGCAGGGGAGCTATTTGAGCGTGTGACTGCATGTAGGTGGGTGGGCACTTCATTTTCTGATGTTGTTATACTAAGCTATCTCGTGTGCGTATTGGTACGTGGGTGGCAGCTGCCTCATTTTGGAAGGCATGAGAGTCAACTGTGCAGTGTGTGTGTGTGTGTGTGTGTGTGTGTGTGTGTGTGTGTGAATGTGAGTGAGTTTGAGATGTTAGCTATTAATCAAATTCTTGGGGAAACTCAAAATTGAGAAAGATGGGGGATTGTAGAGGGGAGAAGGAGTGGGAGGTAAACAACATGGACCGAAACGGTTTTGGACAGTTCAGCAGTTCAGTGCTTAACATGAAATGACAGAAGAGAAGCAGCAAGAGAGAAAGTGCTGGAAATAAAGTGAAACCACATGAAGTGGATGCAATGAAATGAAAAAGGAAGAAGGGGAGATAAAAAAGCGACACAGGGGCAAACAAGTGAGAGAAAGTGAAGATGAACGCGTTGAATCACGGTGTATGAACATAATAGAGGTGTGCTGTTGAGGAGGTAAGAAAAAGACAAGTCACTGAATAAATAAATGTGTGTGTGTGTGTGTGTGTGTGTGTGTGTTTGTGTGTGTGTGTGTGTTTGTTTCCCTTGGGATAGTGTTTCCATCTGCACAGTAACGTGTAGCTCTGCTCTACATCTGGACTGGAAAAAAAACATTAAAAAACAAGGCTCACTGATCACATCCAATCTCCGCTACAAACACACACACACACACACACCATGGAAAAGGGAACAGCAACCGCAGAGTAATACACTTATCAGTCGGTTACATAACCCTTTGAACAAATGGCTTGCAGAAAACACAGAAGTGGAAAGTGTTTTTCTCAGCAATGGTGACAAATTGAAGCCTATGGCCTGAATTCAGTCTGTGAAACAGAGAGCGCATTATAAACCAGGAAGACACGGATCTTATGATGCCTTCAAGAGGTGTTGTGTTCACTGTGTTCGCCAGAAAAGCGCGCAACATTTTAATTTGACTTCAAATTTCTATTATGTTTTAGTAAGTACAACAGAGTGCATTAAGGATGCGGTTCAGCGTCACAACTGACACAAAACTGGAAACAAAACTTCCACTTCGAATGTGTCTTTGTCGTCTAAAGCACGTGATTGAGGTGTAAAGTCGGGAACTTCCAAACAGCATCCATTGTTGCTGTAGTTACAGCCAAAAGTACCTGAATGCACAATGCACAGTGCTTTCCACTTCAAAACACCTGAGAGAGAACAATCAGACAACTTGGCAGCAATCATCACCAGATACGTCTCATTTTTGACTTTCAGGGACTTTCAGGGACTTTCAGGGGACGGAAACTACCAGCCCATGTAACAGGATTCCCATCGTGCATATAGCAGTCCGGTATTTACAGTTTTAAGTTCGTAACTTTTCTCTTATCCGGTGTGACGCGAGTCCTTTAAAAAACAAAATAATTAATCGGAAAACACGCTGAAAATGTTTTAAAGAAAGTTAGTTAGCATATATCCTTTCAATTACATATTTAAGACACACTAACAATCGTGATGATATGATACTGATATTATTTTTTAGCTACCTCAGGCTATCTATAGGCTTACACAGTTCTTGGAAGACAGAGTCTTTAGAGAGGCCACTATTACAAGTGTGGGAGGGCTCCACACTAAAAAAGACAAAGAAGTAAAGAAGCTCCTTTGTTTCTGAATACAGTATTCTCCAGAATGAGCATACTGTGAATTATTTTCTTTGTGTCACAAACATTCAACAACTCCTACACACAGCATATTAACTAGTCCTACTGTCCCTCATGAAAGCATAAATAGTACAAATCGCACCTCTCAAAGATTTCCTGGAATCTATTTTCGGCGGCTGCATGTGACAAAAACAATTGCCACACCTCTGAAGTGAACACAAAGGACAGACGAAATGCTCAAATAAAGTACAACATAACAGATTTCTGTATCGGGCTGCTAAATGTAACACAAGGCCAATATAAGATTTATCTAATATAAGCTTAGCTCTTTCATTACATGTCTATTCATGCCTTGGCGCTGAAAAGGACACCGATTAAACTGCAGAGACTTTGAACCAAAACGGTGCTTAAACTGAGTAAAGACGCAAGGCCTCTGCATTCACTAAAGCTCAAAGCAGTTGCGATATAACGCAGCAGGACTGAAATGGAGTTCATGACTGTCATGTTGGTACCAAATCATTGCCAGCGGGTGAATCTGCACCAGCGCAGAAAGCCATAATGACACCTTGGGTGTTGCTCCAGAAAACAATAGCGGCAGAGGTGGAACGGCACTCAGCGGCAGATCCATCACAGCTGTGACTGTGGGGCACAGCTGTAATGGTGGCACTGGGAGGAAGAAGGCCAGCAGGGGACAGTGGATCAGATGGTTGAGTTATAGACAAGACTAGGACAGTACCCAAGACAAAAGAGCTCAGCGAGAGATGGATAGAAAGGTGAAAACGCAAGGAAATGAGAGTAGAGATATGAGGAGAAAACAAGAGAGACTAATAATGTGAGGGAGAGGAGGAGGAGGAGGAGGAGGAGGAGGAGGAGGAGGAGGAGGGAAGCATGTGGCAGAGTCTAATTCCTCCATCAGCTCACATCTCTCAGTCATATCTCCTCTTTGTGCCCCATGCAGCTGCTCCCTTCTCATTCACCAAATCACCCTGGCTTTGATGTTGTCCTTTTCTGATAAAGCCTCTCTCTCTCTCTCTCTCTCTCTCTCTCTCTCTCATCAGCCTCCCCCTTCTTCTCACCTTCATCCACTCGAGCCCATTTTCTCTCCTTCACAGCATAATCCTTTTTTTCTCCCTGCTCTCATCTCACCCTCTGCTTCACGCTCCCTCCCCCCTTGACTTCTCACAATGGGGCCCTCCTCTCCTCGTTCTCACCGACCTCCTCTCATCACCCTCCGCCTGTCTTGTTTCATGATTCGTGCATGATATACACAGGTTTTTTTCTCAGCTTCACCTTTGCTTGACATTCAGACCGACAGGCCGTTTTGTTATTACTCCATTATTCAGTGTGACATCGCCTTTGCTTTAACAGATCACTACTGACTGACGTATTGACGATGCTCTGACGTGATTTTCAGCTACGTTAGCCAGCGTACATCTAGCATAGTTAAGCAGCTTTCCTTGATGGAAAACACATTAGCCACTTAGCCAATAGGCTGAAGTTTGCAAGCTAGTTAGCTAACTTGTTAACTACCTACCGTTAGACCTCCCACCCTAAATTACCAATTTTCTTATGTTTAAAATATTTTCTTACAAAAGGAACAGACATTCAACTAAAGACTTGTTGTAACATTTAGTGGACTAACTGTCTCCTAGATTAATGAAAAAAATAATCTGCACATTAATCGACAAAGAAAATAATCGCCAGTTGCAGCCCTAGATTAACCTGTTGATCATATATTTATGATGTCCTTATATGTCCGACTGGCACAATCAGACAGATTAGTCCTGCAAAGTCCCAGCAAGGGCCCTAATTGGCTCGATTGTTTCTAAAACAGTCACGGTGAGCAACACCAGACCTTTTTGGAATCGCTGACAAAATCTGATGTGGCTGACAGTTCAGAGGTCTGGAACCAGGCGAACGTCACCCTTCACTTCATCATTTTCTCTGCTATGGTGCCCTGGAGACGCCTGATCCCTCTCTCCTCTTTTCCTCTTTCTTTTCCTACTCCAGTCTTTCTTTGCTGTGCCTCTGTAGAGAGCAACAGTCACCCCGCTGTCATGAGCTGACACTTAGCCTGAAGCGAGAACACCCTGCCATACACACATACACTATGTACACGCAGTAAAGCATTATTTGATGTAAATCATTAGGTGAGGCAAGATGATTTGCACTCTGTGAAGCACAAATACAGGGAGCAGCAAGGCTTTCCACGAGGATACGGAGTAGCCAGCCAGTGGGAGAAAGCAGCCAGCTCGGGGGGTCCAGGGGCATGAAAAATGAAAATTACACTGCTAAAGGCGGCATTCAATGTGAAAATACAACATGAACAAATAATTACATGCATCAACACACATACTCAACCACTATCTGATGTAATGTGCAGGTGAGACAGGCCAGATTTAAGTGCAGCAAAGAATGCAGTGAAGATGATACTTGTGTGAACAGCCTGTGTGGAAACAGTGTGAACAAACACACACACTCACACACTCACACACACTCACACACACTCACACACACACACCATTTCCATCCAAGGTAAGGCTGCAATGAAAATCACACAATGAAACACGATAACACATTTACACAGCTTTTAGCGTGTGACGGAAGATCTAAGTTCAGGCCAGATGCGGGTTCAAGAGCTTGTTGCAAATTCATTGCAGCGCTGTGAGAGAAGGCACTTAATGTGACAACAGCGCAAGCACACAATAACACACCACCTCCATTTGATGAAAGGTCCGTGGCGAGACGAGAAGCAGATTCAAGAGCAGCGAAAGGTGGTGAGCTGTATATACAATTTGCTTCGAGAGGTGGCCGGCTGCCTGAATATAAAGCATAGGACACAGAAGTTAACTGATGCTGTTTCAAAAGGAAGACTCTGAGATCTGACGGATTGAAAACCCCCATTAGTGCATTTTTCCCTTTTTTTTGTTTTCCACTTAGCCTTGCCTGTCACTAAAAATGCTACGTACCTCGAGGAAATGTTAACACACACGCAGAAGAGGCTTTACATGGTTGTGCAAACACACACACAAACTTGTTTCTGTCACTTAGGAAGACACTGCATTGACACCGAGTTGATTTACGTACATTTACTTACATTCATTCCCTAAACCCAACCCTTACCAGGCGAGGGGACGCGCTGGCCACGTACTGTGAGATAATGAAATACTATTCATTTTGAGTAATAGATCCAAGAGTTTTAAGTGTCATCAGACGTCAAAAAAACAATAATAACACATAACAACAACATAGCAACTTTTTATTCTCTCACTTGACAATCGTGACATAAACAGTAAACCCCGTTCATGTCACATAGGAATGTCTGATTGCACGTATTTTATTGGCAACCAATGAGCTTGCTTGATGCTCAGGTCCACATGGCGCATTAGTCAGATTTAGGAGGTACGAGTGGTGGATCCTCTGCGACTGACATTTAAGCCGGAACAACTAAAAACACTGTTGATTTTTGACGTGGTCGGACAACATGTCCTGCAAACCACTTCTTTTCTAGTATAACCCAGCCCTTAACCTTCTCTGCATAGACCAGCAGAGACAAATATAATCTTCCGAGGGGCATGACCTAGCCTAGCCCTAGCCACAAACCCAAGTTTTAACCCTAAAACTTAATAGTTTAACTTGGGTGAGTCCCCATAATGTGACTGTGTGAACACGCTTTAGTTCCCACAATGCAAGCAATACAAATTCACACACACACACACACACACACACACACACACACACACACACACACACACACACACACGTGTAAGCGAGGTGTCTTGTGTGTTAAAAAAGAAAGTGACCTCCTGCACTTTTGCTCTCTTTTTTTCTGCATGCTTTCCATCGTCTTTCTCTCTCTCTCCTTCATTCTGAGCCAACCTCTCTCTCCCCCTCTCTCTCTGTTCATCTCTTTCCGTCTTGCTCTACTTCCCACAGCCTGTTACTTCCTAAGGAGGGCAGAATCAACCTTTACACACACACACACACACACATCTACACTCAAACACACACATAGCAAACCCAACTCTGTCAAAGTCCATCACATATGTTTACAACCCACAAAAAAAAACCAAGTGTGTGACAAATTGGAGTTAGCACGTGTTGCAGCAAGTTTGCTAATCATGTTTTTGCTGGTTTGCACTTTGTTGTCCAGAGCACAGTGCTGCCCTCTCCCCCTCGTCTAGGCCTGCGAGACAGAGCATGTGACCTGCAGTAAGTGTGAGAGGAGAGATAAGACGGTGCTTGTGTCGAGAGAGAGAGTGGAAAATGCTTGCTTACAGGCCTATTCTGCGTGCATGGGTCTGCGTTTCATTAAATATGTGGGAGTTTGCAATGAAAATAAAAGGTTCCCCCGATTAGATCTCACTACAGGAACATATAGAAGTTGTCACACACACACACACACACACACACACACACACACACAATGTAATTGACCCTTCGTTAAAGCGATTACAGATTAATGAGCAGAGCACCCGCCTAATCCAGTTTAGCTCGAGGTGGGGAGACAATGCCATCGGAGCTCGGTGTCTGCCGCCCTGCACAACTGCGGAACGAGAAACGTCTATCTGAATGGGCATCGTATTAGCTTCCTGGTTATCAACCAATCCGAGCCGCTCCTGCCTCGATACAGCCATCATAACCGGCTGAGGGCATCAGAGTGACAGTGCGAGTGGAGGAGCAACTGCTGATCCAATAAGAATACTGAGGATATGTTATATAGG